>NC_081415.1:26313748-26638748 GCF_030272615.1 Cryptomeria japonica | reverse complement strand
CATATGCATTAGCAATGAGTACCAATAAAAATTAGTGCTCAATTCATTGTTCTTAATATCCAATAATCCCTAATGAATCTCATCTTCAAGATAAGGAGCAAAATAAAAAATCACAAAAGTTCGAGTGTTGTTCATTTGAATAGCCATAAACATGAAATCTAGTGGCATAACTGTGGAAGGGTTAAAACCTATAAGCTGACACAGAGAGAAAAAGGTAGCCTATAAATACTTAGCAAAAGCGCCAATTGGAAAACGCTTGACTGAATTTGGGTTGATATGGTAAGGTGTGCTTCCTACTTTTGCCAAGTGGGCAGGGAGAAGATTTGATTTGACAAAAATCATTTGTTTTGTGATATTCTTCCTTTATTTCATTGAGATCTATTGGAATCAATGTAGCAAAAGGTTCATACAAGTCAAAAAATTCATAGAATTCCTCTCTTCGGATTGTCAAAAAGACCTCCCATCATTACCCCTTATTACCCTAGAAACAGGGTCATATCTATCTGCCACCGCCCTGTGAAGGTCAACATCCATGAAGATGCTAGGTACCACCAGCTTGCCTAGGTCATATTGCCATGCACTCGAGAGTGGAGAATGCAAATTTCTTTGCACATACCATAATTTAAACATATTTACCCCAGTCATAGGTACCCTAGCATCTAAAATTGCATATGCTTTATCAACTAGCCCTTCTCCTAGGGTTCTTCCTTGAATAAGTTTTATCCCCTGAATTTGTCATTTGTTGATGGTTTCAACTGGTCTAGAAAATCATCATATAAATTTCTCTTCAAATATTTGGTCTGCTGGCCCAGAGTGGTTTTGTGAGGTAGGTATTTTATCAAACTGGGGATTTCTCAACAATTGTCAACAAATGGGAAAAAGGAAACTAGAGTTTAACCAAGAGCCAACAATTCCAACATAAAAAATGAAAAATTCACAAACTCCCCAAGCTAAGATTGCAAAATCTCACAACAATCTTCAATTCCTTTACCAGAAAATTCACACAAGTTGAACTATCTAGATTTAAAACATAGAGAGGAAGATAATCAACTTACGGATTAGAAAACACTGGAAAAAGCTTAATTTTGCACTGAGATAGCTCGCTCAAAGTTTCTTCGGCTCTAAAATCGCCTTCTGCTTTCTCTGGATTTCTTCGTGAATCAAAATGATTCTGAAAAGGCATTTATTTCTATTCTTGAATCGGGCATCACCGTATCATTCACCATTACTACTCGCATGAGTGGAAAAATGGCTCGAATTCATATTTGAACCAAGTTTGGAACTGGACCATTGATTCCATCCATGGTGGCACATCCCATGATCTATATTAGTAAATCTAACATTAACCATCCCTTATGGTATATTATGACATCAAAAGTATGATGCAACACTTCCATTTCATCATCCTTCCCATTTCTGTTAGTGGCCCTACCATCCGGCTTCTATTTCGCTCACCCAAGACATGTGGCATCATCTCATGATACCACAATCATTAACTCTCATGCATTTTCTATTGTGGAGTAGTGAGAACCATTAGATCTATCTGAACTTTATACCGCTAACCCAGTGTACACTCCCTTTAGTCATTTAATGACCGAGCATGTTTCCCGATTATGATTAAAAGATCTTCACTAATTACAACATGTGCAGGAAATGAGAACGTTAGTAACCTGACAGTTAATACAAATATATCAGCTAGAACAAGGAAAAGCATCCGCCTAGGAAAATAAAATGAATACTTTAGGAAATTTAAGATTTGCTCACTCAATAAATGCTTAGGACACAGAAAAAGGCCCCGCCAATGTTCTAAAACCCTTAGGATAAAACAAAAAGGTAATGCGAGTTTAAAACAAGTTTAGGGGATATTATCAAGACTTTAGAAAAAATCAAAATAAACCCTAAACCAAAAGCTTGAAACAAGGGAAAAAGAGCAAGATAAGACATAGAAAACCCACGTATCAGTTAAGACACAAAAAATTCTACGTCTTTTCTATTGACCATCATATTCCACATGTCTATTTGAGAGAAGCTGTGAATATTGTTGTTTACACTCTTATCTAGGTGCATATTAGAGGTGATACCAGTAAGACACCTTATGACTTGTGGTTTGGTTATGCTCCTACTATTAAAATATTTTAGAATTTTTGGAAGTAAATGTTACATCAATAAGGAAGAAGATGTAGGAAAGTTTGATGCTGGATGCGATGAAGGAATATTTCTTGGTTATTCTACCAAAAGCAAGGCCTATCGGTGTTATAATGAGAGACTGAGAAAGATAGTTGAGAGTGCAAATGTTAGGGTTGATGAAAGAAATGAGAGACAATACAAATCTTGTAGATATGATTCAGATCATCTTAATGACACTACAAACAATGGGAAGCAACCTCAAAGCCAAAATCAAGTCCAGATTATTACAGTGAATCTAGTGCCTCAAGGAGAAGGAACTAGTGCAATTGCTGAAAAAAGAACAGAAGAGTCTAAAACTCAAGAAAATCCCAAGACTTCCAGGTATGTAAGGATGAACCATTCTAAAAATTAGATCATAGGAGATAGAAATAAAGGTGTTCAAACAAGAAGAAGAATTGTTGAAGATCAAATTGAGTATTGTTTGATTTCAAAGCCAGTTGGTACTCCTATGGTGACCAGATGTAAGTTGACTAAAGATTATGATTTCCCTAAGACAAATTAGACTAGATACAGATCTACAATTTATGGATTAATCTATTTTATCATGTATGCAGTTTTTCTTGTTGCTAGATTTCAAGCCAATCCTAAGGAAGCTCATGTTGTAGCTGTCAAATTTTTTTTCAAATATTTGAAAGGAACAGTTGATTTTGGTCTGTGGTATCCTAAAGATGATGATTTTACTTCGAGTGCCTTTATTGATGTTGTTTGGGTAGGAGATGTAGATGATAGGAAGAGTATTAGTGGTGGTGCATTTTTCTTGGAAAAAACATTGGTTTCATGGTTGAGAAAATAACAAAATTATATTTCTCTATCTACTACAGAGGCAAAGCATATTGCTGCAACAAACAATTATACTGAGGTGGTATGGATGAAGTAGATGTTGAAAGATATTAGAGTAGTGTATGATGAGCCTATGTCTATCTACTGTGACAATCAAGTGCAATTAATATTTCTAAGAATCCGGTGTTGCATTCAAAGACTAAACATATATCCATCAAGTTTCACTTTTTGAAAGAAAAGGTAAATGAGAAGGAAGTCAGATTAAAGTATGTTTCTACTAAGGAACAAATTATAGACATCTTCATGAAGCCTTTTCCTAAGGATACTTTTGAGTATTTCAGAGGGAAGTTAGGGGTGATTGCCCCCCCTGATCAGAGTTAATATCCACTGGTATGTATCAGTCTGGTGCATTTCACAGTCATATCTTGTGATCGGGGTTGATGATTGGTGGTTGCTACTCAAGGGTAGTAGTTAGTTTTGTGAGTCAGTTTTGTGGTTTGATTGAAAATATGTTCCTTTTCCATTGATGTCAAAGGGGGAGAGAGTCATGTGAAAAAGTTGTGAAGGGATAAAAAAGGAGAAGAGTAGTGTCCAAGGTCTAAGGGTGAGTTGTTGATATATTTTTTCTTTCTTTATTATTGATTGTTTTTCACATCATATGTTGCCATCAATGCCAAAGGGGGAGATTATTGGAAGAATGTTGCAAATATGGGCTTGAGAGATATTTGAGAGATGTGTTATCATTGATGTCAACATATTTCTCTATCTGAGACAGTGATGCGGTGAAGTTCAGTGAGTTAGTTTGCCTAAATTCATGTGCATTCCCCATTGTAATACTTCTAACAGAGTATACTTATATTGTGGGTGTATCCTCACTGTGGTTTTTCCCCTAACAGGGTTTTCCACATAGAAAAATATTGGTGTTATGTGTGTTTATGATGTGTTGTTGATTTATGCTTTCATGTTTAATTATCAGATTTAAGAATAAGTTTAAGTTGAGTGAGTTTTTATGACAACTGATTCACCTCCCCCCCCTTTCTCAGTTGTCTGCCCTATTTCCATCAATAAATCTAGCATGCCTTAGAATTAGGAATAGGGAATAGTAGCTTGATAATCACCTTGAAATTATAGTTTTTTCTTACAACTATGTATAGGAGAACCTAGGGATCACACATAAATTTGCACCAACATATTGCTCTTGCACCTATGAGCTTGTTCTATGTAATCTATTGACTTTTCTTCATCACTTCACTTTATCACCTTTGATTTCTTTTGTGCTTCCTAATGTTTATATACTTTGTAGTATTTAAAAATTCCTTGTAAATAGAATTGCCTTAAGGCCACAAGGAACTATTGTTTAATTCAATCCTCAATAGGTAACAAAATCGACCATATAAAAAATAATGATAATCAATCAAGAAAATGCTTGTAGAATGATTATGCTATGCTAGAGTTCTTTTAAAGTACCAATTAAAGTAGGTGTATATACAAATTGATTATTTCTTGGGAGATAGCTAGAATAAATACCTTGAATGTCTTTTTATACAAAGACATATCAACATATTGCAGAAATTTGTATTTAAAATTTCAATTTGGGTAGGATGCATCCACAACCAAGAGGATGACCTCGCAACATCAAACTAGTGTTAAGATAGAAAATGAGCTAGCATATTTAAAATTTCAATTTGGGTAGGATGCATCCACAACCAAGAGGATGACCTTGCAAAATCAAACTAGTGTTAAGATAGAAAATGAGCTAGCATAGTGCATATGAATGGATGTGTTTCTATAAGTGATAAATAAGTAGATATGATCAATGCATAAATGCACGTAAAAATGGTAAATAGGAGAAATGGTAGGTGCATAAAAATATGTATAGTGGATTAGGTGGATAATGTCCTCTAGGGACTCGATATTGCAGAAAATTATGTCATTTGTCAATATGTTTGTATCAAAGCACTCTCACAAAAGTAAATAGGAAATGCCATGTGCATACAAAATTATGTCATTTGTCAATATGTTTGTATGAAAACACTCCCCCAAAACTAAATAGGAAATGACATGAGCATACAAATTTCACCATTGTAATAATATATTTTCTCATGTAAATAAATTGTGAAATTTATTATATTGGTTAATAAATCTTTATACAACAATAATATTTTACACCTCCTATTATTATAAAATGTCTCTCAACATAATAATATAATTCATACATCAATAAATAAAAAATATATCATATACTAGAACCCATAATTTTCTAATTTGTCTTTATAACAACATATTAAGAAATATATTCTTTAGATTTTTATTATAAATTAAAAAAATACTTTGAATATGATTAAATTGTAATAAATTTAATTTTTTATAAATTCAAATATACACAGATTAAATTTAATAAATTTTCACATATTATCATCCATAAATACCAATCTTTACCAATTAATTTTGTAATTCTAAATTACCTTTAACATTTTTTTGTTTTGGGTGCTTCCTATCTTTTTGATTGTTCTTTACAATAAAAACAAATATGATATCAGCCAATTGTACTTTAAAATAAAAATCAATATAGTAGCAGCCAATTGTGTTTTATTATCTACAATATTTGCTTTGCTCATCTTATACATAAAATATTTGCTTTGCTACTCATTAGGGGTGCATATGCTACAAATATACCACTAGAAAATGTATGTACCAGATAAAGGAATAACTAGCAGTTCTGTCATTTTTCATATATGGTGATACAACCAAAGTGGGTGAGGCCCAGAACTAAAATTATTTGTTTGTGT
This sequence comes from Cryptomeria japonica, assembly GCF_030272615.1. Classification (NCBI taxonomy): domain Eukaryota; kingdom Viridiplantae; phylum Streptophyta; class Pinopsida; order Cupressales; family Cupressaceae; genus Cryptomeria; species Cryptomeria japonica. Next base: position 26,632,992 of record NC_081415.1, on the reverse strand, counting down.
GCAACATTATTTTCCAGGTATAAGGTATAATTTTCATTAGATAATCATCCAAGGCCTTTGGAAATAATCACCATTCCTTTCTAAACACTTCCCCTGCACATTTGGATTCAAGGAGAGATCCAAAACTATTGGGCAAGAAAATGTGAAGACATTAATGAAAAAGTTAAAAATCCGCCAACAAGAGAAGCCTGGCACCTTATTACATTGATAGTCCAGACGGATGAACTTCAAAATCAAGGTTCTCCACATATAAATAGCATCTTGTACACAAGGAAATACCATAAAAGCTAAATTGGAGACCACGTACTAGGGAGTTTGAAGGATCTCCACCATGGAAAAGCAAAGCAGGGCACCCTCTTCTTTGGCCGTATACAATCTTGAGGAGCAACAATATGTTTCTCCTCACACAAACAACCCAAACATGGAAGATGTGAAAGCTACTAAAGCAAACGACATTTGCAGAGAGGCTACAATCTACAAAAAGGTATAACTAATCAAAATATAGATGGACAAGATCTATATTTATAGACTCTCTATATTTGTTTTGTTTCTTAGAAATTGCCAAATGCAGCAGTCATGTAATTTTATTTTTATAGGCTGCAGCAGAGTTGGTGGCAACTTTTATGTTAGTATTTGCCGGGTGTGGAGGAATCATGGTGCAAGCCAGAGATGATGTCTTAACTTACGTGGGGGTCAATGCTGTTTTTGGGCTGGTTATAATGGCGATAATATACTCTTTGGGACATATCTCTGGTGTTCACATTAATCCTGCAGTCAGTCTTGCTTTCTCAGCTGTGGGAAAACTTTCTGTTAAGGAGGTGAGTTAATCCAACATACTAAGTGCAAAAGAAATTCAAAATATAACAGACAGGATTGGATGAATCCGTGCTTATATATTTTTTTTTCTCTTCTTTGTCATAATCTGATATTTTCTTTGTATGCTTGTGATATTATCAGCTGCCCATTTATATTGTATCTCAGATTGCGGGTGCCACAGCAGCTGCAGCTCTACTCAATGAAATAATTACAAACACATCTATTAATGTTGCTGTCACTGTTCCTGTGGGAAATCCTTTTGCATCACTGGTGGTGGAATTCATCATTACCTTCATAGTAGCCCTTGTTATATTTGGAACAGCCACAGATCCTAAAGCAGTAAGTCAGAAAATTTATCAAAACTTACCGATACCATTAACATATTAGAACATTTATTTCTTTATGAATTCAATTGTGTAAGTTTTGTTTTATATCAATGATTAAATCATAGATTTGTTTTGTATGAATGTCAAATAATAGAGAGCTTATGAAATACAATGTGAAACAAATATTACACAGAGAAAAAACATCATGGACTGTGAAACTATGACGTCTTTAATGCTCAATTATTTTAGATACAAAGCAAGCAGTTCATGTATTACAGACCTCCAGTTGAAGATTTTGTTCCTCTGTAATTTCTAACAATCAGCTCAACAATGCTTTATTCTTCAGCATGGTCAAATGGCAGGGGTTGCTGTGGGTGGTATTGCAGCTTGTAATGGTTTATTTGCTGGGTATGCATGGAACTGATAATGAAGTGTTTTCAAATTCATTATGTTTTAGATGGACTATGTTTGGACTACTAAAATTGAAAATGTTTTACATGCAGGACGCTGTCAGGATGTTCCATGAACCCAGCAAGATCTGTGAGGCCTGCACTGATAGCAGGCAATTATAATGGTCTTTGGGTGTATATTGTTGGACCTGTTTCTGGAGCTTGGTTCTATAAGGCTATTTCTATACAGTAATAGATAGAGGTTTTTAAATTCTTCTCCCATGGAGAAAGTAAGGTTGGTAGCCATGGGAATGTGGTATGATCGTTTCTATTTATAAGTATGCTAGTTTCTTATGTATTTTTAAAAATAAGGTGGCCTAGTTTATGGGGTATTAAAAATATAAACTGTATTGTATTTTATGAAAATATTGATGGAAGAGACACATCTCTCCATAAGATCTATGGATTCATTTATTGCTCTCCAATTATTAACAATTGTGTGTAAAAGGCAACCTCAAATAAATATAAATATGAGAATTTTCAATAGGGTATTTCAATGTGTTCTAGGTTTTATTAAGTAGTATGACTTTTTGAATATTATCATAATATAATTTGGGATATAAGATATTTTTATATAAATATATTTTAAAAATAATTTATATTCTAAAATTTGAATATATGATTTTTATATAATTTAAGTATTGGTTATGTTATTCTTTTAATGATAAGAAAATCTTAATGATAAGATATAAATTTACATAATTTAACTAAATTTATAGAATATATAACATCAACAAAAATAAATGGCTTTTAGAAAGAAAATAATTTTAATTCATATAATAAATTATGTGGATTGTAGTATATTTGAATTACAAGGTGTAATAATCTTTTTATCTTACCATATAAGATTAAATGAGTGCCCTAGCAAAATACTAATAAAATATTATAAACATGATATTGTAAATTGTAATTATATGGACAAAAATTGATCTAATAACAAGTTAAATTATAAAAATATATAAAAAATAATATGTCCGTCATAAGACCTTTAATAGGTCTGGTAGTGTATATCCTACGATGGGGGATGTTTTTATGCCTCGGTGGGAGAGACCAAAGAAAGGATGGATGAAATCAATTTTGATAGTGCTTCGCGAGGTAATCCTGATATTTTGGGAGTGGGTTGTATTGTCGAAGATGAGGAAGGAATGATTGTTGAGGAGCTCAAGAGTTATCCTATAGCACAAATAATGAAGTAGAGGTGAGGGCCGCTTTGTTGACAGTTGATTTGGTAGGCAATCTCAAAATTTCCAAACAACATTTAGAAGGGGACTTCAAGCAATTGCTAAAGGGTCCTCACAGTGCTGGCTTATCAATAAATTTATTAGTATTATTTGCAAAATATCAAATACTTTTCAAGATTTTAAAATTTCCCACATTCGGAGAGAAGGAAATGTGGAGGCAAACACTTTGTCTAACCTGGGGTGTGAGTTAGACCAACAGGTAGTTTGATGGTGGAGAACAACGGGGTTGACCTGGCTTGGGCGGATTAAGTCTAGACAACTAGTGGTTGTGTGTTTTCCCTTTGGCGAAGGTAGGAAACTATTTAAATTTTTATTTTTCTCATTACCGTTTTACCTATTCATGAATTAATATACGCTGCCACCTTGCTTGCCATTATTGCAAGCTCTCATTTATTGGAAGGATGCAAGGTGGCTCCTGATTTGTTGTGCGATTGAGCAGGGAATGGATTTCGTATATGAATTTTTTGGATTTTTTGGGGCTTCCTTAATTGATGCATGTCCTTGTTTTTGAGTTAAGGAAAAGCTTGTATTTTGGGTGGCATGGCGTGGTGTAGACGTATGGAAGATAGTGAATAATATCCATAGTGCGTTGGTTGCAGAGATGGAGGCTAATTTCACTCTGCATTCCATCAAACAACAATTTTCATTCTTGGGCCAAATCACAGATAAGTGATTGGGTGGTATTTTCATCTTTGATGAGGAAGAGTTTCTGGACATTATCAAGAGGATATTGATTAATGAGTTTTTGGTATCCGAGTTCAGATACAAAACTAATATGGACATAATTTTGATGCTTGTGGCTTGGGGACTCATCTTTGGGACGAAGTCGAAGGTTGAATGGGTGGCCAAGGCATGTGTTCTAGCACATTCCTTGTGTGGGTTGGTTTCTCTTTTGGGGAGAACGGTTCCTGGGCAAGGTCTACGGAAACCATTTGGTGAGGGTGTCAGGTCACATCAATATGGAGTACCGTCCATTTGTGCTATGGAGAGATGGTGTTGATAGAGTTGCAAGGTCTAAGGAAGCTCATGAGGCATGGGCAGACTTAATGGTTTTCATTCACTCGATTGGGGTTGAAAGGAGAACATCCCAAGAGGCAAAGATGAAGCAAGGCGAGGGCAAGCGAGAAAAGTATGATGTTGATTACTATTGGGTGAATGATCCTGATATGGAAAAGAAAACCAAGTAGGTTTTTTTTGTTAGGGCTTGTTTCTTTTTGGTAGCATTGCTCTGGTTTGAAGCTTTATGTATTTAGCTATGACTCTGTGTATAGACCTCTTTTTTTGGAGTTTAGTTTTTTTATAAAATTATAGTGCTTCTGCATCTAGGGTTAATCCCTATTTTAAAAAATTGATGGACAATATTTGTAGCTTAAACTTTAATATTAATAAATAAAATATACTTATCGACCAAAAAAAAAATCTATCATTAAGTATTAAAAGATATAAAATACTTATCCTCCCATGCTAAAAACATTAGCTAGAAAGAGCACAAACCACTATTGGTCATATCATCTAGCAGTATTAAAAGAATAATAATCATTTCCTAGGGATTATTAATATTTACTTTTCAAATGGCGATTTAAATATTAATATCTAGCATTAAATTTCTTAGTCTCTTCCAACTAGTTTGTGGATCGTGTATGGGGATTTTAATATGGTTAGCAAACATCATATAAAGTGGACAAATAGCAAGAGAGAGGTATTCTTCATATGTGCTATAAATTAAGGCTTTTGGATCCCAATTTTGGCCATATTTGTTCTAATTTCTTGTGGTATAAGTGGACAACTCTATACTTGGTTCTAAAAAGGTTTTCAAACAACTTAACAAGGCCTTATTGTTAGGCTACCCCATATTTGTTTTCAGCAATTGAGGCCATCGCCTTGGAGGTCCATTGTGCTCCCATTTAGTTGGAAGTACTTTTGTTTTTATCAACTATATATTTGTGTGTGACTAAGCTTCACTAATAGAAGTGAATTTTCGATAGTCACATAATCTAGGGGGATTCAATCAAATTGCTCACTTCATTTTCTCAAATTGGGGATAAATTCTCCAAGAAAAATTTACAATTCCGTCATGCTTGCAACATTTCTGAAAAAAACCAAACATATCAAATAATGATGTCAACTCCACACAAAGTTTCTTCAAATTATTTAATATTTTCTTCATAATCACTACTATAGATTTAAAATCTTAAGAACCCTCTCTACCTCATAACTACCTCATGCACCAGGGCCACCATTCTATTCTCTATCCCCCAAAATATCTTTGGTAATGCGAGCTTGTAAGATTCCCTACCCATTACATGTAAAAATAGTTTAAGAACCTATTTTAATTTTCAATCATTGTGTTAGAAAAATTATTTTGGTTCTTTTCCCATACATAACATCTCCCTAGTTCATCTTTTCCATTACCTTGTTTCCTATGACTAATATATATTTCCAATTAATTTGAAGGATATCATAGAATTCACTTGATGTCATACAATTTTCTCCACATAGCCTCATTCCAAAATATCCTTTATAATGTGTATCATACTTCCATCCTAGTAGAAGAATACCCAAGTCTCATCCTTAGGTTGGTTCTATTTCATATGAATATGACTTGACATATTTTCTAGATCATTTCACGATCATGTCCGAAATTGTAATACATGATTATATGCAATCTAAAGAGTAAGGTAGAAATGCCAAGTGGAATGTACTAGAGTCAAAATTTCCTTCCATGTATACAATGTAAAACCTTATTTTGCATAAAGAGTAATAAATCTAATAATGTTGTTTGTATGTATTTGGGGGTGGGTTGAAATGTGTGTCAATTGTCCCACACAATCCTTAGTCTTATCCACTCATCAAAATGAATTATCATTAGTAAAATTTTATCTATATCAATCCTTTGGTTAGATAGAAAATCAACCACTTTATTCCCTTTGCAATAGTAATAATTTGTTTTTAAATTATTTATTGAGTCTAGTTTAGTCCATGCTTATAAAAAATAATTACATTTATTATATAATTTTGGTTGCCTATATAAGATGATGAGAATGAAAACCAAAGTGTCTTTGTAGATATTTCAATTGTGTCTATAGACTATTTTAATTAAAATATAGGTGACTAGGAAAGTGGAGGCTTCTTCTTGACTATTGGCTCCTAGTAGGAGCTACATGAAATTCACCTTGACAAAAAATTTATTTTTATCCCTTATAATACACCCTACACTTGAAGGGCCAATGTTCCCTTGTAAATTATTTGGTTAAACTTGTTCCTCCTTTTGTTCTTTCCCCTTCTTCTTTTCTACCTTAGCCACTAATTTCTCCTTTGGTGGGGAGTCAAATAACTCCTTTTCTATTTAGTTTCTCGATGCCTCTAGACCCTTTAACAACTATAGGAGGCCACCAGCATATGCATCGACCTCTGCATTTGAAATTTTTTATGGCGATAGTGGGATCTAGGATGTTTGTGACTCAATGGCATCCATGATGGTGAAATCCTTATCCACTTGGATGACAAAGTTGTCTATGTATTTTTGCATGATCCAAGATCAATCCTACATCTTTTTTTGAAACCCCTTGAATTACTCTCGGAATACTTGAATATATGTGGTAGGGTTCAAGAACCTATGGGCATAGTCTAGAATATGAATTTTCACTAGTTTGTTTTTTATCCACTCCCTTTTGACGCATTGGGGAACCCTATAAAATAAAATGCTAGGTAGATGAGCAAAGTGTTGTACCAAAATAGGTAGACGGTTTGTTTAGTTTTGGTGGCATTCTCCAATAGTTCTTTTTTTAATACCTCGCATAAATTCAAGTATTCCCCTTTTATCACCATGTGGTAGGCCATGTGCATCGCTATTATTGTGCAGATCCTTCCAAATTTGTGAAGTATAATTAACATGCAAGATCATCTTGGTTTCATAAAGAACACCTTTATTTGTGATGTTGTTGGTTCTGAAGCTCTAGAAATCGAAGGTTACCACAATGAGATTTTCTACTTGTGTGTTCTTCATAACCTTCTTTGGTGGAATAGCCCCTCCTGTCAATAATTTGGTGATAGCTTGAATGGATTCCTTAGTGATTTTGTAAGTTAAGTCCAAGTATATAAATTTGTTATGCAATCTGCTAAGTACTGACTAGACCCATTATTTCTTCTTTGCAAAGTCCAAAAAATCATTAAACATGTCAAGATTCTTCTTACCTATTTGGGTGTAATTTTCCTTGATTCATTTTTTCTTTACTTTAGTAATGTAGTATTGTACAAATTATACCCCATACAATTATACGTTACATAAGTGCCTTCGCTTTATGCCGATTGGAAATCTTCTTAACGGACTCATCATTTTGTCCATCTCACTTGCCTCATCAACCTTCACCTTGTCTTTTTCTTGAACATCTTGACTATTTGACTCATAGACACTAGAATACTGTAGAGAGATTTGTGTGTTGTGCTAGCATCTTGTGAATCTAACAATTTGAAGGTGGTCATTTGAGCATTACGCCTACACCTAGAAGATTGTCGTAACACCTCTATGCATGTTCACCGACATCTACCTTCATCCCAACATGCATATCTTCCATTTTGGAGTCCATTTTTTCTCAGTCGATCACTCTACTTCCTGCTTGTATCTACTCTTGTCCATGCTTATTCTTGGAAGCTCTCCTCCTTTGTGTATTGGGATCTCATACATTGCTATCATCATTATGCTTTGAGGAAGGCCATCTTCTTGTTCTTCATCATCTGACAAGCTTCTCTCTTTGGGTGTGGAAGGGGAGGTTTCTTCTTCCTCTTTCTTTTACTATGATTTTTAAAATATAAAAAGCTCATGACTTTTTCATATGATTTCCCTATTGCATGAATTATTTGTAACAATCATCTCAAAATAAACTAAATAAATAATTACTAATATAAAATTTAAGAATTTTATTGAGTTCAATAAATTTTGATAAACCATGTTATCTATGTTTCTTCCTTTCTCCACCTCTCTCTCCTAAACCTATCACTCCACCTATTTGTTTCTTCCTCCTTCTCTTTTGTCCATATTTATACATCTCTCTCTAGACCTATATCTCTAACTGTCATTGAATACCTCATTTGTTCTCTCAAACTCTATACTTTTATTTCTACCTCTTCATAACCTCCTCCTCTATGTCACTCTCTCTTCCCTAAGATCTATACTAGTCTCTCTGCATTTCCTTCTCATCTCTATAATGGAGAGAAAATGAAGTTAATAATGTCAAAAATAATTAGAATGTATAAAAAAAGAAATTAAATGGTTTTAAAATATGGAGAATAAGAAATTAACCAAAAAAGTATTGAAGTATTGAGAAAGAGGATTTCTATAATATTGTATAAATAATTCTTAACTTATATATATATATATATATATATATATATATATATATATATATATATATATATATATATATATATATTCACCTCGTTGAAAAAAACACCATAGATTTTTTATTCTCCAATATAATAAGAAAACTCTTATTTACCCTTATACATATCTATATATTGATAAACATGAGTAACATCTACCATCTCTAAGATTCGAGGAAATTTAAAGAATGACAACAATATATGAAACCTAAATAAGAAGAAAAACCATCAATCCAAATCAATTTGAAGGAGTTTGAGAAGACGAAGTGACTGATTGCAAGATAGGGATCTCCAATTCATAATATGCCAATGATGGTTAACTATGATATTAAGAACACTATAAGGTGAGATAGAGATTGAAGTGTCAAAGAATAGAAGTCACCAACCCCCAAGAAACAATAATTCCCTTATTAATACATCGTTTATGGGCACCAACCCAAAGGAAACTACAGTTCCTTAATTTGAGCTCCAACTCAACACAAGAGAGGCACTAACCTTTTACAAATCAAGAGGCACCTACCTTAGAAATAATTGCAACAAATAATAGACATCCCCTATCTGAGATAGGATTAGAATGATATCAAATAGGACCTTTGTGATTCTACTTTGTCATTTTGACACTCTCTAGTCCACTTGCTACTTTGCACTACACATACCACCTCTATACTGCAAGATAGATCAAGACTCGCGTGGATAGAACCATAGAGCAATTTAATTTGTCATGGATAAGTATAACCTTAACTAGATCCACATATTCACTCATACAAAAGGAAAGGAAATTGATCTTCTTTAAATACATTTCTTTTCAATTCTAGATATGATCCTTATATTGGCTTAGATGCAAATGAAATTATCACAAGTTCAATGTCTTCTATGCACTACAATAATTGTATTCGATCAGAGGCTAGCCCATTTTTTATTTGATCAAACACTTTATTACAATAGCTCAATAATAACGATGTGTTTGAATTTGAGCATGAATTTCCTTATGCGCAGGAACTGCTTGATAACCAGTGACTCTAATGGCAATTGTTTAGGAGAAGTGACTCTATATTCTAGGTGTAGATGCAAATGGGAAGTCCATACCATTAAGTATTTGTGATTGCAATTTTTTTTTTTAATTCTTTTCATCTTTATATTTATTCTTACCAAACCCTAGGAACAAATTAGTCTCCAAACTGAGTAATAGGTGAGTGAACAATGACTTTTATGAAAAATAAAAATTTGGCCAAAGTGTTATATTTGTCACTCTTTAAATTATGGTTGTGGAAACTTTAATAACCATGGACCCATGAGCTAGTATTTCTTTCAGTCATTGCTTAGTTACATTAGCAATATATTTCATCTCATCAATTTTTAAGGCATCCTCATGAGAGATAATAGTGGGTATAGAAAACAACATTTGAGAATATTGAAGAGGTATGACTCTAGGTGTTTAATATAAGAGGTCAATTGAAGTACTTGTTCTTTTACCTTATGCTTGGTCTAGTTGCTTATTCATTTTACAAATAATGGAAGTAATGATAGATAGATTATTCTCAATTTATAATTGTCTTATCTATACTCCAAAATTAACCTTCAACACTTGATAATCAGATGGTTGGAGGTCTCTTTATCTTTATCCATAATTGGAGTGTACCAATATTTTTATCCTTGACCATGGTGTATTAGTATAAATTAATAAATAACTATATTTTTCTTTGCTTGAGGTGGTTTGTATAACATTGTTGAAATTGTTTACAAATCTATTACTAAAGGTATGGAAACCCTCTTTATTTTCTTGGTAGTGATATTAGGCCATGTAAAAAATTTAACAAGAGATGAATCAACTTCTTTTGACTCTTTCCCCTACTCTTGGCATCTTGAACATTTTGCACATAAGTTTGTAGGGGAGGAGAAGAAATGATATGCAAACATTAGAAATTAGATGAGCCAATTTCTTAATTTTGAAATTGTAGTTGTATCCTCTAGACGTGGGCATTTCTTTATATTTTCTCTATCAAATTGATCAAATAGAACATAATAGTTTTATCCTTTTTAAAAATATTTTTGTCTTGCCTAATTAAGGATAGGATTCATAAACCATTTTTTTTTCCAGGGCAATAATTCCAACTTTAACTAGTCCAAGGTAAGGATATTTCCTTGCTATAAGATAAATTGGATATGAAGTCATATAGAAAATTTGGCATCTTGAACTTGTAAAAATTTCTTATGTAAGGTGTCACTAATCAGATTTTCCTAATCATTTATTTTTTTATTTTCAAGGATGATAGTCACAAATTTGAACATCCAAGATTAAAAATTTCTAGCATTTTGATTTTCTACTAGTATATTTAAAATGGATTGAAAATTATTAATTTATTTTTGGAAATCACTCTTAATTGACATCTTAGGCAACCTTAAATTATTCTAGGCAACCTTAAATTATAGTTAGTGCATTATACTTTGCATGATGAGAAATTTGAAATGTCTCCAAAATCCACTCTTCCATGATATCTAGGAACACTTACAGACCATCTTTAAGGTTTTCAAATATTTGGTGTATTTTTGCAGTCTATATTTTGATATTTTGGCAACAGTGAAGACACCCCAAATTCCATTTTGTTAATAGCCTGCAATCGAGGGCGTTCAGATGAGAACAAATTTCTTTGAGGCATTCTGTCAATCCGTTCGCGTGAATTGTCCAAGCTTACACATTTTGCATACGTCTACCATGGCAGTTGCAGCTACATCATTTCTGTGATGGATGTCCATACCCTGTTCCAAAGCTCTCATTTTCCCACAGGCTGGCAAAGGTCGCATAGTCTGGCTTTATACTAGCCAATCAAATTTGGTTGCAAGTTTTAAATCCTTTTCATCAAATGCGTTTTGTGCATATCCTGCAACCATGGAATTCCACGAGACCAAGTTTCTTTGAGGCATCCGATCAAACAGTTGATATGCCTTGTCCATACTTCCAAATTTTGCAAACATGTCAAACAGAGCATTTCCAATTGTAGCATCTGATAATAATTGCCCTTATGTCCTGCTTTAATGGATGTCCTTACGTTCTGCTTTAATGGATGCCCATACCCTGTTTCAAAGCTCCCATTTTGGCACAGGCAGAGAGTACGCTGGCAAATAATACTGATCGGAATGGAAGCCTGTTTGCTGCATTGACTGCGTTGTGAGGATCCCCATGTTTTCTGTCTGCTGCATAAAGCAGAAAAGGTCGTGAAAATATCTCAGCAATGTGGTATTCAATGACAGCTGCGAGGTAGACGAGAGTGCCCTCTCCCATTCGGTTTATTCTATGCGAAGAAACACGCGGGAAGAGTATTCAAATTCAAAATTCAAAATGTTAACGGTGATTGTTTTCTTAACGGAAACGGATAGGAATGAACTGTCAGGGAAGGAATGGGCCCACAGCCACCTAAGCAGTCAAAGCTTAGTGTGTGCTGTTTAAGGGTGGCCCATCATAGTTGGCCTTCCCCAACCAAAATCTGCATCATAAAAGGGCAAACACGTCCAGCTATTGATAACCATATTAGGACACTTATACATATCGTTCCTTCTAACAACAGCATTTAGATCTGGCTGCAACTCCAGGAAGTCCAAACCAGATCGTAGATATCCATCATCTATCTTGCTTATCGACTCAAGAATCTTTTCAGCACTGTACCACAAAGGATTGGATACAATTTCTCCTGCAATGTCTGTTGGGGTGGCCAAAATACCCACAAGGCAATGGTGGTTTGCACAGACGGTCTCTTCCGTCTACAGGAATGTAAAGTTTGCATCTCTGGTTTTCTACTAAACCTCGTACTGCAGTACAACACTTTCAAATATGGGCAGCCAGGCTTACGAACGTGGAGTATGTCTTGTTAAGAGGGTTGTCCATTGCCTTGGCTTTTAGGGCACTAACTTGCTCTTTACTAAGATTGAACCTTCCAACTGTGGCCTTTTCATTATCTCTTCTTGAAGGAGGGTTGGAGGTGGTGCAAATTCTTCATGAGGAAAGTTCACTCTGGGAGGATTTCTAGCTCGTAGTGGGCTGCGATCTACCTGAGGAAGTAAATGTACCTGCAATCCCCGTACTACATCACACCAGCTGTTCACAAAATGTAAAGAAGATGCACCATCTGATAAGATATGCTGTATCCCCGTTCCTAAAGCCACCCCTCCACATTTGAACTTGGTTACCTGTAATTCCTTTGTTATTTTAGAAAGGTTGAAACCAAATCTGCTTTCAAATCGTTCCACTTAAATATCACCCAATATAAATTATAAAATTAGAAATAAAAAAAATTGTTTTATATTATTTAATAAAAGATGAATCTAATACATATAGTCTTAAGAATCTAGAAATCCAAATCTAAAATTGACAATAACCTGATTATTTATCTATAGATTAATCATTAAAAGTGGACAGATCAAAGAATCGCTTACCCTAATAAACTTCTGAGAACTAAAATTAACACTATCAGACCACACAAGCATATGTACACTAATTTCCACCAGTTTCAAATGTCAAAATTTTACAACTCATTCGTACCAAAAACATAAATATTTATATATAAATATTCTCTCTTCCATACATATTTTCCCACCCTCATAACATACTTACTTTTCACAGTTATTTACCTCCACCTGGCTAAATAGAAAAAAATGAATGCTCCATTATATATATAGAGAAAGAGAGATCTTAATGATGCAATAGAAACAGGAAATGTTTAGATGGTTCTTTAAGAATCTATTTTTATATTCTTTTAAGAAATGATTCCTTAATATATACATGTTAAATGAAATAAATGTTAAGTAGATCATTTATTCTCATGAGAGATAAGTTCTTGTGAACCACTACTCATGAAATATGAACCAATAAATATGATAAACCTTCCAAATGTACCTGAATCGTACCTGAATCATAAGAAAAGGAGATATGGTGAAGCCATTCTCGTAAGTAGCAGAGGGAACCAAAGTAGTGAGTTGTGAAGGGGAGGTGAAATCTCCGAAATCATCGATTGATGAGTTCGTCATGGCTTCCACAAACAGAGCGCCCTCGCCATTACAGTCAACAGCAATTCTACCAGAGGCGTCCACAATCAGTCTGCCCGCCAGCGGATAAAAATCCACCAACACCTTAGAAAGCGCGTCTTTCAATATTTCAGCGACGTTGGAATCTCCATTGGGAGGCCTTCTGTAAATATAAGCAATCGCAGAATGCACTCTAACCATAACTAAATCAATATTGGAGACCCACAGTTGGTGATGTGGAGTGGAATTTACAGGCTTAACAAGCACCGAATCTGTGACAGTTACATCCATTTTTCCTTCAATTTTCGCCCTATCTATCTATCACCTGCTGCTGAGAAAAATATAGGGTAAATGAGAAACTGAGGGTCCTAAAGTATGTGCGTGTAAATAAACTAAACTATACCGTGGCTTTTTCAGATGGAGCAGCAAGCAGCAGTTCTGAACCCAACCTCAGTGTTCATTTAAAGAGGTGTAATCATGGTGAAGTCACCATACTCTTTGTTAATTCTTATGGTCATGGCTTAATTATTAATTCGCCAGATAGTTAGGTGATAGGCTATATTTGTTGGATACAGCTATTTTGGTTCTAAAATAGAGTTATAAAATGCATGTTATTGAATTTTACGAAAAATTATAACCGTTGTTTGTGTGATCAATGGTGTCTTATTGACAATCCGTGATACAATAGTACTGTTATACAATAGTGCTGTTTTAGAGTCAGAATATTTGTTGAAAAAGATTATAGTTTTTTTTAATTATTTTTTGGTAATTGAACAAATAAGCTATATTTGTTGGAAAAGGCTATAGTTAAAGCTGCAAACTCTGTTGTCTTTCTCGGAGGTGCTATTCATTGATAGAGTTGGACGCGTCTATTTTGATCAAAAGGACAGTATTCACGATTGCTATTGACTAACACTTCGCTATCACATTGTAGAAAGATACGTTTTAGAACCAGAATAACTGCAACTACAATAATAAATGAAAAAAAATGAAGGTTCATAATTGTAATGAAGAACAGGATTACACCTACTAGACGACAGACACCTCCTTCCACGCTTTTGGCTTGTTCCATCATTTTCAGAGATGTTTACGTTTGACAGTTTGGTAAAACTTTTTGGCGATGGCATGAGGCATTGACATTATAAAAATCATATTATAAGGTTGGGCGGTTGACATTAAATATCCCGTCTAACTCACTTCACGGCAAGCTACCTTGGAAATCGTTCCAGCAGAGGCAGTACGTCTGTGCAGCAGAACCGATGTGGGATGGGTGCTGGCTATGCAGGGGAAAATTTGCACCGCACGGCCAGCGCCTTCCTCTATGCATTGCACGGCCTGTCAGCAGTCTGTAGCACCTTTAAACGGAAAACGCCCACTTGCACCCTCCGGAACTTCCAACAGTTCTCGCCGTTGAATTTTGTTTATAATGTTTGAATCAATGAAAATTTCAAATTAATAGTGTTTATAGATAAGATTTAAATGTATCTTTAATAATGTAAACACATATTTTTTAATCCAAAAATATCCATAAAAATAACTTCCTATGATTTTCTTGGTACCTTAGAGAGAATCATCTAACTTGTATGTGTATTATGATGGAGAAGTTGCAACATATTTGAAAGCATTGGTTGAAAAGTAAAATATTTTCATACTTAACATAATAACAAGCTCATTACTTTATTTGATTATGTGGTAAAATGATAATAATTGAAAAAGGTATTTCTGTTTTACACAAAAGAATATTGTTATTCATATAATTTGATGTCATTTTATGAGATGTTAATTTTTACATTTCTTGTTATTTTAAATATGATGTATCCATATGAAACACAATAGATCAAATGTTGGATGGGAAGTGAGAGACAACATAAACATACCATGACGATGAAGAGATATAATATATAAATGAAAACTTAAAGCATCATAGAGCTACCACCATGATTGGAAATCAAATCCATTGCAAATGCACATATCATTCATATTAGTTACAATCACAATATATGAAAGCTCACACCACCGAATTTATTGTCAAATGTAAGCATAGGAGATATCATTGCAATGTCATATTATGTACATAATAAGAAATGTGACCATCGTGGTCTTAAGAAAGTCAGCAAATTTTTAAAATATACAATAGTAGTCTAACTCAAAAGTACAATATACAAATGATGTTTTCATCTTAATTCCACAATCCACTCCCTCGAAGATCTACTTTTAAAATATAGTTAAAGTACTACAAAATTAATACATTTTTTTATAATACACTACATGATAACCAAAAAAATGTTGATCATGATTATCTATATAAATATCATCAAAAAATGCAAAATACATCGAATTAATTTTCAAATTAAAGACTCCTAATTGATTGAAGTTCATTTCATACTTACCATTTCCACTTTGTAGTGTGTCCATTATTGTTATTGTTTGATTAAGATCAACAAAAAATTGTTGCATTTTTTTCGAATGCTTTGTTGACCATCTAAAGCTGCAATTGTTGGGTCATTGACAAAACTGGTCAATCCAGAGAACCGGTATATGTGCTAAGATTTGTCATTGATGTCTAACACTTATCAATGAAGTGGTATCGGTAGAGTGGTGTTATTCAGTAAGCAAAGGTGATGACTTACAAACACATGGAAACAACATTGGTAACAAATGACCAAAGGTTCAATCAGCTCAAGGAAAGATAGACTAAGCCAACTGGTCTGTCATTCAAG
This sequence comes from Cryptomeria japonica, assembly GCF_030272615.1. Lineage (NCBI taxonomy): Eukaryota > Viridiplantae > Streptophyta > Pinopsida > Cupressales > Cupressaceae > Cryptomeria > Cryptomeria japonica. The sequence goes on along the minus strand of NC_081415.1, from coordinate 26,617,045 downwards.
AAGATCGGTCACTCTGATGATGATGAAGTCACAAAAGGTGACTCAGGCAAGAAAACTTGAGGTGGTATGAAAATCGAATCCTCATTGGCAAATAGGGGAAGAAACTTGATGCTAGCATAACAAACTGGCAATCAAAGAATAAACTGGTAATATAGAAGTGCAGTGGCATACCGGTACACCGGTATGACAGAAGGAAGATAGGTGTTCACCATAAATCTTAGAGCGGTGATCGGTTATTCAGTTGCAGTGGCAAAAGATGAGTTGGTGAGTTTGTGTCTATGCCAAATCACATGTTGGTAAGGTCAACTTCAGTTATCATGCAGTCAAGCATGATTACTTGCGAATTTTCTGGTTCACACTTAATTGACTGAATACGACCCAAAAGTTACTATCTTTGGAAGATGCGGTGGCAGATTTTGTTGAACACTTGGCGGAAATGTTGTAAGGCGCGCAAAGAAAGAGTGGGAGATTTTGAATTTGAAATCTTCCTAAATCTATGATTGCTTTGATTGAGGGATCACCTGAAAGTGTCGGCAGAAAATGTATAAAGTGTTTTTGTATTCGTTCAGAAAGACTAGATCATGAAATTTGCAACAAGTAGACCTTGTTGAAGGCAATCCAAAGTAAGGCGATCCATAGTGAAGAAAAGAGAGAGAGGAAGTGCTAAAAGGTTTTAGCAGAGCTGAAGGTGTTTGAGGTAGATTGACTAAGAGCAGAGCCTAAAGACAGAGAACCGACAGAGTGCAGAGCCGATGGTGAGAGGATCGACAGAGTGCAGAGCTGAGGGACAGAGGACCGACTGAGTGAAGAGCCCAAGGTGTAAGAAGAAAACCGGTGCAGTGCAGAGAAGACACAACCGGTGTGAATAAAGTGTGATTCATATTGAAATCTGATCAAGCTATCAGTAGCTAATTCAACAGATCATTCATTTATTGCCTTCTAACCATTGTAACATAAATCCCTTAACCGGGCGGACTTTAACAGGTCCCTTTTGTAAAATCCCTTAACTGGGTGGCACCTAATAATGTCTTTGTAATCTCCTAACATGGATGGCTCCTCACCAGGTATACTCCAGAAGAGTACAAGTTTTGTGATTTACTACTCACACCATGGTTTTCTCCCATTTGGGTGAGCTTTCATATATTGTGATTGTAACTAATATGAATGATATGTGCATTTGCAATGGATTTGATTTCCAATCATGGTGGTAGCTCTATGATGCTTTAAGTTTTCATTTGTATATTATATCTCTTCATCGTCATGTGGTATGTTTATGTTGTCTCTCACTTCCCATCCAACATTTGATCTATTGTGTTTCATATGGATACATCATATTTAAAATAACAAGAAATGTAAAAATTAACATCTCAAAAAATGACGTCAAATTATATGAATAACAATATTCTTTTTAGTGTAAAACAAAAATAACTTTTTCAATTATTATCATTTTACCACATAATCAAATAAACTAATGAGCTTGTTATTATATTAAGTATGAAAATATTTTACTTTTCAACCAATGCTTTCAAATATGTTGCAACCTCTCCATCATAATACACATACAAGTTAGATGATTCTCTCTAAGGTACCAAGAAAATCATAGGAAATTATTTTTATGGATATTTTTGGATTAAAAAATATGTGTTTACATTATTAAAGATACATTTAAATCTTATCTATAAACGCTATTAATTTGAAATTTTCATTGATTTAAAGAATGATGTCAATTAATATATTATTTAAATTATATTTATGTAATACTATTATATTAATTTCAATATTAATAAAATAATAATTAGTAAAATAAATAAAGCTATTTAAAGAAAATAAAAAATATAATTTATCATTTAAAAATTTAAATACATAAATTCAAAAAAAATTATGCTTATTAAAAACTTCCTATTTATATTAAAAATAAAAAAATAAAAAAAATTTAAACACAACTTATTATTCAAAATAAATTAAAATATAAAATCAAACATTATAAACAAAATTCAACGGCGGTTGGAAGTTCCGGCGGGTGCAAGTGGGCGTTTTCCGTTTAAGGGCGCTGCAGACTGCTGACAGGTCGTGCAATGCATAGAGGAAGGCGCTGGCCGTGCGGTGCAAATTTTCCCCTGCATAGCCAGCGCCTGTGGGATGGGCGATGGGCGATGGGCGATGGGGAGGCATGGCTCTTGCAGCATCACTCTAATCAACGTACATCTCTGTAGAAAATTGGAGACAATAGGTACCTAGGACAATATTCTCTGTGATCCTTAAATCTGCAGACCACACTGGTGCGGCTGTACATTGTTTTAAATTCAATAAACCTGTTTTTCGGTAAAAGACGTGTCCAACAGGCTGACTGTACCATGATACTATTTAATTAATCTACGATCATTTATGTCTTTAAATTTAAATTTTAGTAAACCTAGAATTTATAACCCTAGGACTTTTTTAAGATTTTGGATTTTCTACTTAAATGTTATCCATATCATCCATTTAATTGGGTTTTAGATGTATCCCTATTTGGGTCCCCCTATCTTTTCAACATCCAGAATGGTATATGTATTTGAACTATTCCATCCAACTTTGGATTGTCCATCATCTTGAATTCTCATAGGTCATTTCTTCTAAATAATTGATTTACATGTATATATCTAGGATTTGACATTTTAATATCTTTTATGGTTTGTAACCTTTCTTCTAAACAAGGATAGATTTTGTATGAAGGTATTGTTTTATCATGTAATGATTAGTGTATACGCTGAGAGGTTTTACTTAATGAAGATGCTACACTTTTTTGCTACATATTCATCACATTGTTGTATCTCATTCTAAGTTTTGTATTAAATGTCATGATAACAAATGTCTATCCCAATAGATTCACATTATTTAGATGAGTTATTATATTTTTTAAAGATATTTATGAATATATATACTAATTACCAATAATCATAATTTAGGAACCGAACTCTCACTTGGGTATATTTTTTCAGGACACTTAATTTTAAGGTTATAATTAAAATAAACAATTATAACTTTAAGTTATGAAAAAATTAGAATAGGGTTTTATTTAATGTTAAAATTAGGGGTTGAATTCAATGTTAGGTGTTGCATTTAATGTTAAAATTAGGTTTAGAATCAAATCTATAGTGAAAATTAATGTTAATATTGGAATTAAAACACTTTCAACTTTGAATTTCAATTTGTTCATTATAGACTAAAATTTTATTATTATTGCAACATGACACTTGTTTTTCCTACCATTGATCTCGATTATGCATCAACTCATTTCTATCTTTAATTCCCTTCCATCTTCAATGTTGTATTAAAAGCATACAAACTATGATGTAGGAGCCATTCAACATCACCAGTAGACCAAGGGCCCATTGACAACAAGACTTGATCCCTAGTGGGCTCACTTGGAGCCATTCAACTTCACCAGTAAACCAAGGGCCCATTGACAACATAAACATTATTTTGCAATTCTTTATTAAGAAAAAGTTCTTACTTAGAGATTGGATTTTTATAAAGAAAAGAAAGTTACTTAAAGAATGGATTTTTATAAAGAAAAGAAAGTTTTAATAAAAGAGAGAAAAATTTAATAAAGAGCGTACTTATTAGATTTAGAATTTTCTAAACATAAAACTAAAAGCTTCTTTTTTCATGTAAGGAAAGTTGCAGAAAAACCATAAAAGCAATAAGTTGTCAAATAAGTATATTTTGGTATCCAAACGATGGAGAATAAATGAAAATTAGTCTTCAAAAATCAGATAACGTTGGCATTTTTGATGATTATGTTGTGATTGTCATTGATGGACACACACTTGCTTTGGGAACACTTTTTGTATGTATGAGTTATGCTCAACCGGTATTTTGTTCCAAACCGGTATTATGTATAGCCTTTAGGCTATCGGTTTTTGCAGAAAGTGTCTACCAATCCCAAGCAGTATGAAGACCTCAAGCAGTTCGAGGATCTCAAGCGGTATGAAGGAACTGAAGCGACAGTTATCATTTTCCCAGTCTTCATTTTTCACAACTGGTAATCTGTTTAATGTTTGAACCGGTATTACTCTGTGATGAGTTACCAACCGATAATCAATAAAGTTGTATGAACCGGTAATACTCTGTGATGAGTTACCAACCGGTATTTTTGTGATGAGTTACCATCCACCGACACTTTGACGGTGATTTTATGTCGTGTTATCAAATGTGTCTAGATACAATGAACCTAGGAACTTGCAATGTAATACTATTGGACCGACATGAAATCAGATTCCTTTTCTTTAAGGACATCATGTCTAGGGTTTTAAGAAGTGGTAGCTGTTAGGGTTTTTGGTGGTTGATGAGTTTTTTGAATGTGCGATCTTAGGAGAGAAGATCAAGTTTGTGTGCTGTAACAGAGTGTGGATTTACTGAAGACTGAAGTAATGCTGGAATGCATTAGCAATGAGCTATCATGGATCTAACCAAGCAGACTATGCTATTTGCTAGATCATTCACTTGTTGATTACTCACATCTTCGACAAGTCTGAAACCCTTAACTGGGTAGGCCCAGAAAAGCCTTTGTAAATCCTCTAACAAGGTGGTTCACATCTGTGGATCTGAAATCCTCTCACAATGTAGTCTTTAATCGGACTTATCTCCTAACAGAGATTGAGATTCCTAACAGGATCTGTTCTGGTGAAGAATATTGTATGACCTTAACCGGTCTGGTTACTATTCTACAGATAGTTACTTGTGAGTTTCATCTCATCGTGGTTTTTCCCATTTGGGTTTCCACGTCAAAATATCTTGGGGTGAACTCACAAAGCTGGTTCCCACTTTTGCCAACAAAGGAAATTGGCAAAAGTGGAAAATTTTGTTCACGTGGGGTTCAAGCGAAGTGGGGGTGTTCGAATGGAATACCCTTTGGGGTTCGAGCGAAGATTCCACTTCGCTCGAACCCCATCTTTCGAGCGAAGCACCTTTAATGCCCATTTATGTTATTTTTAATTATAGCGCGAGGGTTTGATCGAACCCCCCCTTCATTTGAACCCCCCTAAAAATGGGGAGTTCGCTCGAACCCCCCTTCGTTTGAACCCCTTTTTTAACACTTCTCTGTAGATTTCTACATTTTTTTGCAATTTTTGGCCTTCAAATCTCTGGTTGAAGGCTCAAATGGAATGATCTTGACAAACCAAAATGTAGTATTATAGTTCTCAAAGCAAGCTTTCCAATGAATATAATTTTATTACATATTGATTTTATTATGAACTTGTTTTTTTAATTTTACCAAATATAGGTTTTTCACACCGAACATGAACTTCTCTCTTCAACGCATTGGGAAAAATAGGAAACTAATTCAAAAAAATTCTAAAAAATATCTAAGCCCTAGGTATTGATGTCTTCTTTCTAACAAAAAAAATAAAATTGTATTTCGATATATATAGAATAAGTTATGTGTTCAAACGTAAACCTATGTCTGAATTATGAGTAGTTAGACTTCAAAACTTAATAAAATGAAAAATATTGAACATATCACTATCAAACCAACTGCAAGCCTTGGATATTGATGTTACAAACCAAAATTCGAAAGAATTGAGTTTTTATCATTTATAGAAAAAAAGTTATGCATTTCGGGAGGCCCATCACTCTTACAAAATGTAGTTTGTTGTAAAAAACTACTTTTCGAGGGAGATGGAAAAATTAAAAAAAAATCCTTCAAAAAAATTTGAAAAAAATATATATAGAATCTACAGACAAAATTCTACAAATCACTAATTTACATCATCTTCAAATTCTCAATAGTTTAAAAGTTATAGTTGTCGGAAGTTGAAGATTATTTTAAAAATTTTCATCTCAGTGTCAAAAGTGGCAAAAAAGTGGGAACCATTATTGTGAGTTCACCCCTTGTGTTATGGTGATTGTGCTTCTGTGGGTGAATGCCTTATTTGCTGTTTGGTTTGCATTTGTGTTAACTGGTTTGTTAGTTAAACTGTTATACCGGTTTACTACTAAACTGGTTAAGTGTTTAAGTTTGGGGTTTTTTGGTATACTAATTCACGCCCCCTCCCCCCTCCCCCCCCCCCCCCCCCCCCTCTTAGTATTCATCAGATAATACCAGGTATAACAATGACATTAAATAATCTGCTATCAATTTGATTTGCTATAAACTAAACCCTTAATAATGGATTAGAGATTCAATTGACTCTTTTGTGGATAAAGTTAATCAATCTTTATCAATTTTTTAATTTTTATTAATAATTATAGATCTAGCAAAGTTGCACAACAATAAAGAAACCAATTTATGAGAATGTCTTATTTTTAACTTTGCATGCATGATACTGAGTTCTGTGTTGTTCAAATATTCTGTGTGTTTGCATTTCTAGATAACGATTTTCAGTGCATTTAGAATGACAAGTATTTGTACATACAATCTAAATATTTTTATATAACATCTCGTTGAAAAACTTGGCTTGACTGAGTATGTCAGATTTTTAACTCTTTCAATTGCATGGTTTGTATTCCCATTTCCATGCTTGTATTTATTGGAAATTGAAGAACTGAAAAACAAACATTATACTTTACTCACTAATACATTTGGTCTATATTTCCGACAGAGGTTTCAGATGGAGAAGGTATATTGTGATCAAATTTGATTTTTTTTGAAAAAATGCCCGAATTCGTCAGAATTCCGACGATAATTTGACATTTGGTTTCGACGGAGAAGGTATTAGTAATGAAATTTGTTTTTTTTTTTCAAAAATGTGTCCGCGTTCATCAGAATTCCGATGACAATGGGCATTACTTAAAAACAAAAAAAAAGAGTTCAAGTCATTTGTGCATTGCAATCCCGCGCAGGTGTTCACGTCGACTTCAACCCATGACAAGATCAAACCTGTGCCAAAGGCATTTGTGCATTGCAATCCCACGCAGGAGGTAGATTCTTCACCTTAATTTCATCATGCCTAAAAGTACACCATTCAAGAGATTCTTTTCAAGAGATTCTACAACTTTTGCTTTTGTGCATGCTAGCTATGCCTGCATTCTTGTGGGATATTGACCGATTATGGAAGCATCTCTTGGAGTATGAGAGCTTTTTTTTTATGCAAAATATGTTAGGAAATGAGACATGTGGTGGTTAATTGCCCAAGTTTTAGATGCAAATTGGTCAATCTCGTATTTATGGTGGAAGGAAGTCCTTCTTCAAAATTTCATTGTTCTAGGATTCTTGTTGGAACCTTGCATTTCACCAAAGCCTATGCATGTAGCTACAAATTCTTCTCAGTCCTAGCTTTGGGCTTCCCCCTTTATCGCTCTTCAAGGAAGACAAATGAGAATCAACTAGTGAAGAATCTTGCCACAACAAGATGTATGGAAGTCTTTTTGATCCTTCCACCTAGCTTGTAGCAAGGATCATTGCAAAGACTATTAGAATGGATAACGACTCTTTGGAATTATTTGTGGGGTGGTAGCTTTCCTTCTATTGTCCCCATTACACCTCATCAATCTTTGTTAAAGAATTGCAGCCCTAGGGAGATACAATTGTGTTCAGTTCAACAGAATCCCAACCTAGAAGGAGTGGACTGAAAATCTCCAACCACACAACTTATCACTTTGTGTTTGTCTCTATTCAAGCCCATGCTCTCAACCAATGTTTGGAAACCTAGAGAAGTGTGTGGTACAACATAGGAGTCCAATCATGATCCACAAACTAAAGAAATGATTGTTTAAATGCTCAGATCGGGAGGTAGATTAATAGCACATCGCATGCCAAAAAGTATTAACCACATTTTCATCATGAAATATATCATTAGAGTAAAATAACACACTACAACATTAGTGATTAATTGTTGAGGGCGGTTGCAATTTCTAGGTGGTCAATAGCTAGGTGAATGGATTCATATTTGCTCTAGGTCAATGGGTTTGTTTGACCTTTAAGAATTTCCAATCTCTTATAAATCTTGGTGTCGGGGTCACAATTTGTAATTAACATACAACATAAAGCTAGCCTATATGACCCCCAAACCATTTTCTTACTGTCTCGGGTTACCCTAGTTTAGGGTATTGGCAATTTTTACTAAATCTTCACTAGTTTAGGGTATTGGCAATTATCTCTCCTTTTTCAAAGTTTTAGGTGGCATACAAAGTCATTGCCTTCTTTGGCTTCCTTGTGGCCTCAACCTCAATGATCATCTTTTGCAAACTTACTTTCTTCAATACTCTCTTCTTTATCCTTCCAAAGTTGAATTGTAACATCTAGATTCTCATCACTTTGTATGGATAGGTTCATGGTAGTTACAACCTACTTTGGCCTTTGTTCTTCATCTTGTTGCTTGTGAACCTAAGTTTAAAATTTTGGATGAGTCATCTTGGGGGTGGGGGCCTAGATGGATCCTCTTTTTCTTGTTCTCCATGCTTCTTTGACTCCATGTTTCTTCTCTCTTCATTTTGTTTGGCCTTAGGCTCTGAAAATAAATTTTATTGGTCTTCTATTGTCATGATAATTCTTGAGTTATCTTGGTCCACACCCATTTCCGTTGCTTCTTGTGTTTGCACATGGGGAGGAGTAACCATAGGTGTATCATGCTAACTTGGGTATCATGCTATGTATCATATTATGTTGTGTGCAGGGCTCTAAATTAGATTTGGTACGTGTTTGGGCATGAGGAAAGTTTGATATCTCTATGTATCAGACAGTAAAAGGCAGTAAGCATGAAGAATCTGATGGGAAGACCAAGCGATTGGTATTTTGAAGTGGTTGATGACAAAGAGAGGGGTGAGGGGACCCTATGCAACCTTCAGAAGGGTTTGTGGATCAAAACCAAATAAAATATATTAAATTTCTATGATTGTCCTAAGGGCATTAATTGTCACAGTCATAGTTTTACTAGTGATATTGTTTTTGTTTTGATAGAGTTGTATTTGTAAACCCAAGTGTGGACATGTAATTTGGAGTCATGATATGTCTTAAGACTACATCAATAATTAACAACAACATAGTGTGTAGGCACCTAAAATATGAAAGGACTACATATTGGTAGGAGACAATCATCCATACTTATCACAAGCTTTTGCAACTCATGTAGACTCATGGTGAGTTGCAAAATGACCATCAATGAGTGTGAACCCTGTCTTCACAAATTATTATCAGTTGCCATGATACTTGACCCTATCCTCATGTTGTTGGCTCAATTCATATTAGCTAGTTTTCCCAAGCCTAGAAGCCAATTAATGTATCCAAGGGTGTCTAGAAGAATGGATTGTATGATCATTCTCAATTCACCTAAAGGTCCAAAATGCTCATTCTCAACAGTTTGAGTTACAACTATCAATTCTCAATGCTTGACAACTCCATATTCTATGTTCCTTCTGACTTATATTTCATTTTCATGAGTCAACTTATAGTTCTTAATTCAATTATAGGCCAATATCTTGTGTGTTGATTGTACCTCTTAGTTTGATAAGGTTTTGGGTGGATTTTAATCTCTAATTTTGAGGAAAACGTTTCCCTATAAATGTAATTTCAAAATTCGTTTTGAGGGTCTAAGAATTGATTATTTAAGGTCCAAGTTTAGTAACACTGCTTAGTTTATTTTCTTTCAAAAGACATTTAGCAAGAGGTTGTAGATTGAATACTTGTGCTTTGCTGGTATATTTTGAAGAATTAATGGAAATGAAGTTCATAGTTTGCAATGGTATTGGTAGTCTTTTTTGATTGCTTGGTATTCTTCTATTTCTTTCATTTTCCTTAGTCCTAAATTAGTACTTACATTTATGAAACATCTTCTTTGTTATAATCAATTTGTGCATCTTTTGTGGTGATTGAGGTTAATAATGAACATGTGAATGAATAGTAGTAGTTGCTCTAGAGATTTCCTTGGTCTCATTTTCATGTTAGAATTGGCAATTCTGGCATGATAAATTATTTACATACAAGGTTATTTCTAGATTTTGTTGATAATGTGGGTTTAGGTAATACCAATGATTCATTTTCTCGCAACCTTGTTCTATCTTTTGCAATTTATTTTAACCTTTTAGCTTAGGCAGATTGAGAAACCGACATTTCATCTTGATTAGTGACATTTTCCCGTTGAACAAACTGGCCACATAAACACTTTGTTATCTTGCATTATTGTTACCTTGGGAGGTCTGGAATACCTTTAGTGTCTACTATTTTATAAGAGAGATTAAGTGGCAATACTTAGTCTATGTTGAGTTTGTCAAAAGACCCATCAACAAAATTGGCTCTAGAGGGAGGGAAAGAACAAGCTGGAGCATATGTCATTGTTCTCTCTTGAGAAGTTCAAGAGGGTTCTAAGATTAACTCCCAACAGAGGAAAATTATTAGAGCTTGGACTCATCACTAGATCCAAAGGAAATAAAGGAAAATGATAGCCCCATATTCATCTTCACAATCAACACCCATTGTCCGAACAACATCGCAATTTATCATGGTCCCTTTGGTGAATAAAAACCGTAGTTATCTTAGTTGTCCAAACAATATTAACACTTAGTTATCTTGCATCATTGTGACACAACAAATTGATAACTCAAGCAAGGTATGGCTTCCTAGGAAATGATAAATTGTAAAGGTAAGCTAACTTAACTCAAGGGACTGAGATGGTATCCTACAATGAAAGATGATAGTTCTAAGCAAAAGACTACCTAATGATATGAAAGTTGATGCAAGATAGTAAGGACAACAAGGAAATTTATTTTGAACTTTGACAAGATTGAATCTTTGGATGGAAGTTTGACTGGATTGATAGCGAAAAGGCATGGTGATGCAGAGAATCCAATAAACTCAACCAACTAGGGAGATATTTCTCCCAACTCACCTATTCAGTTAGGTGTCAACCCTTCACTGACTCACAAGACCCCTCACAAGGCCACATGTTACTCAAAAGGATTCAATACCCCAAAACATACCCATACTCGCCAACCCTCACCCACCCATTGAATCACACTCAAATATGACAAATAAACATGTCTAAGTCACAATCCAACTCTCCAACATTCAATCACCACCAACACCCTCAACCCTTATTCACACAAATCCTCCTTCAACTGGGTCTTATAATCCCCCCTGGTACTCAACTCACAAAATTTGTGAGATATCCAAAAGCCAATATAGTTTCGGACACTCTTACAAGGAACACTCAACATATACCATCATGGGTCTTTACCCTTCCAACCAACCAAAGGTCAAAGGAAGATTCACTACTGCAACACTCACTTTTGTGACAGTCTCAAGCACTTAGGGCAATCACTCCTTTCATGGCCATTCTTCTTCACAACACTCTCTAACATTAATTATGATGATAGCATACCTCCTTAAACCTTCCACCAACATCAAACTCAATACCAAACTCATTCCCAATCTCGCTAATGGACTAACTCAACTCACTGTCAAATTGTGACAGTCAATGCAAGGTTTAGGGTAGACATACACCCTCACGAATTGATGGGATTTTTTGGTCACCAAACAATTGGATTATTTTTTAACTCCCTCACAAATTCCCCAATCCCTTAACAAGGCCATTCAAGGACCCTTGAGTCAATTACGCCATACAACTCCATGCATACACCATGTTCTCAGATTAAGAAACAAAAATCAACACCTTCAACATATTTGTGTGAGCCAAAATGCTCATGAGACCCTGCAATGATTAAGAAAAAAAAATACATGATTTTATGGGTCACCCATGCCTTGAAATGGATTTATCAACATGGAAATGACCCCTAATGCATTTTAGTTTTCCTTGGGATACCCTACACTAGGTTTTTGACAATTTTCACAAATTTGGCTATAACTTTTGCAATATAGAATGAAACAAGATGAAACCAAAGGGAGATTGACAAAGTAAAAATTGTCAAAATTTGTAGTGACATTCAGGAATCTAATCATGCAATGAAAAATGTCATTCAATCAAATAGCCATGGAGACCAGATTAATATAAGTGACCTTCCTTGGTTATTAACGGACCATCAAAGCAATGCTATAAAAGAAGTCATACGAAAAATTCAATTTCCCACAAGATTTGTTGCAAACATAAACAATCTCGTATCAAAGAAAAGTGAATTTGGGCCAGGGATGAAAATGCATGATTGGCATACCTTCATTAAGGTAATTCATATTTTTTGTGGTTTTACTATATATTTGTATACTATGCATGTACTTTTCATTATATTATGTTAGAAAAAATAAAAAGATAATTTTATAATTATTGTAGTACGTTCTTCCTCTATCTCTCCTAGACGACTTCGACAATAATGTCAAGCAAGTCATATAAGATCTTGGAAAATACACATGAGGTAAGTAGTGATATTTGTTCAGTTGTGTATTACTTCATGTCTTGAGTGGATGCTTCATGCTCCTACCTTGCGTGTAACAATATGTATGTTTCATGACTTAAGAGAATTCATGCTCTTCATATATTCAATTGTATGCTTTATGACTTTAGTAGATTCATCTGGATGCCTCTTGCTTTATGTATGCTTCCTACTTTATGTGTTAAGTATATTCACGAGTATGCTTCATGATTTAAGTATTCATTGTATGCTTCATAATTCAAGTATATTCGTTTGTTTTTCTGAGTTTGTTTTTCATTGTATTTCATTCTTAATTGGTTTGATAACTTGTTATATGTCTGCAGAATGTTGTGCTAACAAATTTGATCGATAAAGAGGGAGAAGTCAGCATAGTGGAAAGCCAAAGAAATGAGTCTGAAGTTGTTGGACTTGAGCAACTCTTGAAAAATAAAACGCTCTCGAGGTGGGAAATTATTTGTAATACAATGTTTATTGTTTTAAGTTTGTTTTATTTCAGTAGATCTTCGTACGGTTCATTCTATTTTATCTTCCATTATCGTGCTTATTTGATAACTTTGGATTTACCTGTCGTGGGAGGGAGATTGATGCTAGTAGACATGGTTGGATCTGAGAATATTGATCAATCTGGCTTTGTTGGGTTTGAGGCAAAACTTTAGGTATTCCTTTTCCTTATTATTGTCATTCATTGTGCACAATATTTCTATATCTAAGGTTAGACTGCAGGTATTCATTTTGTAATTCGGAGATTGCATATCACACACACAAAAGCCAAATGAACGTTACTGAATAGAGAATTCCAAACCACAATATTAGAATTACATCTCCTCCAAAATGATATTGCTCTAAACTTAATAGCACCCATGCATCTAACTTTCCTCTCCTCATTTGGTGAACACTTTAAATTCCTTTTGAAAGATGCCATGCACTATATATACATATTTCTTTAGTTAATAATTGCAGACTTTATAGATAAAATGCATATACTTTTATTTATTTCTAGTGTTCACTATCATTTTTCTTTTGCAATCATCAAGGAAAGATTAATGTTTTAAGGTTTTGAATCACTGTTTTTGGCAAACATCGGAATAAGTTTATTAGTTTCTAAGGTTTAGATCACTTTGCTTGGTCAATCACGAGAATATTTTGTTATTGGATTGGAGAAAAGTTAAAATATATATACAACTAATTATTTATATATTGTACATGATCTTCTATTGCACTAGCATGAAAGATAACAAGAATTCCTTCTATTTTTTTATCATTTGAATTCATTATCAACTTTACAACTAAATCTAGCCTAAAGTTCAACTCTCATAGCTATTTAGGTTGTTAAGATGTTTTTATATTTTCACTACTTGTTCTATACAATTGGGAATTACGACCCTCACATTCACAATTCACGACCAACATGTGCCTTAATCAATACTCAAATTATTCATATGCAAACCCAAATCATATAAATAATAAATGTCAAATCAACCTAAACGAATCAATGGAGTCACCTAATCAGTGTCTCCTACTCCCTAATAGATAATGGGAGATCAATTACATAGTCTACAATATGCAACAAACTGCTACAAACCTTACAAAATGAATCATTAGCTCACTACTTCATGGCCATGGATATTGGAGGATCCTCTTAGAATGGTTTAATCTTCTTAAATTCCATTCTATAGTTGAACTATAAGCTTTAGTAAACACTCTTGTCCAAGAACTCCAACACCATAACTTGACCAAAGGTAACTTAGGTAACTCTGTCAATCACAAACATTTAATGAAATTATGGAAGTCCTTAACACCCAAGGCTGATCAGAACATGAATATATTCTTCAAGATTTTCACCATGGTTGTATATCCTAATTTTTCATACGAAGTTAGATCTATCTCCCCTTAGAACCAAAATGCAACACTTTCCCACCCTTAAATAGAAAACTATTTCAACTCTAACTCTCACGCGCAAGCTTCTATCATGTCCCTTCCATGACAACCAGACTCACACCATCTCTAATAAGGGAGAATTGTCTTGTTTCAAGACTTCACAATTTTCTATAACTCAAATCGTGCCCAAACATCAATCTGACCCTTTGTCAATGCAAAGAATGATATATACACAACAATCAAGGTATATATCATTGTCTTTGAGGAGTGGTCCTATTATCAATTAAGGTAGCAACCTTATTATTAGTGTTGCAATCTCAACCTTAGTGGAGCAGTGATCTCTATTGTGTGTTGAAAATTGTAGCTAGCTCAGATACGTGACTATTAAATTTTGATGTTGTCAATGACAAATAAAATTCTTATATATTACCTCTCATGCAATTTGAACCACTTAGGGCTAGGCCCAAATACAGGTGACTTGTAATTATGTCCTGCTATGAATATTGGGCAAGACCTATATATAATGTAACTTGTGGATAGGACAGACCCTATAAACGTAACTTGTAATTTGGTCTGACCCTAATTGGGCGATGTAACTTATCGTACTATATTGAATGTAACTCGTAACTTATGAATAGGGCAAGCCCTATCTTATGTATCTTGTAATCTTAACCCTATGTTTTGGCGCCAAGTTGAAAAGGCCGACCTAGAGTGAATTGGTAGGCTGAGTCACATATACAAACAAAGGCTTAGTCATTGTATCCACACACTCTCAGCATGATGTCTTCAATAAGAAAATTATCTCCTTCAGTCAACAAATTGTTTCTCTGAGTCAATGAACTATAATTTAAGGATAGTAAACCATCTTGTAGTGATAGCGATCTTCATTCTAGAGACATCTAATTATTCTCAAGAGTAGCGAACTTCATTTTGTGGATATCGAGCTTCATTTAAAGGCTTCAAACTATCATTGATGACAACAATCTTCATCCTAGAGCAACGGACACTATCTTTGGGGAAGGGAATCTCCTTAACAGTAGATACCCTATGCTTAGAGATACATTTAACATTTGTATATCCTTGGTTGAAGGCGTTATCCTATTGTGCATAGTTTTCTAGTTCTGATTGCTTCAAGTGTTGAAGCCATATTGTAAGATACTTTTGATTGTTCCTTGTGCACATTGTTTTGCTTTCTGTTATTGCTCTTTTTTGCTACAGTCTAATCCTAAAATTAGCATGTCGATTATTTAGAGATGCGCACACACCAGATAGACCCAATGCTTATCAACTTGTACCAAGATCAATAGAAGGTGAGTTGTTTGGGAATAGTCAGCTTGAAGATAGGTTGAAGACCCCATCCAATAGGCTTAATAACCTCCAATACTCGAGGTCTCAAAACCAAGGTCAAGGTTTGAATCATACCCCACATGCTAAAAGCGAACCAACAAGCACCATTGTAATTGACATGCGTATTTTTTATTTTTTAAAAATAAATCTTCGTCGGAATTCCGACGGCAACACAACTTTGCACCAACGGCCAAACCGTTAGATCAATAGCATCCTCATTGGTGCAAAGTTTCTGGCCGACGTCAGAATTCTGATGCTAATTGAAGAAACATTCGATGAGGATGCTATATGTCTGATGACACTTTCTTGTCGAATGGTTGTCGTAGTCTTAGTTGATGCATATTTGTGGTGAGCGTCAGAATTCTGACGTCCATCCGATGATATTTTTGGCTGGAGGAGCGATCATGGACATCGTTGGAAGAGTTCAGGATGTCGTCGAATTTTCGATGTTAAATGGCATCGTCATAATGTCTGACAAAAATATTTCAACGGTATCATTTCTTGGTAGTATGATGAAAAGTAGTCAAAATTTTGACGATAGGCCATCAAAAATTAACCTCGAATGTACTAGTGACTACATAGGCATTTTTGGCATTAGTCTTATTGTAATTTGTTTTGGAAACTTTATGATGTATGTATGAGTAACTATCTTCATTTGCTTGGTATGTACTATCCTACAAAAGTATCAATCTATGAATTTGTATTTGAGGATTTCTATTTCCAACTTCTAATCAAGTTTATAACTTATCACCTCCAACTAGTCTCAATGGATATCCTTTTAGGTACAGTTAGTGAGATCGCAGGTTAGTTCTATGACAAATATAATTTTGGTCCATCTAGAAACTTTTTCAAGATGAGGTATTGTCATGAATAGACATTATTTAACAAAATCTCATGAACATTTCATGAATGTTCATTGTTTGCCTTCACTTATTATATTCTTATATGCATTGTATGCTTTTTACAATTGTATATGGTGAAAATGGAATGGGGAATCTATTGTAAAACCATAAAAGATTCAACCACAAGAAACCTTAGTTCTACAATAAACATCCACCATATAACATTGAAGAAACCTAAAACACACAAATCACAACAAAATGCGATGATATTAATATCATTGACATTCTTAATAGGGTTTGATCTTCATTGTCTTCTATCTCCATTGATCTTGTTTGATATGGTTTCTCTCATATATTATATGTGCAAAAGATCTCAACAAAGAATAGATTATGGTTATGTAGTCTCTTGATCACAAGAAGATTGATTGCATAATCCCCTTATATAGAGAAGACCTTAGAAAATGGAGGGATAGGATTCAGAGGTGAAAGGATAATCGGTTGGCTATGATTAAAGGGTAGGTATAGATAATGGAAAAATAATAAGAGGGTAGTTAGGATAAATGAAAAGATAAATGACAAGCCTCATTGAGGAAAAAGCTAATGAGCTAATTAAATAGATGAAGATCTATTTAATTAATAGAGGAAGTGGGATCAATAAAATATTTATTTAATTTAGGGAAAGGATAACTTAAATAAATAAAAATATTTATTTAAATAGGGAAAGGCTAGAAGAGTGTAAATGAATTAATTAAATAAATAAATAATCTATTTAATTAATAGAAGGCTTAGGATAAAATAATTAAATAAAAAAAAATATTTATTTAATTAGGACATGAAAATTTTATGTGTCTACATTTTGCCCCTCTTTGAGACAATGCAATGTGTCGTATTGGCTCAAAGAAGATAACATTAACTGATACAAAGTTTTCCCTAGATACAAGAGTGGTATGCCCGCTCGAGAGATTGCGTGAAAGTTTCTGAAAAAGTGTAGACAATCTCTTGATAAGAAAGAAAGGCTAAAAGGGATAAGGATAAGATGACAGGGTGACACAGATGAAATTTGGGCTCAAAAGGAATCAACAGGCAAGAAAATGATGACAGGAGGCAAGCACTGCCAATTAGGGTTCCATAGCCTATATATAGAGGCCATGAGGGAAATCATGCTCATTTTCATCCACGACAGTTAAGAGATCTAGAGTGAGGAGTACTCAGAGAGCTTAGGAGAGTAGTCAACAGTCATAACACCGTGGCAGACAGATTGTACTAGTTTGATCGAGTCTAATGGTTCGAGTGGCCTGCAGACATGGGTGAGCCGGTATGTACCTCAAACTTGCTCAGTCATTTTTATTTATGACGCATTTATTAGGCTAGGAAGTAGGTTAAAGAAGAAACACAGAATTGGTGTCTAGGGTTTTGCATGCGTCTGTGTAGGTTTAGGGTGCAACTATGGTAGGAGAACGCATCTAGGTTGGGTAAAACTGCATTTGGGTTTGTAATTGTGTATGGGTCACATTTTTCCATGTTTCGGCTAGAGGGTTGCATGTAGGTTATATGGTCATGTTTGTGTAGAATAGTGCCACCTCTGCGTTTAAAAATGCATCTATGCTAGATTAAATTGTGTATATGCAGTAAAAGTGCATCTAGGTATATTCTTAATGTGTATAGGTCCAGGAAGGCTAAAATCAATAGTTGTGTGATAGATATAGGTTGTTGATCGGATAAGTTATCGAGAGGTTGTACTTAGATAGGTACCCCGGATAGGATAGGATAGGTTAGGGCATGAATCAGCCACCATGTGATAAATATGTATCACCAATTGGATAAACTGTTGAGATGATAAACTCAAAGTTGTGCCCTAGGTAGATAAGATGCTAAGAAAATCTAAGATAAGTTGTCGAATTGATAAAATATGATGAGTGCTCTAGAAAGATAGGATAAAGACTGAGTGCAATGTGATAAACATATACACTAATAGGATGCTTATGAGGAGGCAACAGAATTGAAGGATAACCTTGAGCCAACCAACCGCTAAGACTCACAAACTCAACCAAAATTCCTAATTCCAAAGATCCTTACACAATACCAAGTCAAGAAATGGTTCAATGACACTAAACAACACCTTGGAAGACTCAAAGGATCAACTATGTCCACTTACAAACAACTAACGCTCTCATTTCTTGTGTGACTACACACACCTTTGCATACATGAGTGAGCTACTACTAGGCTTTAGGGGTTTGAAAGGCCCACTTGACCAATCCTATACAAAAACCCTTGGAGGGGTGTTATCACATCACCTTAATACAATTGAAACAAGATTTCATGGTGTAGACCCACCAGAACACCAATTTTGTCTCACTTGCCCACACACAGAACCGGATGTAATTAGGCCTCCATTTGAAGGAATCAGATGATAACTTTTGACACCCTGAGGATATAGGAAAACAAATTATATTTTCATATACCCTTTTGGGAGTTCTCAATAATATCTTAGTTTTTGGCACCATACCAACTTGTAGATATCCCAACCAATACTGCACTAACAGACCTAATAGGGTTATTAGACCTATTTGATTGAATGCCTTCCACAAACTTGTTTGGTTCTCCTAATTGGTGACCATCACTAACCATGAAATGTTATGTAAACCTCAAAAATAATCTTCTACCATCTTGAAACCCGTTTCCAGTTCTCTACCACTCAATTCTCATGTATTGCACTCATCAAACCGATTTGTCACATATAGATGCCAGACCTAGGGTTAGTTCTCCATCCTCTTCGCCCTGTTGTGTCCTCTTAATGGCTTTAGGAATTGATGATGATATGATGTATCAATAAGGATCCAAAAAACTACTAAGAGGGGGGGGTGAATCAATAGATAGAAATCTGACTAAACTTTCACCAAACTCAAAAACAATCTCTCAAGTCAATCACTGAACAAACTGGTTCAAACATTGAGCTACAAACTGCAATAGCACTGATAGTTTAGCGGTTTGACTAGCCTATCAAAATAACAATATAACAGATCTGAAACTCCCAAACCATTTAACCAAAATATCAAAATATTTTATCAACAATAGTAAAAGAACATTTCAGATAACTATCGGTCATCTTAACATAACTAAGTGGATTTAACAGTTAACAAAATTAACCATATCAAACATAACCACAAAAACCATTTACCACTTAACACAATGATTTTTGATATGCAAACCCAAATGGGAAAAACCACAGTGGGGATGAATACCCACGAGTATTCTAAACTCTTTTGAAGTTCGCCCTGTTAGGAGCCAAGCCTGGTAAAGTTTTACAAAATGTCCCGTTAGGAACATATCCTATTAGGGACCACCTGGTTAAGGGATTGACTATAATGCCCTGTTAGAAGCAATACCCTATTAGGAGTAACCTCGATAGAGGATTTTAAATCCAAGTTAATGGATCACCTGGTTAGAGGATTTAGATAGCACTAAGCTTGTTAAAGCTTACCCGGTTAAGGGATTTAACTGTTTTAATTGTTAGAGAACAACAGGGGTTTGCTGATCTGGTAAATAGCACTACTCCGCTTGACCAAATCCTTATCATTCTCCTATCTTCCTTCACACATAATATAGATACTCCGTTTGGTTCGGCAACCAATCACACTGACACTTAACCAAAATTGCCAACACTACAACAAAACAAATCATCGACCTTATAAGAAAAACAATAGGTTGGTAACACATCACAAATCTAAGATCTCATAGAGATTACAAACAAATTGGTTCAAGTATGACTGTTAGATTACATAGCAATCAACAACACATTGTTCAAGACAATCTCGACCAATCCTTGATCACCAACACATGGGATAAGGGATCTCCTTGTCTTATGTCTCTATAAGATGGGAAATAACCTTCTACGTTACCATTGATGAGGATGGAAAACATTGGAGTTGAGATACATTAAAAAATCCAGTTTATCCAATGATTATTAAAACCAAAATCCTGCATAATCTTACAAAGAAAACGCCAATCAACATTGTCATAAGCCTTTGAAATATCCATTTTTATAATCATCCCACTTTTGTTAGTATATTGGAGAATATGAATAGCTTCTTAGGCAACAATCACAACATTTAAGATTGATCTTCCTGGCACAAAACTTGTCTACTCTTTTGAGATAATGTTGTTCATCAAGGGTTTGAGTCTATTAGTGAGTACCTTGGAGAGGGTTTTGTAGATAGTATTGCAAAGAGAAATTGGTTTGAAGTCCCCCAATCTTACTGCTTTCTCTTTTTTTGGGATAAGAGCAATGAATGTGTTGTTCATTTCCTTGAGAATATTACCTGATTTTCTTGAGAACT
Source organism: Cryptomeria japonica (assembly GCF_030272615.1). NCBI lineage: Eukaryota > Viridiplantae > Streptophyta > Pinopsida > Cupressales > Cupressaceae > Cryptomeria > Cryptomeria japonica. Next base: position 26,596,337 of record NC_081415.1, on the reverse strand, counting down.
CAAGAGCCTCCACTAGATCCCGCCCTATAACTTGTCAACATTTTTTATAAAAGCTAGTTGGGAAACCATTAGGGCCATGAGCTTTATCAAAGGGAAGTTGAGTAAGGGCCATTGATACTTCCTCCAAAGAGAAGCTTTCATTTAACCGCATATTTTGATCTTTTGGGATTATTTTAGAAATAACTAAGAGAAAATTGTTTTGCTCCCTTAAGTCAGATCCTTCCTTATTATTAAGCAGGCTTGAAAAAAAGGGGATAATTTCAGACCAAATGCTATTTGGGTCCTCTAAATCCTGATTACCCTGAGCCTCTATTTTGTCAATTTTATAATGGATCTTCTTTATATTGTGACATTATGGAAGAATTTTGTATTCTTATCCCCGGCTTGCAGCCATTTCACCCTCAACTTTTGTTTCCAAAAAAAATCTTCTTTTGATAAAATATCTTCATAGTCTGCTAAAAGTTCCTTCTCTTTCAATAATTCTTCTTAAGTCATGCCATTTTGAATAACTTTCTCATTCAATTCCTCTAATTGATTTTATAAATGCTTCTTAGATTCAAAGATGTTTTTGAAGTGCTCAACATTCCATTCTAGCAACTTCAGTTTTGATACAAAGCAATATAATTTTGAGCCCACAAAAGAAGATTCATTCCACCATTGTTCAATAAGAGGTAGAAATTTGGGTGCTTCATCCACATATTTTCAAATATAAATGGGGGTTTTGAAGGGATAGATGGACCCAAAAAATTTAACTGAATTGGAAAATGGTCAAACCTGAAGCAAGGAAGGACTCTACATTCCAAAGTATAAGGAAAAGAGAAGTCTCCTAGCCAAAAAAACATGTCTATCTTTTCTGCAATATTGTTGAACCCCAACCTTCTATTATTCCAAGTGAAAGAGCTATCTTCGGACTCTACTTCAAGAACACCATTCCCATTCACCCAGTCATTAAATTCTTGTTGGGATTTACCAAGCTCGAGTATACCACCTCTCTTATTTTTCAAGCTTTTGATAGCATTAAAATACCCTCCAATAAATAAATTCTCACAAATGGGAGATCACTCCGTCCAGGTCTAACTAGAATGTCTTCTTTAATGAACGAAAAACATGACCATATACATTGATCAAAAAGAAAGAAAAGTTGGAGGATAATATCTTTACATTTGCCAAAATCCAAAAATTGTCACATGCAAGCCTCTCAATTTAGACTAATGATGGCTTCCATAATAAAAGGAGACCCCCAGAAGAACCTTCTTCCTCGACTGATTCTAGTTTGCAGTCTTTATATTGACTACCAAGGTATTTTCCACAAAGGTCTGCCTGAAAAGTATTGAATTTAGTTTCTTGGAGCATAATTATGTCTGCATTGTTAAAAAGAAGTCTTCTTTTGATCAATCATTTCTTGTTAGGAGCGTTGAGGCCCCTAACATTCCATGATAGGATTTTCATTTTGTTTCAGGAAGGGCAGAGCCCTTCCTTACTTTCAATATTTTAGTAATTTTAATTTGAACATCATCCTCTCCCTCCATGGATCTATGATCACTTAGAGATTTTATACCTCTCTTGGGAGAGGCAATACCAAAGTCAGGTTTAGAATTGTAGTCAAAAAGTTGCTTGATACCCAAATTTCTTTTTTCTTTCACTTGGGAATACAAAGCCTCCATGGGGGTCTACATTACTTTATCAGGAACTTCTTCATCTTCCATGTACTTATTTAGCAAACTTTGAATATTAGATGCTACTCCCAAATCTAAAGAGGCAAATGGAAGTAATGTTAATATCTCTTAGCTTTCTAACCATCTGTTTTTTCACATTTCAAATATGCTAATATTTTATCTTAATTATTTTTTATATTGTCTCCATTTTGTGTCAAAAAGCTATGTATGGTATTATTGGCTCTATTTTTTTCCTATTTGCCAAAATTTGAAATAAACAAAATTTTAGAAATTAGGCACAATTCTATATGTAGTAAAAAAAAAAATATATTTCTTAAAATTTTATAAAAATGAGTATATGTACGCTCAATTTTTGTTTTTCAAGAAGTGTCCAATTTCAAAATTAGTAAAAATAACATTTTCATTAAAAAGTTACAAAAAACAATTAGGGATAAACTACATGACGTTAGGTAATCTTTTACTAAAGCAATTTTTAAAAAGCTAAAAATGTTGGCATATGTGCAGAGTTTGATGACATGATGATATTGTATGTTGTCATTGATGTCAATATGCTGAAGTATGAACCAGTATATTGAAGAAAGCAAACTAGCAAGAGAACCAACATGATGGTATGAAGTGAACCGGTATGATGATGTGAACTGGTATATGCGAAATGGTGAACCGGTATGTTGGAATGTGAACCGGTATCAGGGTTTCATTTGATATGACTACCGGTTGGTAGTCTCAGCTTCAGGGTTTCCTGTTGATGCATTCCAAGTCTGTATGATTCGATCGACGACATCCTGTGATGGGTTAGCATTGAAATGAAGATCAGATCATGTTGCCACATCAGCCTTATGCATGTGAAGAATTTCCTTGAGGATCTTGCATGGAGAAGATTGATCCTATCTACCTCGGGAATGTGTGAATTCTCAGTAAATGGTGGAGAGCGTGTGATGGGTTATCAACTTCCTGAAGTGGCAAAGAACGAACGATGGAGAACATCTTGAGATTCATTCAAGATTGTTTTACACTATGCAATGTGATTGAACACAGGATTGGACCGACTGTATTGTTAACCTAGATGCTCAGGGTTTTAGGTTTTGGCTACAGATCTAATTGTTGTCTATAAGGTTGATGATGATTTGCATTGTGAAGTTGTTGGCAAATGTTGTGTATGTATCCAAGTGAAGAGATACTTGATTCTTGTTGTTGGCAAAAGCACACTCCAATGAGACATTGTAGGTGATTGAAGGTTTTGTCATTGATGGCAACCTTACAATCCTATGTCACTGGAAAGGAAATCCACCGGCACCAGCAAAGTTAGATTCTACACTAGCACATAGACCATTGGCACTGACAGTGAGAGGAAGCATACCGGCACAGAAGCCGACAGGAATTTTGTTGTTAATATATTTTGTTTATTATTGAAAAATCATTGTAAGCCGACTTGGCAAGTTGTAAAATGACTCTTATATAAGAGAGATCACTGTAGAACAATTATGTAATGGACAGAGGAATGTAATTAGGTGAAATAAGGAAGACCTATTATGCGAAATATAGGTTAAGAGTTTATGTAAGAAGCAGAGAAGAAACTGGTACTAGATCTGGCATTATAGATGCTATTTTGAAGCAGTACAAGACACTCAATTTATATAATCCATTTTGTAAATCAGTGAGACTTCCTATTTTGTATTTGAGTAGTGAGCTCTAGGCACTTGGCCTTCCTGCATGTGCAGGCCCCTCTTGTAGCAGTAATATTCTCTTATTGGCCAGTAAGTGAATATTGTGGGTCACAAATCCCACCGAGGTTTTTCCCACACCGGGTTTCCTCATTAAAATATTGTGTTATGGTGTGTTTTTCATGTGGTTGTTTTTATCTCTGTTTATTGCATTACTTTTTGTTTACTGGTACACAGTATTAATATGCTTTACATGTTTTAAGTTAAGAAAATCTTATTACTGGTTAGATACTGATTCACTCCCCCCCCTCTCAGTATCTGTGGGAATCCTAACAATTGGTATCAGAGCCTGGTCCTCTATTTTTAGAAACCTAACAACTTGAGGAAGATCTTGACACCAGTAGAGATGGAAAACTTGACGAAGCAACTTGAAGCAGCTCTCTCAGACTATGATGGAGAAAAATTGAAAAATATCAAACTTGAAGATGACCTAAAAGCAGCTCAGGATATCATTCAAGCACTTCAAGAAAATCTTACTATTTCAAGAAACAAGAGAAGAGAACTTTGTGAAAAGATGCAAAATGAGAATGATGAAAAAGAAACTCTTAATGATATGATAAACAAGCTGAAGCAAGAGAACATGACAACAAAGAATGAGATGTAGGATATGACTATGAGATTCTGTAAAGAAATTGAAGATAGAAAGAAGAATGAAGAAGATTTGACTAGAAGACTAAGTGATGTTGCAAATGAAAACACAAGTCTTAGCTATGAAAATGATTTGTTGAAGATAGATCTGATGCACACACAGATTGACTCAAATGAACAGACGAGGCAGAAAGAAATCTTAGAAAGAGAACTAGATACTGCAAATCAGCATAAAGAGAAATTCAAGAAAAGCTCAGAAGAACTTGGTGACTTGTTGAAGAATCAGAAACCTAAAGGTGACACTTGTGGAATTGGCTTTGAAGTTGGAAAAAGCTCCGATACTACAAACACACGGGATCATAGCAAACTGGTAAGATAACCTACTGCTTATAAATTCAATGGCAAATGCTTTAACTGTAACAAGTATGGTCATAGAGAAAATCAATGTAGATCTAGAAATTATCATTTTACCAATGCACCCACCGATCAATGTTCAAAATGCAACAAAATTGGTCATAACTCTAAAAATTGCAGAATGAATGTAAGATTTTATGTTTGTGGAAGATTTGGACACTTATCTAATCAATGTAGAACACAAACCGACATAGGTTATGGGAAGGCTATTCAGAAAAATAATGTGACTTGTTATGCTTGTAACAAGATTGGACATATTGCAAAATTCTGCAGAAGTAAGGCACCACCGACAGACAACAAAGGTTCTAGTTTGAAAGGAAAAGAAAAGGTTGAAGAAGTTAAGAAAGAATTCTCAAAACAATGGATTAGAAAGTCAGACCTAAATGGTGTTGGGAATAATCCTCGACCGGTAGAACCAAGCAACACTCCACCGACAGAACAAAGTAGCACTCCACCGGTAGGAGTCTCTTCATCTAATTGAAGAAAATTCTTTTGAGGGTTTGGCAATCATATGAGAAATATGCTATTATTCTCTTGGTTGATGGTAAGAAGTTGAAATTACTTCTATACCGATGTTAAGTGATTACTTAACTGAAAAGCATTAAATATGGTAGTTGGCAGATTGACATTATAAATTAGTGTTTTTGTCTCCATTTTACTTCACCGAGCACTCAAACATTCGAAGAGAGTGAAATTTCGAGAGCTAAGGCATTTCGAGCAAAGAGGCAAATCATTTCAACAATCAATCCTTCCAAAGGCAGAAAAAGGTATTTATAATCATGGCATCCTCTTCTATACCTGAATTCATAGCAAACCCTACTGTAGTCGAGGTAATCAAATTCCCTAGGCCCGTATTTCAGCTAGTTCTAGAGATAGCTAAAAAGGATGATAATGTTGGTGCATTTTCCCAAATCCCCAAAGGAGTTGTTTTTGCAGAAGACCCTAGAATATACATCCATTGCCACATAGAAGAATTAGGCGATGAGGAAATCAAGAACATGTACAAAAATGTCATATGTGATGATTCTGGTAATGTGAAACCTAAACATAAAATTATTGAAACCCTAGGATTCACTGAAATCCTCAGCATTCCGGATTTCCCTAAGGAAGTTATTAGGATAGTTTTGAGAAGGGTACATGGTGCTTTCTTTTGGCTAGATTTGGTTCATAAAATTACCAAGGAAGCTGTGAAAGCTGTAACAAGGTTACCTTCCACCGGTAACAGACCAGACAAAACAAAGAATGTCTCAAATGACCTGGTAATGAACCTAATAGGTGCAACATCTGACAAAAGGTCCTTAAGGGTGAATGATGTAATTGACATAAATGTGAGATTCATTAGCATGATGCTAGGTTACAAAACAACTCATGCAAATAGACTTAACTCAGTTTCCAGCTTATGCATAAAAAGTGCTCATGATATGGTTAAAGATAATGTGAAAATTGATGTATGTGAATGGTTAAAGGATGAACTTATTGACAATCTGGGAAAGATCAAGAATGATAAGAAAGGGACATTTAAGTTTGGCAACTTACTTGTTTTTTAATGCTACATATAACCAAACAGGTGCCTAGTATAGGTAATAAGAACCTTGGATTTGACATACCAGTAGGCAAACAGTTATTTGACTTATTGAAGAACATGGGTGAAAACAGAGAAAAGAATATTAATGAATACTTTCAAGCATTGAAAGACCGAATGAACACTAGAGTAAGACTGTCACAAGCAATTGTAGATAAATATAAGGATGACATAAGTTTTGTGATTAAGAAGGATGAAATTTGGATGAAAGCAGTTATCCCAAGAACAATTTGGGTTACTGAAATGGGTTATGAGACTGATGATCACATCATTGAAACATATGCTAAAGCCCTTCTGGAAGCACCCAATGAACCTAAGGAAGAGGTATTCTGTAGTGCTGAAACCATTCAAAATAAAATTCAATCCAAGAAGAGAGTGAAGAAAGTAGAAGAAACAGTGAGGAGAGGTTCAAGGCAGGCTAAGGCTATCAAAGAAGATGTATTGAAACAAACCGGTATCACTAAAGATGAGTCACAATCACAACAACCAGAAACTCACCTTTCACCGGTAACAACTTCTTCAGAGAGTGATATGCATGCGACATTTAAAAGAGTTTTAAGGAAAAGGGAACCTTCACTGGTATCCACACCTTCACCTAGAAGAACCAATCAAAAACAACAGGCAGTGAGGCCCCCGGTCAAGAAGTCTACTCCTAAGAAGAAAAAGTTGACACCAAAGAAAAGTACTCAACAAAATATTGCTCCAATTGACAAATTGTTGGATGAAATAACAGAGGAAGGACAACTTAAGAATATTAACAAACTATATGATACATTATTAGTTGATGACAAGGAGAAAGTTGAAAATAGTGTAATTCTACACTTAGATATCTACAAGAAATTTTTGATGCAAATTGTAGATGAAGTACCGGTAGAACTATTTAAGAGACTTGAAGCTAGAAGGTAAGCTGTTATAGAGCTTGACAAGAAAATAAAGATTGAGAAACTACTTTCTGTCTACCCAGTTAACTCTCTGAAAGAAATAGATGATCTAATTGCAGAGGCTAACCGATCAGTATTCTCTACTGCACACCGGCATATTGCACTAATGGTTGGAAGAGCAAATGAGGTTGCAGAGGAAATTGAAAATGTATGGGATATATACCTTATTGAGAAGGAAAAACAGGAAGAGTATAGAAACCCTAAACCAATCAAGGTATATCAGAAAGACAAGGATAAGGGAAAGGGAAAGGTTGGTGGACCTCCAAGCATCAAAATAAGAGATAATTTATCTCCACCACCCCTGGTTACTCCACTGGTAACAACAACTGAAGATCAACCGACTGTTGAGAGTATGGATGTATCACAAGAGGATACAAATCCTAATTCTGAGGTACTATACATAGTAGATGTTGATACTTAGAAAGTCAACATTATGATAGACAAGGACACAATCGGTAAGACAGATATGCCTAGTGAGCCATCAGTAAGTGATAACATAGATAACACTGAAGGTAAACCGGCAGATGGGAAAACATAACAACAAATAGAGCAACAAGCAGAGCAACAAGCTCCAGCATAGGAACAGGTTAATACAGAATCAGTGCCACCGGAAACTACTGAGCAAAACAAACCATTTCTTAAGGAAATGGAAACACAGACTGACCTACCAGAGGTCATTGCAAGCAAGGATATTTCTCCCACCGGCGGAATTCGGAATGTTAGCTCCTCAACTGCAGGATCTAAATCAACAAATGTAACTGAATTTCTTTTAGATTCTATAAAGAAAATAACATATTGTAGTTCACAGGCATATAAAGCTATAGATGACACAATTCCAATTTTGAAGATGATAGCTCCAAAATGCAATATAGATAATAAGGATTCTTTGATTCAACTCGACACTTTGTCTAAATATATTACTGACAACATAGTGACAGTTGAGAAAATAAAGGAAGAAGCATTCAAAGAGAGGTTAGAAAAAGAAAAACAAAAATTCTTTGAGGAACAAATAAAGAAGTGTACAAGGCAGTTTGACACACTTCTACTGGAACTGTGCAACACACTTAAGGAGTTCAAAACTTTGTATAGAGACATTTGTGAGACAAACTTTTTGACAGTTGACATAGACAAGAAAATGAGGAAGATACAGGAGGAAATTAATAAGCTAGCTGACAATTTTATTAATTCATCTGATTCATTATCAATTTTTGAGCAAAAGATAACAGGTTTTGAGGAAGAGTTAATAAAGCTAGAAAGAGAAAAGGAGAAAATAAAAAGTAAGGCTAAGGATCTGAAATGGAGATTAAGTCCAAAGTTGGACTACCTCACATGTTTAAGGAAAGAAATATCTGATGCATGAGTTCAAGGACAGAAAACACCGGCAGAGCAAATGCAACACCTCACCGGTACAATTCAAAGAATAGAGGCAGCAATAAAAGACCGTAAAAAGTTTCTTGAAAGCCTAAATTTGGTTTTGGCGGATCTTTTTCAAATTGTAACCACCTGGTTACAAGGTTGAGACAAGAAACCATACTCTATTGACACTTTGACAACCTTTGTCATTGATGCCAAAGGGGGTGTAGTGGTATGAGAAAATAATCAGGACTCATCTACTTAGGGGGAGTTCACACATTTTTGGTAACATATTTTTTGACTACACTTTTTGAATTTTCTCATGAGTGTTGCCATCAATGCCAAAGGGGGAGATTGTTGGCAAATGCACACTCTAATGAGACATTGTAGGTGATTGAAGGTTTTGTCATTGATGGAAACCTTACAATCCTATGTCACCGGCAAGGCAATCCACCGGCACTAGCAAAGTTAGATTCTACACTGGCACATAGACCACTGACACTGGCAGTGAAAGGAAGCATACTGGCACAGAAGCCGACAAGAATTTTGTTGTTAATATATTTTGTTTATAATTGAAAAATCATTGTAAGCCAACTTGGCAAGTTGTAAAATGACTCTTATATAAGAGAGATCATTTTAGAACAATTATGTAATGGATAGAGGAATGTAATTAGGCAAAATAAGGCAGACCTATTATGCGAAATATAGGTTAAGGGTTTATGTAAGAAGCAGAGCAGAAATCGGTACTGGATCTGGCATTATAGATGCTATTTTGAAGCAGTACAAGACACTAGATTTATATAATCCATTTTGTAAGTCAATGAGACTTCCTATTTTGTATTTGAGTAGTGAGCTCTAGGCACTTGGCCTTCCTGCATGTGCAGGCCCCTCTTGTAGCAGTAATATTCTCTTATTGGCCAGTAAGTGAATATTGTGGGTCACAAATCCCACCGAGGTTTTTCCCACACCGGGTTTCCTCATTAAAATATTGTGTTATGGTGTGTTTTTCATGTGGTTGTTTTTATCTCTGTTTATTGCATTACTTTTTGTTTACTGGTACACAGTATTAATATGCTTTACATGTTTTAAGTTAAGAAAATCTTATTACTGGTTAGATACTGATTCACTCCCCCCCCTCTCAGTATCTGTGGGAATCCTAACACTTGCCAGACTGGTGCACTGAGTAGAGATCTGCAGAGTGTGATTGCGGAAGTAAAGGAGCTAAAGTGGATCTGCCTTGGCATTTAGTGTTGTTATCAGATCAATGTTTTACCTGTTGACTTCTAACCATTTCAGTAGTTGGAAAATCCCTTAATCAGGTAGCTTTAACAAGATTTTTGTAAATCCTTTAACAAGGTGACTCAAAATCATTGAGTTCTTCAAATCCTCTTGCGAGGTAACCTTTAATCAGGTATTTAGCCATCCCTTAACCGGGTGATCCCTAGTAGGATTGGTTCCTAGCAAAACCTATTGTAAAGTCCTTAATCGGACTAGGTTCCTAATAGAGCAGACTTCAGAAGAGTTCAAAGAACAACTTGTGGGTATTCATCCCCACCGTGGTTTTTCCTAGTTGGGTTTCCACGTGAAAAATCAGTGTGTTATGTGTGATGTTTTTTCATGTGATGTCTTAGTGTTTTTTGATAAGTGGTAAAGCATGTTGATCCAGTGCTCTTTATATTTCTGATGTATTACTTGCTTATGCATATGGGTGAAGTGGAAATGAGATATTAGGCTTTGTGAAAATCTAAGTGTTACCGGTTTATGTCTTTCACAGTCTCACTGTGTTTTACTGGTAGTGCGCTGATTTAGATCGATGATGTTGTTTACCAGTTAGTGCAGTCTTTGCAGTCAAAGTGGTTTAAGGAAATTTTTTTCTATATTGATTCACCCCCCCCCTCTCAGTATCTGTTGAGTATTTACTATTCATCATTATTCATCAATTGGTATCAGTGCATCCTCCAGGTCCTCTATGTTATAAGCTTAACCGCTTGAGGAAAAGATCCTATTCTAATGATGAAGAGGGAAGGTCCTAAGTTCAACAGAGATAACTTCAAGATATGGAAGGACATAATGAAGATATACATTAAAAGCATGGGTGCTCAACATTGGAGCTATGTTGAGAATACTTATGTTGTCCCTATCGGTACTCTCATCGATGATCAAAGAAGAGAAATTCAGGAGAACAAGCAAGTCATGGAAGCTCTTATCATCAGTCTATCTGATGTTGAGTTTATAGATGTTCAGGAAAAAGACAATCCCAAAGATGTATGGGATACTCTAGAGTCTATCTATGGCAGTGATGAGCATGTGAAGCAAGCTAAGGAAGAAATCCTTAGAGGAAAGTTTGAAGACATGCAGATGGTTGAAGGAGAGACCATTCAACAATATGGGATAAGGATTAAAATTGCTGTTGGAGACATCAAGAGTGCATGAGGTACAATGGATGATTCCACCATTGTTAGCAAAGTTTTGAGAACCTTATTACCGGTCTATGCAATAAGGGTTGCCGCTATTCAAGAGTTGAGATCTATTGACAAGAAAAAGGTGTCCCTAGACTCCATCATTGCTAAGTTGACCGCATATGAGCTAAACAGTTATGATGGCAATGTTCAGAAGATTGATTCAGCCTTTAGAACATTTGCTGCACTATCTAGAAAGGGTAAAAAAGCTAGTACCAGTTGTGAACCTAGACAAATAAGATATATGGATGATGAGGAGATCCTGATGGAATTTGAAGCTCTTATGGCCAAGAGACTTCTTAAGGGAACTAGAAAATATAGAGGTAAGCTCCCTTTGAAATTATTTTCTTGCAATAGGATAGGACACATTGTTGTAAACTGTCCTAATAGTGATAATAAGGACAAATCGGAGAGGTTCAAAAAATTCAAAGGAGGAAATAGGAGAAATTGTCTTGTTGCAGTTGATGAAGGTGTCATTGATGATGAATCAGAAGATGAAGAAAGTGAAGACATAGTATTTGTAGCTATTAAGGAAGATGTGTCAGAAAAGAAGGCTCTTGTCTCTCGCTTTGATAATTCCAATGAGTGGATTATTGACAGTGGTTGTTCTCACCACATGACTAGTGACTGGAGAAAGTTTTTGTCTCTGGAAGAGTATGATGGAGGTGTGGTCTGATTTGGTATTGATGCATCTTGTATGGTAAAAGGCAAAGGGTTCATCTCTCTAAATGTTAAAAGCAGTGATGATAATGTGTATTGGGTAGAAGGTCTGAGGTATAACCTTTTGAGTGTTGCTCAACTGAATGATAAAGGGCTCACTCTGGAATTCAAAGATGGAGTATGCAAAATAAAAGGAAAGAGAAGTGAACTAATGGCCAGCGGTATGCAGACCAAAGGTAACTTATTTCAGCTAAATACAAATAGCAATCAATGTCTAATGGCTAAGTTTGATGACAGTTGGATATGGCATAGGAGATTTTGCCATGTAAATTTTGATAATATTGTGAAGGCCAGTAAGATCAAGGCAGTTAGAGGATTGTCTATGCTGAACAAACCAGAGAATCCTTTATGCAGAGAATGACAACTGGGGAAAATGTCTTCCTCAACCTTCAAAGGTAAATATTTCACAACAGATAATTTACTTGATCTTGTGCATATTTATTTGTGTGGTCGTATGAAAACTAGGAGTGTTCAGGGAGATAGTTACTTTATGATTCTTATTGATAATTGCTCAAGAATGATGTGGGTCACATTCTTGAAAGATAAGTCTGAAGCTTTTGGAAAGTTCAAAGCCTTCAGAGCACTAGTTGAAAAGGAAAGTGGTAAGAGGATCAAATGCCTTAGAACCGATCAAGGAGGTGAGTTCACCTTTGGAGAATTCAATAAGTATTGTGAAGAGAGCGACATCAAGAGGCAACTGTCTGCCCCCCGGACTCCACAGAAGAATGGCCTAGTAGAAAGAAACAACCAGACTATAGTTAAAGTAGCCAGAACAATGTTGATTCAAGGGAAGGTTGCTCACAACTTTTGGAGAGAAGCGGTGAGCACTGCAGTCTACACTATGAACCGGGTACTCATCAAGAAAGGTAAGGATAAAAATCCTTATGAGTATTGGACCGGTAAGACTCCTATAGTAAGCTACTTTAGAGTGTTTGGTAGCAAATGTTATATCAAGAGGAGTGAACACCAGAGCAAGTTTGATGCAAAATATGATGAGGGAATATTCCTAGGGTATTCCACCAAGAGCAAAGATCTTAAGTGTTTTAACAATAGGACTCAGAGAATTATTGAAAGTATCAATGTTAGAGTTGATGAAACCTCTGAGGAACCTAAGGAAACCGACAATGTGCAAGTGGTAGATGAACCGGTTGTAACCTTCTGGGAATCAGTTGCAAACAACCAAGTACCAGTAACAGTGCTCCTACACCTATAGCTGCTGATGTAGATGAAGATGAAGAAAAGGATGAAGAAGAAAAGAAAGAGGAATCAGTTAAGATCATTCCTAGATATGTAGAGCTACATCATGATCCAAAGCAGATCATAGGAGATAAGGATGTAGGAATTCTTACAAGAAGAAAGGTCAGAGAAAATTCTTGCATGATCTTTGAATTTGAGCCTAAAACATTTAAAGAGGCACACAAAGATGAAGACTGGATTAAGGCTATGGAAGAGGAACTTGACCAGATAGAAAAGAATGGTACATGGTCTTTGGTACCCAGACTTGAGCATAAAAATGTTATTGGCACCAAATGGGTTTTTGGAAACAAGCTGAATGAAGATGGCACAGTGGTAAGAAACAAAGCCAGACTGGTATGTAAGGGATATGCTCAAGAAGAAGGAGAAGACTATGGAGAAACTTTTTCTCTAGTAGCTAGATTGGAAGGAGTTCAAATGCATCTTGCATATACGGCCTTCAAGGGATTCAAAGTGTGTTAGATGGATGTGAAATCTGCAACCCTGAATGGAATACTTGAAGAGGAAGTGTATATAGAGCAACCAAATGGGTTTGCCCTATCAGAAGACAGTGATATGGTGTGTAGGCTACATAAAACCTTGTATGGATTGAAGCAAGCACCTAGAGCATGGTATGAATGTTTACACTCCCATCTTATGAAGATTGGATTTGAAAGAACAAGTGAAGATAGCAATATCTATATGAAGCCAGAAGGAGATCAGATTCTGATCTGTGAAGTGTTTGTTGATGACATAATTTTTGGTGGAGATGACAAGATGAGCCATGTATTTGCAAATGAGATGAAGAAGGAATTTGAGATGTCACTAATTGAAGAGATTAAGTTCTTCATTGGACTACAGATTCAAGAAATGAAATATGGTATCTTTATCACTCACTCCAAGTATGTCAAAGAGGTGTTGAAGACCTTTGGCATGGAAGATAGCAAATCGGTTGGTACACCGATGATGACCAGTTGTAAATTGTCAAAAGAAGATGACTCAACATTGGTGAATGAGAAGGAATACCGATCAATGGTTGGTAAGTTGCATTATGTAGTATACACCAGACCGAACATTACACATGCAGTGGGCATTGGTACACATTTCCAAAAAAGTCCAAGAGAATCCCACTTGGTAGCAGTCAAGCAGATTCTTAGATATCTGAAGGGAACTATATATTATGGATTGTGGTATCCATACAATAATGATTTCAACCTTAAAGTGTTTACAGATGCCGATTGGGCTGGTAATGTGAACGACCAAAAGAGCACAACCAGTGGTGCATTCTTTCTCGGTGGTAGACTAGTCTCATGGATGAGTAAGAAGCAAAGTTGTATCTCTTTGTCTACAGCAGAAGCAGAATATGTAGCAGCATTTATGAACTGTAATTAGACAATTTGGATGAAGCATGTATTAAACTATGGTTTCAAAGTCCCTATATCTAAACCGGTGAGTATATTTTATGACAACACAAGTGCAATTAATATTTTGAAGAATTCGGTATTGTATACTAGAACCAAGCACTTCGAGCTTAAGTATCATTTCTTGAGGGAGAAAGTTCAGAACAAAGAGGTTGTATTGGAACATGTTTCCAGTAAGGAGTAGTTAGCAGATATATTCACCAAGCCTCTACCGAAGGCTACATTTATCTATTTAAGAGGTGAATTAGGGGTGCTTCCCCTTCAAGAGGTCAACTAAAGGTATTTGCTCCACATCAGTCAGGTATTGCATTGTCAAATCTTTTCAGGATTGATGTGTTGAAGGATGCTACTCCTCAGGGGGAGCAACATAGTGGAACATAGATGTCTGTGCCTCCACTTTGGCATTGTTATCAAAGGGGGAGAAGATATGAAGCAAAGAAGATATCTACAGTTTTGAAGACATAATATGGAAGAGATTGGGGAGAAGATGTAAAGAAGAGAAATATCTTTGTATATTGCCATCAATGCCAAAGGGGGAGATTGTTGGCATATGTGCAAAGTTTGATGACATGATGATATTGTATGTTGTCATTGATGTCAATATGTTGAAGTATGAACCGATATATTGAAGAAAGCAAACTGGCAAGAGAACCGGTATGATGGTATGAAGTGAACTGTTATGATGATGTGAACCGATATATGCGAAATGGTGAACCGGTATTTTGGAATGTGAACCAGTATCAGGGTTTCATTTGATATGACTACCGGTTGGTAGTCTCAGCTTCAGGGTTTCCGGTTGATGCATTCCAAGTCTGTATGATTCGACCGATGACATCCTGTGATGGGTTAGCATTGAAATGAAGATCAGATCATGTTTCCACGTCAGCCTTATGCGTGTGAAGAATTTCCTTGAGAATCTTGCATGGAGAAGATTGATCCTATCTACCTCGGGAATGTGCAAAGTCTCAGTAAACGGTGGAGAGCGTGTGATGGGTTATTAGCTTCCAGAAGCGGCAAAGAATGAACGATGGAGAACGTCTTGAGATTTGTTCAAGATTATTTTACACTATGCAATGTGATTGAATGGTTAGGATTGGACCAACTGTATTGTTAACCTAGATGCTTAGGGTTTTAGGTTTTGGCTACCTACCTAATTGTTGTCTATAAGGTTGATGATGATTTGCATTGTGAATTTGTTGGCAAATGTTGTGTATGTATCCAAGTGAAGAGATACTTGATTCTTGCCAGACCGGTGCAATGAGTAGAGATATGCAGTGTGATTGTAGAAGTAAAGGAACTAAAGTGGATCTGCCTTGGCATTTAGTGTTGTTATCAGATCAGTGCTTTACCTGTTGACTTCTAACCATTTCAGTAGTTGGAAAATCCCTTAACTGGGTAGCTTTAACAAGCTTTTTGTAAGTCCTTTAACAGGGTGACTCAAAATCATTGAGTTCTTCAAATCCTCTTGCGAGGTAACCTTTAACAGGGTTCTAACCTTTAACCGGGTATTTAGCCATCCCTTAACCGGGTGATCCCTAGCAGGATCGGTTCCTAGTAGAACCTATTGTAAAGTCCTTAACCAGACTAGGATCCTAATAGAGCAGACTTCAGAAGAGTTCAAAGAACAACTTGTGGGTATTCATCCTCATCGTGGTTTTTCCCAGTTTGGTTTCCACGTGAAAAATCAGTGTATTATGTGTGATGCTTTTTCATGTAATGTCCTAGTGTTTTCTAATAAGTGGTAATGAATGTTGATCCAATGGTCTTTACATTTCTGATGTATTACTTTCTTATACATATGGGTGAAGTGGAAATGAGTTATTAGGTTTTGTGAAGATCTAAGTGTTACCGGTTTATGTCTTTCGCAGTCTCACTATGTTTTACCAGTAGTGCCCTAATTTAGATCGGTGATGTTGTTTACCAGTTAGTGCATTCTTTGCAGTCAAAGTGGTTTAAGAAAGTTTTTGTCTATACTGATTCACCCACCCCCCCCCCGCCCCCCCCCCCCTCCCCGCCCCTCTCAGTATCTGTTGAGTATTTATTGTTCATCATTATTCATTAAAAAGTAGTTAGTATTTTAGGGGGACCATATAAGACATTATGTTATGTTTTTTGATGAAAATGAGACAAAAAATTTGTATCCCAACTATTTGAACTCATTAATCTCCATCATTAAAAAAAAGTAATTTAGAAAGTAGATTTAGAGCACTATGAATCTTGTTCTTGTTGTGTTTTCAAGTTTCGAGTGTAACTATCTTCCATTTCTCATCCAAGATCAATCTTTTTTTATCTTAAAAAAAAATGTAGCCACTTTTAAAGACCCCTTTTTGATTCCCCATTTCCATGTAATTAGCCATAAACTCCTAATCATATGGTTATCACACTCTAGGATTGAAAGGATGTGTTGATAAGGATTATGATTCCCTTGCCCATTAGAACAATAATAAGGTCAATATTCAATGATCTTTTTGTTGATAAAAACCTTGCAACCACATAAATACAAGTAGGGAATTCACAAGGACATGGTTTATTAATCATAAGATTGAGGATCTTGTACTGTGTTTAAAAACCAAGGTGTAATATTTATTTTTAATATAAAAAAGAATCAACAACATGGCCTATATGCATTGTTTCATACTAAGAGAATAATCCTATAATGTTTAAATATATATAGCACAACACCAACATGATCATATCAAAATTACGAGTCCTGTATTTAAACAATATTATACCAGGCACATAGAAAATTAGACTCCCTCCATCAAGGATAAAATACCTATGGCTAGAAATTGAGATTCAATCTTAAGGCTCATAGGTCATGAATTTAACTAAATTTGTGTTTGATTTATTGTATAGTAAATGTTATACAAAATGTTAAATTTCAAGAAAGAAATAATTCATGAGTGGTATTATAACTCCCTTATGAGTGGTATTTTCACATGAATGTTAAAAGTTTATTATTTATTGTGCTAATTAGAACAATATAGTCATGTCATAAGAAATTAGAATTCAAATGTAGATGCACATTTGGCCTTTCCAATATTCAACACAATATTTTATACCATTCAAGCATAACATCTAATTTCATAATTTTCAAAATGTATAGGCTATATGAGAAATAAAATTAGCACAATTATAATTGAAAATCAATTAGGTACACATGAAAATGCTACTTAGTAGATTATTTAGTATTCGTTAGTTCTAGGTTGGGGATAAGAATCTAAAGATTATCTGCTTCTACTATGTCTTTAAAAAATACTTGGCTCAATCACTCTAGAGATGCTCATGGATTTTCCTATAATTAGCTAATCTCCTACAAAATGTAATACATGAGTTAAGTTCCAAGATAAATTAAAAATCAATTGGAAACTTTTAAACTTAAAGGATGAGATCTAAATAGAAGTTATCAATCAAAATCACTATAGAGTTGTGCACTTAGGATATAATATTGTTGGTGTAAAAAATTATTCATCTTGGATATTATTACACTTACTTAAGTTTACTTAGGATAATGCATTTCATAGTAGTTTGGATATGAGACACTTGGGTGTTTGTGTCACATTGGGATAGTGTGTGTAGGAGAAATTCCACCTTTTATGGTGTTGATCTTGTTATTACACTATCATATCCACTTATTGTGGAGTGATAATTCCACCTTCGGTGGGTGATCCACCTCATGTGGAATATTATATTATTTCTCCTACCTACCCACACCTATTTCCTACCTACCCTTGTTTCTTATTGAGCCACATGTCATATTTGTGTGCTCATACATCCATATGGCCTTGCCTATATAAGCAAGCCTCTATTCATTATATTTGTAATAATCCAGTTGATTGTTGATCATTTTCTATTGATGAGAATACAATTTATTCTTGTCCTATATTGTGTCTCTATTTTGTACATTTCATTGACCCCTTGATCTTGGTAAAATCTAACATGGTATCAGAGCCATTGGGGCTTCATTGATTCATCTTGAAGAGGCATTATTGTGACGTCAAGAGGTAGATCTGAGGAGCAGCATCTTTTGGAGGTGTCCTAGACCAGATCCGACCTCGCCATTGCGTCCAAAAGGCCGTTTCCATGAATTTTGGTTATAAAGTCGGCCTATTTTGGTGAGAAAATTTTTTTCTCCAATTTTGCTATATTCGTACGGATTTCGAATTGTCCATTATTTTTCAATTTTTTTTTTTTTCCTTTTCTGAATATATTTTTCTGAAAAATTAAAAAAAAAATAAAAAATAAAAAAAAATCTGAAAAAAATTGAAAAGAGAATCGAAAAAAAATTCAAAAAGTTTTTGGGGGGTCCGCAGACCCCCCCCGTACCTCCTACCTACGTGTCGAAGGTTTTGCAGGTCACGTACCTGCTCTGTGCGCTGTGTACCTCACTGACGCTGTCCCACGCCCGTCCATGCCGCAGACCGCGTCCTCCTCGAGCACAGCTTCCCTGCTCCGAACGCCGCGCGTCACCACCGCCTCCCGCTGGCACCAACTCGTCCTCCGCTTCCGGCATCTCCGGTGCCTCCCCGCTGCTCATTCACATCGCACCGCCGGTCGCCCCGCTTCCACCGGCTCCCTCCGCTCTCGGCAACCTCAGCTCCCGGGCCCAGATCTTTCTCTTCGGCAGCGCCTCCTACGCCATGCAGACACAGACTGGCGAATCCGCGCCTGCCATGTGGCAGGCGGCCACTGGCCTGTGGATAAAACCCATCCATACGGACACCACGTCATCGTACCCAGTCACCGTGCCACATCAAAATCCATACAGTACGGACTGCACAATCATCTGTCCACGTCATCTGTCCGTACAGTACGGACGACCAGTTAGTAGAGGATGAATTTTTTGCGATGGTCATACGGCCGTCAAATTTCATCGCATGACTTTCTGATGTCAGCGCCACATCAGTAGGGTTTGAAATTTTTTTGGACCCCCTCTCATTTGCATTTTTGATTTTGCAGTTCAACTTCAAATGGCCATAACTTGCTCATTTTTGCTCCTTTTTGGGTGCAATTTTTTTTGAAATGAGCTAGAATTTTGTGCTCTCTGCAGTGGTGAAATAATTTTTTGATTTTGATGCACATATTTTCAAAATATGTAGTTTTTGGTGACTGTACCTAAGTAATCCCAGTTTTTGCAACTTCAGAGGCTTCGTTTGGGGTCATCCGACCTCCTTTTTAGGTGCTATTTTTTTTGAAAGTGCGTATTTTTTCATCTACTTTCACATGATGCTATCAGATTGATGCCATTGTAAGTAGAAATTTTACTTTCAGATCTTGGCCATTTTTGGCTCTCTTGGTACTTGTATATTTGCTTGAATCTCAGTTAGATTCATTGCACTATTGATTGAAGTCTCTTGTATCTCATTTGAGAAGTTGTAAAATTTGCATCATAAGTCCACTTTGCCTTGTTTTGCAAGTGGCTCATTGTAATCGCACTAAGTATAAAGTGCCAAAATCATCACTTTTGGGGGGGTACTTTGATTTATTGAATTTGGGGGGTGTCTCTTGTGCTTTTGTGCTCTTGTGTTCCTTCCTTTTTTGCTGCTATGGGTTCTTCTAAGTTTCCTCTCTTAACTCCACATAATTATGCTACTTGGAAAATTGATGCAAGGAGTAAACTTATGGAAAAAGGACTCACTCATGACATTGATGGAACTATTGTTGCTCCAGCTGATCCTAAGGTTGATCCAGTTGGTCACTTGGATTGGCTCACTAAAAATATCATGGCAATTGGTACCTTAAGAAAGTATGTATCAAAGGATCTCATTTTTCATATTGAGAAATGTACTCTAATCAAGGATGCTTGGCAAAAGTTTCAAGACTTGTATGGTCAAGTTGATGAGATTAGGGGATATCAAATTGATAGTTATCTCACCATGTTGGATCCCAAGAACTTTGATACTATACAAGATTATGTCACTAAGGCAAATGAGTTGAGGGCACAACTCAAAGATTGTGGCATTGATAAGAAGGATACTCAATTGATATTCAACTTGATAGGCAAGCTTCCACAAGAATATGCAGCATTTGTTTCTAGTTTCCAAACCCATAGGATGACAATGGGTTCAAGCTACAAAATGCCTACATTTGATGCTTTCAATGAAATGTTGATGATGGAACAAACTAAGTTGATAAGCATGGGCATTCTTAAGGCTTCTTCTAAGTCTCAAGCATTAGTGGCAAATCAAGGGAACAAAGGAAATCAAGGAAAGGACAACTCAAACAAGAAGAAATGGCAATCAAAGCCTAAAGAAAAAGCACCATCTTCTCCACAACAAGGAGATTCATCCTCTTCCAAGAGAGAAAATTCACCAAAGAGGGAGAGACCTACTTGTGCTTATTGTAAAAAGATTGGTCATGAGGAGCATCGTTGCCATTCTAAGAAGATTGATGAGCTCACACATATCATCAAAAAGCATAACATTGATTTGCCTAAAGTCTACAAGAAGGATGATTCATCAACTTCCACTTCCTCACATTCAAAAGGAAAAGGGCAAGCATTCATGGCTTCTACAAGTGGGAAGACTCACTCTTTTGGAACAAGAAAAGGAAAAGCTCTATGTGCTACTATCAGTCATGATTCAGAGAGATGGCTTCTAGATTCAGGGGCTTCTCATCATATGGCATCTTCACAGTCTATGTTCTCTACATTTGAGCCTTGCACCATGCCACAGATTTTGATGGGCAATCATACATACATGGATGTGATTGGGAAAGGATCTATTGACATTGGGGATAACTCCTTCAATGATGTGTTGTGTGTACCCCACTTGACAAACAATCTCCTTTCTATCTATCAAATCACACATGGCGCAACTAAGAGAGTTGTGGAGTTCACACTTGACTCAGTTTACATTAGAGACATGGAGACTAGAGCTATCATTGCAACTAGGGTGGTTGATCATGCATCTCAGTTATACTCCTTTTCAGATTTTGTTGATGATGATGATTTCACATTTGATGATTCTACACATGATGATCACACTTATTGTGATGGTTCAGATTTTGAGGAGAACTTTGGACACTTGAACATGGCGATTCTCACATGTGACCCCGTTCTTGAGTCTTGTATTTCATCTCCTTATATTGATATCACATCACCTATTGCACCTGATGATACAGATAGTGCGACAGTTTTGCCTTCATGTGATTCAGTGCAGCAGGATATTCATTGTCTTCTAGCTTCAGATTCATGGGATGATTACTTGACAGATATTACAGGTTTGTTTGTGGAATCCTACATTGCAGATTTGGGAGACATCATTGATGACATTCATCTTCTCTTTGATGAAGATGATCCTTATTCGATTGTTGCGAGGGCACACTCTGACTCTCTTGTTCATTATCTACATGATCATTCTTTCGAGGTTGACATGATTGTGGATACTTATGTACAGCAGTTGGAGGAGGTCTCTTTATTTTTTGAGGAGACATGTGAATCTTTGGGACATGTTCTACATCCATCTCCACTAGATCTTGGAGTGCCTTTTTCAGCAGTGTGGCACAGTTTACCACCTTTGCAAGGGGTATCTTTTAGCATCAACATGGGGACACTTGAGCAGTTTTCAGAGATTCCTTTCATCATGAGTTTTCTTCATACATCTTCCCTTCATGATTGGGGAGACTTCATGGATACACCTTTGGTTTTGTTTCTTCCTAAGGGGAGGAATGTTGTTTGACATTCGTGGAGCAGTTTCTTCATACATCGAGCTTCTTCCATTGGTACAGATTCTCCATTGAGGGGGGGTCACAGTTTGACTTCTCTTCTTCTCTCATATGGGGGGGACTTTTTCCTCACATGGGGTTTTGTTCCTCACATACTTCTATGAGAGTTCTCTTGTATAGCTTTCATCTCTCTTTTGGGGGAGGGTTTTTTCCCATTGGGTTTTTCTCTCTTTCCCCACTTTGTGAAAGGTTTCATTGCATTGGTTTGCATGCATTTTCATTTGTTCATGGGTACCTAACATGGCCTAGTAGCCGGGACCCATCTTGCATTGCTTAGTTGCATTGTAGACTTAAGTGCATTCCCCTAAGTTGCACTTAAGGGGGGGTGTTGGTGTAAAAAATTATTCATCTTGGATATTATTACACTTACTTAAGTTTACTTAGGATAATGCATTTCATAGTAGTTTGGATATGAGACACTTGGGTGTTTGTGTCACATTGGGATAGTGTGTGTAGGAGAAATTCCACCTTTTATGGTGTTGATCTTGTTATTACACTATCATATCCACTTATTGTGGAGTGATAATTCCACCTTCGGTGGGTGATCCACCTCATGTGGAATATTATATTATTTCTCCTACCTACCCACACCTATTTCCTACCTACCCTTGTTTCTTATTGAGCCACATGTCATATTTGTGTGCTCATACATCCATATGGCCTTGCCTATATAAGCAAGCCTCTATTCATTGTATTTGTAATAATCCAGTTGATTGTTGATCATTTTCTATTGATGAGAATACAGTTTATTCTTGTCCTATATTGTGTCTCTATTTTGTACATTTCATTGACCCCTTGATCTTGGCAAAATCTAACAAATATTAATCCCATTGTAGTTTCTTTTGAACTCATACACCCTCATACCAAGGTCCTTGCCTCACAAGGTACAAATAACATGTGGTCACTGGATAAATTCAATATAAATCAATCATTAACAATTGTTTTGCTAGACCAAGATTTGTGGTAGTAATATATTTTAGCTCATTGTAATACATCACCTAATACACACATGACATTCACATACAAAATACTCATACAACACAGATCCATATTTGGGTACACTCATTCAATTTAAGAGGCTATACTTGTTGATGGGCCCAAGATCTCATGCTCAAGAAGGGTTCTTACTAAATGTAATAAGACACCACACACAACTACACCATAGATTAATTTGCCTTTCTAAAACATAATTAGTTATAGAGCTATGCTCTCTACTGTAGTTGGCTAAAGCTTTTTCCATTGAAGAAAACATAGGCAATGTCTATGCAGTTAGCAAATTCTACCTGATTAAATTGTTTTTTTCCATTTATTAATTTAATTAAATTAAAAGTCACTAAACAACTATTTTTATTTTTAATTTAATTAATAAATATAAAAAACTATCTAGTCAAGTAAAATTTGTCAACTGCATAGCCCTTTCAAATAAACATTTATCTAAACTTACATATTTCACCACTATTACTAATTGATTGAAAATTAAAAAAAACATATCACATTGTAAATTTTAATTAATTAAAAAATACGATATAATATGTACATTCAAATATCTAAATAGACAATATCACCTCGAAGAATCACCATATCTTTACACCAACACACATTGAGAAAAAGACATTTATCACAACTTTGCACACATCACACGAATCATAATACTAACATATGAATGAACATTGGTAAAGATGTATTGAACACTAGACACTATAAAAAAAAATTGTAGACTAAACAAGAACCATAAATTTCAATTTTACCACCATTGATAACACTAAATAAAGTTTTAAGAACTATCTCATCATAGTTAGAAACACTTCATAACAAAGAACACTACATAAATGCATTCTCAAGGCCATCAGTTGGAAAAGAGTGAGTGAAGGTCATCAGTAGTTTCCCTCCACTCAAGGCCAACCTCAAACAAGACTAGGAGAGAGGGACCAATAGGTGATAGGTGACCCAATACATTCTATTGTAGGTGGACAAAATTGGACCAATAGTGGTGCACTAAAAATGTCATGTCAATGCTTATCCCTAGAAAAATACATCTAAAATTCAATAACTAACCAATTATGCAATGCCACATCAGCACACAAGTAATCATAACTTGGTGCACACCTACTGGTCTTAACACAATTTGGGACCATTTTGGACACCTTCATAAAGTAAATGCCGATGTGGCATCATATTTGGCCATGTGGACTAAAAAATAATTATTTTAAGTAGGGCACTTGACAAATGAACATCTATACAAAATTGAGAGTAATATGAAATATCCATATATGTAATTGAAAAGGGCAAAGTTAGGGTGAACATGCATAGGGCCCTCTCCTCTAGATCAGATAATTCTCTCTAAGACAATTCAAATATTTATCATCAAAATATATTTATAATATTGTAACAATAATTATTGTTTATTTGGGGGTTCATAAATATATTAGTAAAGTTTGGTGTATTTATTTGTTTATGGTTAAAATTGTATTAATTATGAAGTTATAAAAGATTACATAAATATTTGTAAATGATAATTTAGTGTCATAAATTATCACCGAGACAATTTACACCTCATGTTTTTGCCCCTACTTTAGTGTCTCCTCATCTCCTATCTGGGTTTGTTCAATGCCTTAATTCCAATTATGATGCCATGTACTCCTAGCAACTAATTTCTTGGAGGGGTGTTCTTATCCTTGGGACTAAATTATGGTGCTTGACTGAGAAGGTCTGGGGCTAGTAATACATTTGGAGTGGTTTTCCGACGAGCTATGGGATTTCTTTTGTTTTTTCGGATTAATTTTTTTTTGTTTTCAAAAATTACCCCGTGTTCGTCGGAATTTTGACACTAATACATTTGGCCTCTGTTGGCATTTGCATGAAGATTGCATTAATGATATGTTATGTTGTCATTGATATCAATTGAACCGATAATGATATTGTTGTTAATGTTGATATTGTCTTGTAACCGGTAGGAAGAACTTTGTAAAGGATATTGTACATCGGTATGTAAGTTTGTGACTTGAACCAGTAAACTGGTGTATAAGGTTAAACCCTTTCTATGTTACGTAACCAGTAAACCCTATCAGTTGTTTTTGCTAAACCTTAATCGATTAAGGTTACCAAATTAGTTATGTTGGTTTATGATCTGATTTGAGCAGTAATGATGTGACAGGTAAGGTCATTGTATGAAGACAAGTTTGGCACATTTGTTTGTCTAGGGAAGGAGCAACGTGTATTGCATCTAATGCAAAGCACGTGATGAGTTACTGAGCTCGATGAAGCAGTAATCAAGGAGCGATTGAGGTTTTCTTGATTGATATGAAGAGATTGCTATGAAATCCAACGGTCATGCTTGTACCAACTTGTTTGTAATCTTGATGATGAGAGGATTAGATTTTTGTTGTGTTACCGACCTAATTGATTTGTATTTAAGGTCAATGAAGTTGTTTTTGTTTTGGTATTGGAAAGAGTTGGCAGAAATCAGTTGAGTGTGTGGTTGCCTAACCAAAGAATGAGTCTGTAGTTTGAGTAAAGGCAGATAGAAGCTTAAATGGATCTGATCAAGAAAATGTAGTGCTATTTAGATAGATCAAGAAACTCCTATTTTTTTTTCTGACAATTACAGCAGAATTGATTTCCCCTAATTGGGTAAGCTCTAACAAGCTTGGTTACTTATTAAATCCTCTAACAAGGTGGTCCATTAGATTGGATTCTCAAATCCTCTATTGAGGTTACTCCTTAACAGGGTATTTTCTTCTAACAAGGCATTTGTAGTCAATCCCTTAACCGGGTGATTCCTAACAGGACTTTTGTAAAAGCTTTAACATGCTAGGTGCCTAACAAGGAAAACTTCAGAAGAGTTCAAATATTTTCTTGTGTCCCATCTCACCGTGGTTTTTACCTATTTGGGTTTTCCATGTATAAATACTTGTGTCATGTGGTAAATTTTTTTGTGGTTATGATCTTATTGTTGATTTGATTATTTCCGATAAGGCATGATAACTGGAAGTATTGAGAAATGAGGCATTTGGATGTTTATAAGTTGAATGTTGTTTACTGTTAAGTTTCTATAACAGTCAACTAGTATTCCTATGAGTATTGATCTTGATAGTGGTATTTCATTGATCAGTTTACTTTATGAGTTTGAGTTTGAGTTTGGGAAGTTTGTATTAGTTTTTCCATTTACCGATTCACCCCCCCCTCTCAGTAATCTACCGGATACTTATTCTTTCATCATACCATCAATTGGTATCACAGTGTCTCAGGTCGTCTAAGATCTAAGCCTAACAGCTTGAGGAAAAGATCTACTAGATCATGATGAAGAAGGAAGGTCCGAAGTTCAATAAAGAAAACTATAAGATATGGAGTGACAAAATGAAGATTTACATTAAGAGTCTGGGAAGTCAGTATTGGGACCATGTAGAAACTCAGTATATTGCACCTACTGGAACTCTAACTGATGATTAGAAGAAAGAACAACAAGAAAATCATCAAGCACTAGAAGCTATTATCAGTTCTCTATTTGATGTTGAATATGTAGATGTTCATGGTCTTGAAACTACATATGAAGTATGGAAAAAACTTGAAGATATTTATAGCAGTGAGAACATGTTAAGATTGCTAAAGAGGAGATTCTAAGAGGAAAGTTTGATGAAATGAGGATGTCTGAAGGTGAGAATATCTAGCAATATGGTCAAAGGATAAAAGAGGTAGCCGGTGAAATTAAGAGTGCAGGAGGGAAAGTGGAAGATGTCACAATGATTAGTAAGGTACTGAGAACCCTGCTATTGGTCTATACTATTTGAGTTGTAACTATTTAGGAGCTGAAGTCCATTGACAAAACTAAGGTAACTCTTGAATCCATAAGTGGTGAGCTTACTGCTTTTGAACTAAATAGTTATGATGGTAGTATACAGAAATCTGAGTTTACATTTAGAGCTTCTGTTTCTAACCCATCTGTGAGAAAAAGTAGAGATACTAGTCATGGTTATGAATCTAGATCCAACAAAGATGTTGATGATGAAGACAATTTAGTGGAGCTTGAAGCATTGTTGGCAAAGAGGTTGCCCAGAGGCACTGGTAAATATAGAGGTAAACTACCTTTAAAATATTTTGCATGCAACAAGATCGGTCACATAGTGGCTAATTGTCCTAATGGTGAAAATGAACATAAGAGAGACAAATTTAAGAAGTATAAGGGTAAAGGCAAGAGAGATTTTCTTATTGCTATTGATAGTGGTATCACCGATGAAGAATCTGATGATGATGCTAGTGAAGATATTGTGTTTGTATCTATTAAGGAATAGATATCAGACCAGAAGGGATTAGTATCCAGGATGGATAACTTTGATGATTGGATCATTGATAGTGGTTATTCACATCATATGACTAGTGATTGAAGAAAATTTCTTTCCTTGAAGGAATTTGATGGTGGTGTAGTTAGATTTGGCAATGACTCACCCTGCATGGTTAAAGGTAAAGGAATTATTTCTCTTAATGCAAAGAGCAGTGTAGATGATGTCTATTGGGTTGAAGGTCTAAAGAACAATCTTTTGAGTGTGGCACAACTCAATGACAAAGGATAAGCTCTAGAGTTTAAAAATGGTATGTGCAAAATCTTTGACAACAAAGCTGAATTGAATGCAACCGGGAAACAAACTAAAGGTAACCTGTTTCATCTAAATTCTAAAGTTAGCAACTATTTTATTACAAAAATAGATGATAGTTGGCTTTGGCATAGGAGATTTTGTCATATAAACTTTGATAAGATTGTTAAAGTGAGTAAGTCTAAGACAACGAGAGGTTTTCCTTAGTTAGACAAACTAGTTAATGCTCTTTGCAAAGAATGTCAGTTAGGTAAGATGACTTCTTCAACTTTCAAAAGTAGATCCTTTTCAACAGAACACTTGTTAGATTTGGTTCATATAGATCTTTGTAGACCAATAAGAACAAAAAGAATTCAAGGTGATAGATATTTCATGATTCTCATTGATGATTGCTCAAGGATGATGTGGGTCACATTCTTGAAAGATAAGATTGAATATTCTGGTAAGGTCAAGGCATTCGGGGCCTTAGCTAAGAAAGAGAGTGGTAAGAAGATAAAATGTTTGGGGACAGATCAAGGTTGTGAATTTATTTCTGAGGAATTCACTAGGTACTGTGAAGAGAATGGTATCAAATGACAACTTTATGCACCAAGGTCACCACAACAAAATGGTATCACGGAAAGAAACAACTAGTCATTTCTTGAAGCTGCTAGGACAATGTTGATACAAGGAGGTGTAGCGAAAATATTTTGGAGAGAAGCTGTCAGCATAGCTATCTACACAATGAACCGGGTTCTAGTAAAGAGAGATAAGGAAAAGACTCCTTATGAATACTGGTATGGAAGATCACCTGATGATAGCTATTTCAAAATATTTGGAAGCAAATGTTTTATTAAGAGAGGCGATTATATTAGCGAATTTGAGGCTAAGAATGATGAAGGCATATTTCTTGGCTATTCTACCAAGAGTAAGGCCTACAAATGTTTTAACAACCTGGCACAAATAATTGTTGAGATTACTGATGTTCGAGTGGATGAATTTATTGAAGTCTCAGAAGGAACCAGTTCAGAGAAAAAGGATGAAGATCCTTGCATTTTATTTTTTGAACCAAAAACTGTGAAATCTGAAACCGGCGAAGCAAATTCTAATACACTTTTTTAACCAAAGTAGATAAATTTAGAAGAAGATGATGACAAAGAAGAAGCTGAACCTGAAGATAATGATCATGCTATTCCTAGATATGTGAGACTGAACCACAAACCTAAGTAGATTATTGGAGATAAGGATGTTGGAGTTCTAACCAGAAGAAGAATCAAAGAGAATTTTCGCATGGTCTCCACCATTGAACCAAGAACTACTAAGGAGGCATTTGGGGATGATCATTGGGTTAAAGCTATGGAGGAGGAATTGGATCAAATTGAGAAGAACAACACTTAGACCCTAGTACCCCGACCGGTAAATAAGAATGTTATAGGTACTAAATAGGTGTACAGGAACAAAATGAATGAAGATGGTGTTGTAGTTCACAAGGCAAGATTAGTGTGCAAGGGTTATGCTCAAGAGGAACGAGAAGATTATGGCAAAAATTTTGCACCAGTAACAAGACTGGAAGGTGTCAGAACTTTACTTGCATTTGCAGCCCATAAGAAGTTCAAGGTATATTAGATGGATGTTAAGTGTGCATTTTTGAATGGGATATTGGAAGAAGAGGTATACATAGAGTAGCCATAGGGTTATGCATTAACTAATGAGAAAGACATGGTATGCAGATTGCATAAGGCTTTATATGGATTACAGAAGGCACCCAGAGCATGGTATGAAAGGCTTCATACACATCTAATGAAGATAGGCTTTCTAAGAACCAGTGATGATAGTGACATATATCTCAAGTCTAAAGGAGATGAAATACTGCTAAGTGAAGTATTTGTTGATGATATTATATTTGGAGGTAATGATGTCATGACTAACAGTTTTACAGATGAAATGAAAAATGAGTTTGAAATGTCTTTAGTAGGGGAAATAAAAAATTTCATAGGCTTGTAGATACAACAAATGAAGAATGGTATTTTCATTACACAATCTAAGTATGTGAAAGAGGTTTTGAAGATATTTGGCATGAGTGACTGTAAACCAGTTGGGACACCAATGGTTATAGGTTGTAAATTATCCAAGGAAGATGAATCTAAGTCGGTTGATGAGAAGGAATATAGGTCAATGATTGGCAAGTTACACTATGTTGTTCACAACAGACTAGACATTGCCCATGCAATTGGCATAGTTGCTAGATTCCAGAAGAATCCTAAGGAAACACACCTAATAGCAACCAATAGAATCTTTAGATACCTGGAAGGTACTATTGACTATGGATTATTTTATCCATATGGATGAAACTTTGATTTGAAGGCATACATAGATGCTGATTGGGCAGGAAATGTTGATGACTAAAAAAGCACAACCAATGGAGCATTTTTTCTTGGAGGAATACTTGTTTCATGGAGTAGTAAAAAGAAGAGTTTTACTTCACAATCTACTACTGAAGTTGAGTATGTTGTAGCTTATATGAATTGCACACAGGCTATTTGGATGAGGCACATTTTGGAAGGTTTTAAGATGAAGATCTCAAAACCTTTAAAGATCTTACGTGATAACACAAGTGCCATTAATATTTCTAAAAATCCTATTTTGCACGCACGAACCAAGCACATTGAATTGAAGTATCATTTCTTGAGGGAAAAAGTTCAAAGTAAAGATGTAATCTTAGAGCACGTTTCTACCAATGAGCAGCTTGAAGATATTTTTACCAAACCTCTGCCTAAGACCACTTTTGAGTATCTTAGAAGTCAGTTGGGGGTTGTCTCTCTTCATGAAGCTAGTTGAATATGATGTTGATTGCACCAGTCCCTGAATTACTTGTAAAATCTTACAAGGGTTGATGTAGAAGTGGATATATTCTATAGGGGGAGCATCAAGTTGTAGTATGTTGTTGATACATAGTGAAAATTTTGACATTACATGTTTTACTTTCAATTTGGCATTGTTGTCAAAGGGGGAGAAGAATTATGTGATTATGTGAAGGAAAACCAATGACAGACTGAAGATAGAGAGAGCATGTGAATACTTGGTAATGTAAACTGGGATTCCGATTCACATTCACAACATCAAGCAATGGTGTTGATATTTGTATTTCCATCAATGCCAAAGGGGGAGATTGTTGGCATTTGCATGCAAATTGCATTACTGATATGTTATGTTGTCATTGATATCAATTGAACGAGTAATGATATTGTTGTTAATGTTGATATTGTCTTGTAACCGGTAGGAAGAACTTTGTAAAGGATATTGTAAACCGGTATGTAAGTTTGTGAGTTGAACTGTTAAACCGATGTATAAGGTTAAACTCTTTCTATGTTATGTAATCGGTAAACCCTATTAGTTGTTTTTGCTAAACCCTAACCGATTAAGTTTGTTGAATTGGTTATGTTGGTTTATGATCTGATTTGAGCGGTAATGATGGTGACACGTAAGTTCATTGTATGAAGACAAGTTTGGTGCGTTTGTTTGTCTAGGGAAGGAGAAAAGTGTATTGCATCTAATGCAAAGCGCGTGATGAGTTACTGAGCTTGATGAAGTAGTAATCAAGGAGTAGTTGAGGTTTTCTTGATTGATGTGAAGAGATTGCTATGAAATCCAATGGTCATGCTTGTACGAGATACTTATTCTTTCATCATACCATCAGCCTCAAATTTTGACGAAGGTTTTTGATGGACAAGGTATATTGTGGTCAAATTTTATTTTTTTCTTTAAAGTGCTTGAGTTCGTCCGAATTTCGACGGACTCGGGCACTTTAAAAAAAAAACATAATGCGGGATCATTTAAAAAAAAAAAAGCATTTGTCGGGAGCGTCGTATGCCAAAGTTGAAGCTTTTGTTTCCTCCCTCCCCCCCATGGAGCGATCTCTCCACAACCACGCGCTCCTCAGGTAAGGTTTTATTTGAAATCAAGGCATCTGATTTGGTTTCGTCATTAGTGTCACAAATAGATTAAAGATTGTAGAATATATATTTTTCCCTAATCTATTAAACCCAAAATTTTAATAGTTCCTGCACTCCTTTTAAGTGATCACTGGAATTGTCAAAAGTAGTGTGTGTTATTGATGGGCGGATCCACTTTTGAAAGAAAGTGAGCTCGAGGATTCACGGAAGGTCTTTTCTAGATACAAATCAAGTAGCAACGACAATACAATCTTGCAATGAGTTGGATCATTTGGTGGCTCAGGTAGGTCAACTTTTTTCTTCTCCAAAGTGTCAAAGGAAACTTTCATAGGAATTTAGTGTGTTTTGATAAATGGTGATTATTTGAGTTCCTATGTAAGAATTTTGTAGCGTTCGCCATTATGATTTTCTTCTCTTACAAGAAATAAATAGTTATCATCTATAGACCATAGCCACCATGGTTTTGAATTTTAAAGGCACAAATGACTTCACAAAGATTTTACATGGGCTCAATCAATGAATCATGTTAAATGCAATCCTCTACAAGAGATCATTTGCTTTGGTAATTAAGATAATTGACTTAGTAATATCAATTTATCATGTCCACGGTATGTTATACCAATGTGTTGAAGATTTCAACATCATTGCTTCTCAAGGGTTCTAAAAATCTACAAACATAACTTCCCCTGAATTGATACCCCTTTTAATTTAGTTTCTAGAAGAGCCATATGTACCATCTTGAGGTGCAGATCCATCCTTCACTTTATAATCTTTCTTTTCTTCTAATTTTTGAACCTACATCTTTTCCATCTTCTTTATTTGAGTTAGATCAACCTTCTTCTAGGAAAGAAAAGACGATATTATTTCCTCTGCAAAACTTATTAATATTTTTTTATTTGTTACAGTTATAACATGTAATGTCTTGTGGATCATTTCTACTTCTTGTATTGGATATGTTGTTAGTTGCCTTATGACCAAAATTGTTGCATGTATAATAGTAACTATTGAAATATTGAGTATTCTTGCATTGTTTACATTCATTAAACCATTCCCTATTATTAGTAAACAAATTTGCCTTTTTAAAATAATAATTCAAATAACTTGAATTACCCAACCAATAAAGACAAATATCACTAATAGTTGGACAAATCACTATTAAATAAGTGATTTTCCTGTAAATTTTAGAGGTACAATTCCCTTGTTTGATGTAATTTAACTTTTTTAGGGGTATGCTTTTAACTAGAAAGTAGAAAAGGCAAAACTAACACCTATACATAGCCATGACACAGATGCAATTGTGAATTTAGAATCAAAGGAAAATAGAGATAAATGACACAAAGATCATAAGCAACAATTCCTTTCAGATGATATGAACAATTTAAGACTCATAAATCATTTAAAGAACACACACAATCTAATATAACAGGTGAAAACATCAAGAAAGGATTGCAAATCAGAAAGGGAAATGACAATCAAAAGTAAATACAAATGAAAATAAAGATTCCTAAAATCTCCTTCATTTCCTTGACAAAATACGAGAATTTAAAGGCAAAGAATATATACTTCTATCTCTCCCTCCAAAACTGAATTAAAATGCCCTCCTTCTAATCGGTTATAACTCATATGTGAAAGCATAAGAAGGATTATAAATCTAGACCCCTCCACCATTATCTTATTACCTATTAAGAAATTAGCAATGAGCTATTTCAACTTCTGGTAAGTACTTCTTGAAAATTAATTACAAAATTATATCTTTTAGCTTCCCACCTTCCTATAAATACAAACATTTTAACTTATTAATGAGTTTAAATATTAAAATAAACTAAAAAATAAATGG
Source organism: Cryptomeria japonica (assembly GCF_030272615.1). NCBI lineage: Eukaryota > Viridiplantae > Streptophyta > Pinopsida > Cupressales > Cupressaceae > Cryptomeria > Cryptomeria japonica. Next base: position 26,563,147 of record NC_081415.1, on the reverse strand, counting down.
TACCACTTATAAATTTTACTAGAATGTGCCTATTGCCAAAACTAGATTACAGTAGAGATGTGACAGGTTCATTAATCCAGTTCTACCATGTCGTTATAGGAATATCACTATGATGCCAATGAATATTTTTTGAGATTAAGTCCTGATGGATGCTAAAAAGGATGCAAGAAACACATGATTTCAAACATTGGTATTGTTAGTGACAATAAAAAATGAAAGACAAATGAAACTATGATCCTAAACATGCATATCAAGAGAGATGTAAAACAGATAATAAAAAGCATACAAAGATGAAGGAAGGAAATAAAACCCTCCAACATGCTCTCCAACATGCTCATAGTTGCTCCTCCCTTGTTCCTCTCCTCTCCAAGTTCCACATGAGCGTAGCCCTAAGATTTTTGCACTATCTATGGATGTCTTATGGAGATTCAAGATTATGAAAATGATGCACTAATGACTATTCAAGTGTAAACAAACTAATATGAGAAATCGCCTAATTAATCTATGTTGATTTTAGCCAAAATAATAAAGAAAATGCTTCTAAATGCTCTCTCTCAAAATTACTATAAGTTTGATGTATACAAGATTTCTAGATCTAGATCCTTTTGAAGAAGGAATGGGCTCTATTTATAGGAAAAATAGGGCAATGGATAGTTGAGATTGAGTAATCTCAACAAGAGCTAGGATTGATGGGTTTGTGATCTATGTGAGGGCTTTCAACCCAATCCTAGGATGAAAAATGTCAACATGAGATGGCTTGAGAGGAGAGGGAAGAAGCATTAAATGCTTGAGATGATATGAAGGTTACCCTATGAGGGTTTGGTTAGGCTTGAGTTAATGGATAAAACTTTTATCCAAGGGTAATGCTTTTATCGAATGGACCACAAGGGTTAATTGTGATAACCATGGTCAAAGAAATGAATTCTTGAAGAGACCCATAAGTTAAATGAGGGTTGAGTTAGAGGGAAAGTCTCTAACCATGTGGGTGAGTTGAGTTTAACCATTAATGGTCATGTAAGAGCCATAAATGGTTATGTAAGAACCATTAATGGTTTGGTAGACTGGCTTAACTTGTTGAAGACATAAAGCCTTTAATGCTTTTCAAAGACTTTGAGGTTTTGAGAAGTGACTTCAAGTTTCTTAGGAATGTGACAATAATTAGGAGATGGATTAGGCTAATTAGAAGGGGTTAGAAGAGTCTAGAAGGGGATTTAGGATGCAAGTGGGTTTGGTGGGTGAGAGAAAATAGGATTTTATTTAGAAATAAAATCTATTTATTGGTGCGACTTGCATTTGTAGGAGAATGCAAGTGGGGGGGAAGTTTAGAGATTTAAATAAATATTTATTTATTTATTTTAAATGAGGAAAGGAAAGGGGTTAAATTAAACAAATGTGCTTTATTCATTTATTTAATTGTGAGAGTGTGATTTTAATGAATTAATTTAAATAAATTGAATATTTTATCTAGTTAATAGAAGAAGAGGTTGAAGATGAATTAATTAAATATTAATTTAATTAACTGTTGACTGATGGTTAAATAATCAAATAAATAGTAAATATTCATTTAATTAAGTGGACAGATTTGTTTGTCTACATTTGCCCCTGTTTGAGATGGTGCGGTTTATCGCGTCGTTTCAAAGGAAAAAAAATAGATGTGAAGAAATATGCCCCATAAATGTTAATTTAGTGGGTGGTATGCCCCCTCGAAAGATGGACCGATTTTTTATTTTTTTTGAAAAATCAGGCAATCTCTCAAAAAAAGAGAAAGAAGTTGGGGGGAGGTAGAAGAGAAGAATTTAGAAATAATGGTGAAAGAATGGAAGAAAACAAGTGTAAAATGGAGAAACAACAAGCCTTGAAAGTACACGGGGGTCATGGTGCAAATGTAGTGTTTGTGCTTTTGATTGATATTGTACAATTGATCAAAATTGGTTGGACAATTTGGTGCAATCGGTTGAATTTCCTCAGTTGAGTCAAATCATGATAGTTGATGTTAGTTGTTCGCTTGGACAGGATAAAGTCTAAGTAAGTGAATCAAATTGACCTGTTGTGACTTAGATAATTGATGTAATTGTCCGATGAAGTCAAGGTATCTGAAGTAAAATACTCGTTGAGACTTGAGACAATTGATGCAATTGTCTGTTTTGATTGTGTTTGATTGATTGATCAATTGATAGTGTTTGCATTGTAGGCTGTTTATGGTGAATCATAGCAGCCCCATTGAGACTAGGTCATTGTGATAAATGCGTGTTGTAGTCTAGGATTGCCATAATTGATTACCTATTGAGAGCCAAAGATACTTGATAAAAAAGTATCTGTTGATAGTCTAGGTGTGTGTGACTTGATGTACCTATGGAGACAGAGTAACTTGCTTGGCTTATAGGATGACCGAGGATGGGAAGCGCAACCCCTCGTGTTAGAGATGGACGGTGATGAATGTGGCTTGATTGGGTTGATGGGAAATGATGCAGGGTATGCATTTATGATGATGACCTAGATAAGGAGGGTGAGGGGGGATTCAATGTTAGAAAGAAGATATGAAGGACTTAGTACGCATTCGTATAGAGTATCCATTGTCATGACTATATATGAATGATATGCAGCTATATGGATTTATGGATGGATGGAATGCAACACAATGCAATATATATAGATGAGATGAAATGACTATCCATAGATTATTTACAGTTCTTAATTTTCATCATCGAGCATGGTAGTATCAGTCTTGGCCGAGGTAACATGAACCAAGGTTGAGCGTTTCACCTGTAAGAAAAAATTGCAAACAAGGAATGTTCCCCTCCATTCTGGTTCATGTGCAAATGGTCAAGGTATATGCTGTAGTCAATATGCCATAGTGATCCATGACTGTATTTTTGCATATGATCACGTAGCTTAGTGAACTTCCTACGTAGACACTATTAGTACATGCCCCAAAACTTCATTGGAATAATCCGCAAACAACAAATAAAGAAAAGGATATCAGGAATCATCCTGGCTACTTTAATCACTTGTGGATATCCTGGAGTAGCGTAGGAACCTAATATAAATAAATAAATAACAAAGCGACCAAGTACTTATCATCCATACCAAATTTTCTTGTCAAAGAAAATGTTACCATGTCTTGTTTGTGAGGAAGGATGCATCCTTGTGAAGACGGTTGTGTGTAGATGTTTTGATTGGTTGGTTGATTTGATAAGTGATCATCATTTGAGTAGTTCAAAAAAATTTGGTGTCATTTGTGATGTGTATGTATAAGGAATAAAATATGGTGCAATGTTTTTGATTGATTTTTGATGTTTTTGTGAATGTTTTTGGGATTTTTTGAGGTTTTATGAATGTTTTTGATATTATGTCAAGATGTTTTTGAATGAGTAACTCAATGAATCACAAGCAATGCAGAATCCACTTCCATCAGTAGGTTAAGAGTACTGCCCCCAGTTAGATGTTTCTATGAAAGTGGGATGCATGACACATGAAGTAATAACCCTGATTGTAGATCAATAACAAGCCATGGTATAAATGATGGATGAATGGACGCAATGGATGTGATCACAACGATTCTGAAAGATAATGGAGCCATATCCTTTTACAAATGGCGCATTTTTACCAACTTTTCACCATCGTACTTACACAAGGCGCCACCGAAGTGATTTTCACCATTTGGATGCATGATTTGTCTTTACTATTTTCTTGATTTTTTGTGTTTTTATTTTTCTTTAGGACTGTTTTCTAAATGTTTTTGGTATTTTCTTATACTGTAGGAGCCTAATGCTCTGCACAAATTAATGTATAAAACCTTTTTAGTTGCATGTTGTTGATCAAATCTGCCAGCAGTTCTCCTTCTGAAGTTGCCAACTGATATGCCCTAGACCCGAAGATGACAGTGATAACATATGAACCCAGCCAATTGGATTCAAACTTGCCCTGGTGTTCTCTGTTTGGTTGGTTGCAAGGATTTTCCTTGAGAACAAGATCTCCTACCTCAAATGTGTGAGGTTTGACTAGATGATTGTAGCTTTTGCTCATGCGTTGCTGATAGGATTTTAGGTGGTTGTAGGCAAGTTGTTGCTTTTCATCAAGCAATTCCAAGTCCTGAAGACGTGCGACTCAATATGCTTCATCATCTATCAGATTGTGCAAGGAGACCCATAGAGATGGTATTTCAACCTCAATAGGCAAAATGACTTCTTCTCCATAAACCAGTGAGTAGGGGGTTGCACCTGTAGAGGTGCGAATGCTAGTTCGATACGCCCATAGTGTTGGATTTAACCGAATGTGCCAATCAAAACCAGCATCATTGACTATCTTTTTGAGGATCCTCAATATGTTCTTGTTGGATGCTTTGGCTTGACCATTGCCTCGTGGGTAATATAGGGTGGAAAAGTTGTGTTGGATGTGAAATTTCTCACAGAGTTCACAGACATCCTGATTTTGAAAGGAAGGTCGTTATCTCCGATGATGGACATGGGTACTGTAGACACCTAAAATTGTCCAGTCTAATTAAATAAATATTTTATTTATTTAATTATCTAAATTTAATTCTTCTATTAATTAAATAAATCTTTATTTATTTAATTAATTCATTTATCCTCTTCTAGCCTTATTTCTCATTTAAATAAATACATTTATTTATTTAAATTATCCCTTTCCTAAATTAAATAAATATTTTATTTATTTAATTGTCTTATTCTTCTATTAATTAAATAAATCTTTATTTATTTAATTAATTCATTATCTTTTTCTACACATGACACATGTCATTCATCTCTTAATTCCTACACTACCTACCTCTTTCATTATTTTGGTATTTCTTTTGCCTACCCTCTAATCCTAGCCGACCTCTCTTTTTACACCTCTCAATCTTAACCCTCCATTTCCTATTGTGTCTTCTATTTAAGGAGATGCTTTCTTCATTGTCAAACCCTAAGGACTGATTTTGGAGTACTTGGCTACACTACGATCCTACTTGCAACCACATTCCGTTCTTTGTTGAGCTCTTGTGCATACAAAAATCTGAGAGCAAATATATCAAGCAAGATCAATGGAGATAGGAAGAATGGAGATCAAAACCCTATTGGACATGTGATGGTATAATCTTTGTGATTTTGAGTTATTTGCATTGTCTTAGGTAATCTCCATATGTTATGGTGGATCTTTGTTCATTGTTAGGCTAGGGTTTGGTGGTTGAATTCATTTAGCCTTTCAATATTGTTATTATTGTTATTCATTTTCACCATACACATTTTGGCATGCCCGCTGGGACCCTTGTCCCTTTGCATTTAACATTTTTGTTGCAGATTTCGTAGTTTTGAAGTTGCAGATCGGACAATTTTCGACGACATTTTAGGTTTTTCTGCGTCTGCAAGCGTTTGGATCGCGTTTTTGTGTTTCAGAAGCGTCTGCAATATCGTGAATCGCGCCTGTGTCTTTGCCAGATTTTATTTTTGCAGGTTTTGGAACCGCGTCTGTGAATTTAAATCGCGTCTGTGCTTGATCTTATCGCGTCTGTGTTCGGGAAAAGCGTCTGCGGTATCCAAGCGCGTCTGTGCATTACAGAACCGCGTCTATGTCGTACAGACGCGTTTGTGTCTGGTATAACTGCGTCTGTGTTTTCTGTTTTGCAAATTTTTCAATTTTCTTTAATTCGGGTTTTCGGATTTTGTACTTAGGGTTTCAGATCTGGTTTATTTTCGGCTAACCCTTGTAGATCTAGCTAACCTAGTTTGTGCAGCTTGCTTTGGAGGCAAAAACTTTTTTGTTGAAGGCCCCTTTTCACAAAGTCTTTTGGGTTTTCTAAAATTTACCTAACTTGTGTGCTTGCAGGAAGGGGTTATCATTTGAAACAACCCAAACTACTAACAATTTTTTTGCAGGGCCTTAGCTAGGGTTTTGTAGTTTTGTTGTGTGCCTTATTTTCATAGATTAGCAAACACTTCCTTTGGTGCACTAAAATTGAATCATTGTCTTTTGTGTCTTGAGCAATAGGCTCTTTTTGTTTAATCTTTAGAGGGCCTGTCTTCCCGTGTGGTCATTAGGACTACTAGTGAGAAGAGAACGACCCAAGTGGTAGTGAGGAAAACCCACCTCATCCAAACCACTATAATCAAATGTATTCATGGTGAAAACTATGAATAACGTGTGCTGATTAGTTCATACCGACACTATGTCTCCCCATAAACCTGTTTGATCAAATTTGTTTGATCATTTGTAGGGCGTAACCCCTACCGGCTGGGAGCCTTCTGTATTTACAGAGCTGAAAGTGCCGCATGTATGGCCACACGAGCGGATGCCCTTACTAGCACCTTTTTGTTTTAGAAGCCCAAATCCTTCTAGTTGTTGAGGCAGGAGGTCGGACCTCTGGTAGCGGTCCACACACATACGGTTCTTAGTAGAGATATAAAGTTTGCCATGGGGAGTTTTCATGGGGACTGATGCTTGGCTGACCCGAGAAGTGAGTGCCAAGGGTGGAGCCAGTGAGGTCAAGCATCTAAGTATCCGCTCTGAATAGCGTAGCCTTGGGGGTAAAACCCTATGTGGGATCAACAACTATTGTCTTGGCCAGCCCTAAGATTTGTGCTTGTCTTATGCTAAACACTCAAACATTCAAGACAAAACAACAAAACATTGTGTCTTTTGTGTCTTCAAGTGTATGCAAAACTTTTTACATCAAACAACACACTTTTGGAGTCTAAACAGTTTGCAAACATTGAGTCATCAACATTGTGTCCTCTTGTCACGAAAAGCAGTCAAACAGTCGGATTTGGTCACAACAAAACAACTTCACAGATCAGAAAAATTGCACTAAGGTTACAGAAACGCGTCTGTGCCTGTTTTAACCGCGTCTGCATCATATAAGCGCGTCTGTGAAGTACAGAATAGCGTCTGTGTTTTCAACAGCGTCTGTGTCAAACAGAGAAGCGTCTGTGTCTGGGAATCGCGTCTGTGAAGTATACAGAGGCGTCTGTGTCAGGAATTGAAAACTTTAACAGTCCAGCAAACAAAAGAAAATCAGTTTCGGCATACTTGAGCTTCCTAGGTTGTCTCTTCAGGTTTCATCTAGCATTCAGCTTGTTCTAAGGTTTCATACAGTCCATCATTGCTTCACATCTCATTTTACATTCATACTTGTCAGAACTTGAGTCAAAAGGTCACTTGCTTGTCCTCATCATACTTTGTCAACACACTACATACTACTACACTTTGCTAAGTGGTCCCTCATCAAGGTTTCTTACCTTTGGGTCTCATTTGGTCTTACTTAGAGTCAAGGTCAGCTTACCTCATCAAGAGAAACGATCCTCTCTTTGGAAGTCACACCTACTCTACTACTTACATACTTGGTCTTACACTTTGGACATTGCAAGTACACCTCAAGATTCATTTACACTCCATACAACTCTTGGTCTTCCATACTCTTGTCATTTTTCATCTAGTCTCTCACATATTGGTCAAACACCTAGTTCATGGTTGAAACCCGCCTTCAAAAATCTAGGAGAATAGCTAAAGAAGCTCAAGAATCCGTAAACATGAGTTCTTATGAGTATGACAATGATCTATTCTACAATCCTGAGCACACTACATTACCAGACATGAATGTTTATAGACATAATCCAAATGTGGAAAGCACAAACACTATAAACAACAATACTACACACAATGACAATGTGGACAACTCTTCAATACTATCAGCAGATATAGAAGAATCAATAATGAATCCTCATTTCAATAGATTGGTTGAAGAGATAATGAGGAGAGATCGTCAATACTTTTTACACATGATGGCACAAAGTGGAGCTAAAATACCTCATGATTTTGACTTATCTCAACTTATGGAAAGTCGACCCTCACAACAAACTCAACCCAACATGGATCAAAGGAGACCAAATAGTGGAGGAAATAGAGGACCGAATGTGATGCCTGAGTCACCATCAGTTTTGCTTCAAAAGCTAGCAATCCCACATACACAAGCTCAAACATATGATACTTACCTTCGAAGACCATCATGGAAGCCTTATGCAGATAGATATGCTCAATCACATGCTCAAGGTATGGATCAATCAAAATAAGTGGATACTCAAGGACATCCTCAAAATTTTGACATAAGGAGACCTCATGTCAAAATTGGGGGCAACACAACGGAAAATGAAAGGCCTATTGAATATGGTATATATGCACAAAATAGATATGGGGTCCCTCAACAAGAAGTTATGCCAAGTGCTCCATACATGTCGCAACAATATAGACCTCCATATGGACATGTCTACGATCAGTATCATCCATACATGAAACAAGCTCCTCCTCAAATGGGCATTTCAAACATGGGGTATGCTACAAGAAATCAATCTCCTCCCAAGAATAATTTGGAGCAACAAATTAGGGATCTACAAAAGAAAATGGAGGACATGAGTACATCAAAACCTACATACACTATGAGAGATATATGTCCTTATCCCTTTGATAAGAGTATTCCAATGCCTCCATTTCCTGCACACTTTGTGATGCCAAAATTTGATAAATATAGAGGGAGAGGAGACCCCAAGGCACATATAAGACAATTCTTCACAGCTTGCATTGAGGTAGCGGCAGAAGAAACATACTTGATGAGGTTGTTCCCACAGAGCTTAGGCGATCAAGCTATGGAATGGTTTTCTTAATTACCTCCTGGTACTAAGTCATGGGGCGACTTGGCAGAGGCATTCATTCAGCATTTCTCTTACAACATTGAAACAGATGTCTCAGTTACTACCTTGTGCAATACGAAACAAAAGGAAGGAGAATCTTTCGCAACATTTTTACAAAGATGGAGAAACCTAGCTAGCAGATGCTCTTGCAAAATCCCGCAAAAACAAATGGTAGAAATGTTCACACAAAATGTTAACAAGGCTATTGGATATGATCTCAGGAAAGCTTGTTTATCTACATTCAAGGATGTTATTGAAAAGGGCCTAGCAACAGAAAAAGTCTTAATTGAACAAGGAGTTATCAAACTATTCAAAGAAAACAAAGAGGACTTTAAAGGAAAGGACAAACCAAAATTTTGGAACAAGAATAAGAACACAGTTAATGATGGTGTTGTTGATGCCAACACAGTGAGACCCAAGTTTGTTTTTTCTGGATCAAGTTCTACCAACAATCAAGTGAACAATCAAACAACTTCTAAACCACGAAGGAAGTACACTCCATTGGGAGAACCACTTGAATCAGTATTCAAAAAGCTTGTGGCAAACAAAGTGATCACAGTTCCAGATTTTCCCCCATATGAACCAAAGGTCAAACCAAATTGGTGGAATGATGATGAGTATTGTGAGTTTCATAAGAGCAAGGGTCATAAGACAAGTAATTGCCATCGATTGAAAAACATTGTGCAAGATCTTATTGATAGAGGAGATATTGAGATTGAGGGACATTCATCTAACCAAGAACATGAGGTGTTTAAGGAACCATTCCCAAAACATGACAAAGGAAAAGGCAAAGTCACAGATGATCAAGCCAATTACACTAGAGCACCTTACAATTATGATTCCACTATCAATCACATCTCAATGGACAATCATATTTCTACTATTACTATCAAGAACAAAAATCCTGAGAATCCTTCTCAGAGACCCAAGATTGTCCTAAAGGGTGTTGGATCTTCGTTTGAATCTACCTCTGAATGTCATGTTACAACCCGTCGAGGTAAGATCACATTGCCAGGTGCCTCCACTAAGAATACCAATCCTTTATCAATCAAGCCTGAGTACGACCTTGTAGAACAGTTAGGGAAGACACCAGCGCTCATCTCCATTCTTGAGCTCTTACGTATATCCCCTGCACATAATCCTTGACAAAATCTTGAGAGACACTGCTATTCGTACTGATCTGAATGTGGACCAGTTTCAAGCCATGGTGGGATACCTTTCCATTCGACACTCCCTTACGTTCACAGAAGCCGATGACGCCTCCATAAGTCAGCCACATAATGCACCTTTACACGTTGAAGCTTTCATACATAAACATCGAATAAAGCGAGTCCTGATAGATGGAGGAGCAGGTCTAAATATTTGTACATTGAGCACCATCAGAAAATTAGGATATTCTGATAAAGCTGTGAATTCTACAAACCAAATCACCATCAAGGCTTATGATGATGAAGAGCGTTCATCCAAGGGCACAGTTACCTTACCGCTAAGAATAGGGCCAGTCACAAAGGATGTGGTTTGTCAAGTCCTAGACCTGGATCTCACATATAACATATTGCTAGGACGTCCTTGGATTCATGAAATGAGGGCAGTCCCATCAACATACCATCAATGCATTAAGTTTCCTCATAATGGAGTCGAGGTAACAGTCAACGGTGATCCAAATCCATTCATATATTGCAATAACTTGAGATCACATACTGAGACTATCATTCCCAGTAATCGTGAGGCTACTCCTTCTTCGGCTTACATTGATCCTGAGTCATTAAAACCCTCGACATCCAAACAAGGTGAACTTAGAGGCAAGTTTCAAGACAAAGGCATGGGAGAATACACTTTGAATCAGACAATGTTTTTACGACAAGTCATGAGCTCTCCAAAAGAATATGGGAGGCCACATCCTAACAAGCAAATCTCCATCATGATACTCAAATGGGATCCTACCATCTTTCAAAGATGGGGCGAACTAGAAGAAGAAAATTTATATAAAATGCTCTATAGAGACATTGAAGAGGACACGCAAGATCAAATTATTATACCCTGTGAGAACTATGGCAAAGGCTTCAAAATTCTGCAAAGATTTGGGTATGATGGAAAAAGCCCTCTCGGGTTACGCAAAGAAGGTGTCATGGAGCCCTTACAACTTGAGCTAACTGCAAGAAGGGAACGCTCCAAGGGACTTGGTTTTCTGAATTCCAAGATTCATAATAAAAGAACAAAAGAGGCGTGGCGAATCAAAGTGGCCGAAGTTCAACAAGAAGATTATTATTCCATAGATTCTAATAAGTGGGAATGGGGTTCAGACAAATCCTCCAGTGACTATGAGCTCACCGAGACATTCAGAGAGCCAGATGAACCTACAGAGGAGGAGGAATTTTACAAAAAGTTCAGAGTTGGTCAAGAACCAACCCATAAGGATCCCGCACAGTCTTTGTTTCAAGGTCCTAGGTTGAAATCGCATAGGATGAGGACACCTATCCCAGAAGGCGCTACTAGTGATGACAATTTGGATTCACTCACGATTGAAACTGATGAGGAGAGTGCCATCGATGACCTCGACGATTGCCTTGACATACCTGAATATAACCACATCTTCACTCTTTGTCCAGCAAATTCTGAAAACACTAATGACCTTCCCCTTGTTCACCCCCAACTCATTGACTGGGATCATGAAGGACTAGCACAATTTGATACATTTCAAAATGACGAAGCTATTGTCGACTATCTTGGCATTCGAGATGATCTTCCCCCTGGAGACCATAAGGCAGGATACACCATAGAACTCAACAACATGGCATACTTCAGTGAGGGTGTCTGGCCTTCTAGTCGCAAAAATGTGAAAATAAGAACAAAACAAGGGTCTTATGGTGAAAACCACACTGTGGCGCTATCTGACTCCAAAAAAGTAAAAAGAAAGGACGTATCTGAGGGTGAAAACCTCTCTGAGGCACCCGAAGATGGAAGGCTTGACATTCTCCCAGCGTCATATGAGGAAAAGTCATCCATGCTGATAGAGGAAACTATAAAGACAAACATTGGTACGGAAGAAGTTCCACACAACATATTCTTAGCTCAATCATTGACAGAGTCCGAAAAGGCAAAATTCATAAGCTTCTTTAAGGAACGACAAATCAACTTTGCATGGTCATACGCTGATATGCCTGGATTGGATCCGGATTTGGTAATGCATCATTTGACAGTCAAACCGGGGGCAAAGCCAGTAAAGAAGAAATTAAGGAAAATGCACCCACAAGTGGCATTACTAGTCAAAGCAGAGCTGGAGAAATTATTGGATGTCGGATTCATACGCCCAATTGATTATCCTGAATGGATTTCCAATTTAGTACCTGTCAGCAAACTAGATCGCAGTATCCGAATATGTACAGACTTCAGAGATATCAACAAAGCTTGTCCAAAGGACGATTTCCCATTACCAAACATTGACTTGATCGTTGATCTCACAGCAGGTCATGAAATGTTATCTTTAATGGACGGATTTTCTGGATATAATCAAATCAGGATTGCCCCTGAAGATCAACATAAAACATCATTCACTTGTCCATGGGGAACCTTCTGTTGGAATGTCATGCCCTTTGGGCTGACAAATGCAGGCGCTACTTATCAAAGAGCGATGACTACTATCTTTCATGATCTCATGCACATAACCGTGGAAGATTATGTTGACGATCTTTTGGGAAAATCAATAGATAGAGATACACACTTGGACATACTTGCAGTTGTCTTTGATCGGTTGGAAAAATACAAGGTAAGACTAAATCCAAAGAAATGTGTCTTTGGAGTAACCTCTGGGAAGCTCCTAGGATTCATTGTGTCTAAAAGAGGAATCGAGGCCGATCCAGCGAAAGTCAAGGCTATCTTGGACATGCCGCCACCCAAGAATATCAGTCAACTTTGATCTTTACAAGGGAGACTCCAGTCCATACGAAGATTCATAGCACAACTTGCAGATAAGTGTAACCCTTTCCAGCACCTGCTACACAAAAACATCAAGTTCAAATGGGATGAGAACTGTCAACAGGCTTTTCAGGCGCTCAAAGACTATCTTTTGAACCCACCAGTATTAATGCCACCAATTCCAGATCAACCTTTGTTACTCTACATATCAGCTACTCCAACAACACTGGGGGCACTCCTAGCACAACAAGTTGATGACGGCAAGGAAAAGGCAATATACTATATCAGTCGCACATTGGTGGGATATGAGCTAAACTACACACCAATCGAACGTGCATGTCTCGCTGTGGTCTTTGCTTCACAAAAATTACGACATTATATGCTCACTCACAAGACTAAGTTGATTGCCAGAATTGATCCACTAAAATATCTTCTCAAAAAAGCTACACTTACTGGACGGCTGGCCAAGTGGGTAATGATTTTGAGTGAATTCGACATCGAGTATGTAGATAGAAAAGCAATCAAAGGACAAGCAATTGCAGATCAATTGGCAGATGCTCCCATGATAGATGATGTTCCTCTACAGTCAGAATTTCCAGATGAGTCCATTCTAACAATATCACCTGCAAAGCCTTGGCAATTATATTTTGACAGCTCATATACACAGCACGGGGCAGGAGCGGGTATACTCTTTATAACTCCTCAAGGCGATTCTATACCAAAATCATACCGCTTATCATTTCCTTGCACCAACAATATAGCGGAATATGAGGCATTAACAACTAGATTAATAATTGCAGTTCAATGGAAGATCCAGGAACTTTGTGTTTTTGGGGACTCTCAACTGGTCATCCGGCAAGCAACTGATGATTACCAAACCAAAGATGAAAAACTAATGCCTTACAAACAACTGGTTGATGATTTAAAATAGCACTTCACAAAGATAGAATTTGAGCAGATACCAAGAGAATAGAATCGCGCTGCAGATGCCATGGCTACAATTGCTTCGCTGATTGATCTGCCGCAAAATGAGACCTGCTATGAGTTCCTGGTAGATAACTTGCTGATTCCTTCATATGAGATCACTCCTACAGAAATGATATGTGTTGTTGGTCCTGAATCCCAGTTATATGGTTCTATATTCACATACCTTCGCGACAATATCTTACCTCCCGATCTATCGAACAATCAACGCCGCACTTTTATTCGCCAATCCTCTCGATACGTCATTCTAGCTGATATCCTATACTGACGAGGTCTAGATGGCACCCTTCTTAGATGTTTAGAGAGTGACGAAGCTCAGATTGCGTTACGAGAAGTGCATGAAGGGATATGCGGTCCGCATACTAGTGGTCCTACCTTGGCCAAGAAACTCATCAAGATTGGATACTACTGGCCTACTATGGAAAAAGACTCATATCAGTTTGTCAAGAAGTGTAAGCAGTGTCAAATTCATGGAGACCTCATACATGCACCAGCACAAGAACTACAACCACTTGCATCTCCTTGGCCCTTTTGTCAGTGGGGACTCGATCTCATAGGCAAGATTCACCCTCCTTCTTCCAACGGTCATAAATTCATTATCACAGCCACAGAGTATTTCACAAAGTGGATTGAAGCCGTGCCTCTCACACAAGTTACTGGGAAACAAATCGCTACCTTCATTTTGAACTACATCATTTGTCGATACGGGATTCCTACTTCCATTATTACTGATAAAGGGCGTCCCTTCAAAAATCAGGATATTCGTGAACTCTGTGACCGCTTCCATATCTCTCATCATTTCTCCACACCATATTACCCCCAAGGTAATGGCCAAGCTGAGGCGTCTAACAAAACAATTCTTAAAATCCTTAAAAAGACAATCGATGACGCTGGCCGTAACTGGCATATCCAACTTAATCCTGCACTTTGGGCCTACCGCACAAGTGTCCGCACACCTACAGGAGCTACACCCTACTCACTTGTCTACGGTGCTGAAGCCATCTTGCCTATTGAGGTCGAGTTACCTTCTCTATGGGTCTCCTTGAGAAACATAATCAACGATGAAGACTACAGGGTCTCTCGCTTACAAGAACTAGAACTGCTGGAGGAATGAAGACACACTGCTTTTAATCATCTCAAGGCTTACCAACAAAGAATGAGTCGCAGTTACAATCATAAAGTCAAGCCTCGCACATTTGAAGTAGGTGACTTAGTCCTCAGAGAGAACCCCAAGAATCAGCAAGACAGAGATAAGAAGGGCAAGTTCGAACCAAACTGGCTTGGTCCTTACATCATCACAGCGGTATATGGATCTGGGGCATATCAGCTCTCAACTACAGAAGGTGAACCCTTGGAGGATCCTATCAACAGCATGCACCTTCGTAGGTTCTACACATAGCTTTTCAGAGCATCCTAATTCAAAAATACAAAAAAATTATAAAACAAAAAAAAATCGTCACTTGGTGAAAACCTGGCAAACAGGCGCCTTGTGACACAAAAAACATTGAAAAATAAAAAAAAGTAAAGAGAAATAATTTCGTCCAACGGTGAAAACCACTTCGGTGGCACCCTGGGCAAGTACCATGGTGAAAACTGGGTCACCAGCGCCATGCGTAGAGACTTTGCTGCTCCCTCCTTCAGGATTCTCTTTCATCCTTCACTTTGCACACACTCACGACCTATTCACTCACAATAAACTTACCCATTCCCATCATGGCTTGTTATTGATCTACCTAAGATTGGTTAGCCATCCATAACCCTCCCTTTTCACTCCCTTTCCATCCATAATAAATCAGATCCTATCTGTGACTACGGCCAAATCCTATGTCTAGTAATGGGTGTGGAACTGAGAACATCACATGTTTCGAGGAGTACAGTTTCTTCCAGCTTCCTTCAGTCTATTCACGCACAATCCGCAATAAAGCAACATTGGCATCACAGATCCGCAATAAAGTTTCGTCTTCTCCACAATAAAGTATCAGTTTCATGGATTCAGTCAGTTTCAGATGAGACACAGCAACAACAACGAGCTTCAACAAAATCAAATCTTTCAACAGACTCAGACAACATATGGTTCAGTGCTATCTATCCTTTCTGTGAAAGTGAACATTGTGACCACAATCAAATAAGACTTATACAAGTGACAAGAGACACTAATCTTGAGGACTACAGTGGATGTTGGTGTCGAGTCTTGGTTTTCTTTTGATTTTATCTTTCTGGTGACATGTCTTTTAGCTTTTCCAGGATGTCTTTGACTAGAGATTCTATCTCCAGGATGTCTTTGACTAGAAAGGCGAGGATGGGGTATCGTCACCTATTTGCATTTATTGTCTGTGGATTGTCTCTTAGTAATGCTATGACTTGTCCAAGGATATGAGGACACAGTGAGTCTAGTATGAACTGGGGCATTCCTTGTTTGTGACTGTCTTATCTCCATGCAAACGGGTACAATGACTTTCTGGGTCAAAAATATGCCTCGATTGTCATAACCTACTTGCCATAATAAATATATCTTTTGTCTTTCATCCCCCCTTTCTTGATTGACTTCCATCATCCTTCTCGAGTCCACGTAGCCTACTATCACATGACTGAGTATAATGACATACCAAAAACATTTGCATTTCATGTAGCTGCACCTACATTACCACATATAAGCATTTCATACATACATATAGATATCACAACTGCATCACATCCTGCACACAACACCTGTTAGCACAATTTACATTTGCATTACATACATTCACATTTTCATCCTGCATACACATATAAAACATAAAAGAACAAAAATATTGTATTGCATCATATACATATTTGCATCCATATCATAAGCATCACATAAAACATACATCATAAGAACATCTCATCACATAGGTACACATGCATATAGCTGCCGCAAAGATGAATCATCTCATATATATATATAAAGTGTCATGATACAATGATGTCAAAATCATATGGCTACAATCACCCGTAGGTGTCTACATCATTATACAAAATGGTACAAAACTGATACAGAGGAACTCACTGATCACTCCTGCCAACACTATTGGTAGTGCTAATCCTATCCATGTCATGGTATCCCATGCCACGTGTCCCACCCTCATCTCCAGTCTTGGATCCTAGAACACTCATCTAAGGGCATCCCTGTCTCCGTCTCGATCGTACGGAATCAACTCCCCATCAATCGGTATCCGCATAATCCTATATACATCCTCCAGGGTGACTGTCATCTCACCTATCGACAGATGAAACGTGCACGTCTCAGAGTGCCATCTCTCAGCCAGTGCAGTCAGCAATCCCATGTTTGCCTGAAACTCAGGCACATACAGCACATGTCTCAAACCCATCTCCTCGATGGCAGCTCTGTCCTCGAGCGACAACTCAGGTCGCAACCTCTGCCTTGACGGGAATCTCTCCTGTGACTCTAGCATCGGCAAATACTCCTGCAGTCAAGCAAATCAATCATGTCAGTTATAGTGGCATTCACTATTTATCACAAAATGCTACTCAATACTTCTGTAGTCAAGCAAATCAATCATGTCAGTTATAGTGGCATTCATTGTTTATCACAAAATGCTACTCGCTATCTAAATGCATATTGCTATTTACCCTAGTGACACTCACTGTTCATCACAAAGTGTTGCTATTTATCCTAGTGGTACTCACTGTTCATCACAAAGTACTATGTGTGTGACACTCACTGTTCATCACAAAGTGTTACTCACATTTGCACTCCCTGTTCATCACAAAGTACTACGTGTGTGACACTCCCTGTTCATCACAAAGTGTTACTCACATTTGCACTCCCTGTTCATCACAAAGTGCTGCTCATATTTCAGTACTCCCTGTTCATCACAAAGTACTCTATCTTGGTACTCACTGTTCATCACAAAGTGCCTTGATCTATCCTAGTTTTCCTAGAGGACCTGCTTGAGTGTATCCCCTCAGCAGCGTATGTTCATCACAGAATTGTCGATTTGACCTAGAAGACACAAATTCACATTTTTGGACACAAACGCGCTTTCCTGACATAAACATGCATTTATTACATTACCTGGTATGCATTAATGACAACAATAAATGCATCAAAGTATGAGGAGGTTTTGTGGTACTCACCGGCTCTCCTGCCTCCGTGGCCTCTAGAATCGGCGAACACGGTCGAATCTGTGAACAAAAGCCATCGCTGCTGACTGTTGCTCTTTTCTCTCTCTGCACTCTAATCTCTCGTGGATGTGTAGATGACAATGAGGATGTATTTCCCCCGTGGTCTATCTTATAGCCTACCTTAGCCCTCGCCCTCATTTCCCGAGTCAGTATTCTTCATCCCGTGACTCTGTCACTTTATCCGGTCAGTCCATTCTATCCCGTCTTTCTTATCGAGAGATTGTCTGCAATCTTTTCAGATATTTTCATCCAATCTCTCGAGGGGGCATATCATTCCCATTTTGGGGCAACTTTGTATCAGTTCATCTTATCTTCTTTGAAACAACGCGACAAGCCGCATTGTCTCAAAGAGGGGCAAAATGTAGACACCTAAAATTGTCCAGTCTAATTAAATAAATATTTTATTTATTTAATTATCTAAGCTTAATTCTTCTATTAATTAAATAAATCTTTATTTATTTAATTAATTCATTTATCCTCTTCTAGCCTTATTTCTCATTTAAATAAATACATTTATTTATTTAAATTATCCCTTTCCTAAATTAAATAAATATTTTATTTATTTAATTGTCTTATTCTTCTATTAATTAAATAAATCTTTATTTATTTAATTAATTCATTATCTTTTTCTACACATGACACATGTCATTCATCTCTTAATTCCTACACTACCTACCTCTTTCATTATTTTGGTATTTCTTTTACCTACCCTCTAATCCTAGCCGACCTCTCTTTTTACACCTCTCAATCTTAACCCTCCATTTCCTATTGTGTCTTCTATTTAAGGAGATGCTTTCTTCATTGTCAAACCCTAAGGACTGATTTTGGAGTACTTGGCTACACTACGATCCTACTTGCAACCACATTCCGTTTTTTGTTGAGCTCTTGTGCATACAAAAATCTGAGAGCAAATATATCAAGCAAGATCAATGGAGATAGGAAGAATGGAGATCAAAACCCTATTGGACATGTGATGGTATAATCTTTGTGATTTTGAGTTATTTGCATTGTCTTAGGTAATCTCCATATGTTATGGTGGATCTTTGTTCATTGTTAGGCTAGGGTTTGGTGGTTGAATTCATTTAGCCTTTCAATATTGTTATTATTGTTATCCATTTTCACCATACACAGGTACACCATATCGGCAGATGATGTAATTAAGGATGAATGAGGTGATTTGCTTGCTGATGACTTGGGTAAGTGGAACAGCTTTGATCGACTTTGTGAAGTATTCGGTAGCGGTAATGATAAATTTATGACCGTTGGATGAACATGGATGGATTTTACCCACAAGGTCAAGTCCACATTGACAAAAGGGCCATGGTGTTGTGATAGGTTGCAATTCTTGTGCTGGAGCATGTATTAGGTCTCCATGAACTTGGCACTTCTTGCGCTTTCTGACAAAGTAGTAGGAGTCTTTTTCCATGGAGGGCCAATAGTATCTGACTCGCATGATTTTCTTTGCTAGTGAAGGACCGCTTGAGTGAGCCACACAAACTTCATGTACCTCTTTCAAGGCTTTTGTTATCTCATCTTGTTCTAAACATCGAAGGAGATTACCATCAAGACTTCACCTGTATAGGGTTTCGATAATGATGGTGTATCGAGCGGTTTGGCGGATAAAGGTTTTTCATTGGTTGTTTGATTGGTTAGGGGGAAGTGTGTGTGGTCACGTAGGTAAATAAAAAATTCAGCATACCATGGGGAGTCAGAATTAACAAGGTGACATATCATTTCAGTTTTAGGGATATCATACGCAGGGATCCAAAGCTGTTCTACCAAGAACTCATGGCGTGTCTAATTTTGTGGAAGATCTAGGAGAGTTGCAATTGTAGCCATTGTGTCGGCAAATTGATTTTGATCTCTTGGTACTTGCTCAAATGTGATAGTTGTAAATGATTCATTGAAACTATCCACCATCCTTTTGTACAATATGAGTTTATCATCCTTTGTTTGGTATTCATCGGTGACTTGACAAATCACTAGCTAGGAATCTCCATATACTTGTAGCTCTTTCAAATTCCATTATATGGCCAATCTAAGTCCTGTGATCAAGGCCTCATATTCTGCTATATTATTCATGCATGGGAAAGTGAGCCTATAGGACTTCGAGATGTTGTCACCTTGAGGTGTGATAAAAATAATACCTGCCCCCAAGCCATGTCTCATGTATGAGCCATCAAAATATAGCTTCCAAGGTTGGGTAGTTGTGATCATGAAGATCTCTTCATCTGGAAAGTTGGAAACAAGAGGATGGTCATCTTTTAGTGGTGCATCAGCCAACTGATCTGCAATAACCTATCCCTTGATAGCTTTGTGTTCCACATACTCTATATCAAATTAACTCAAGATCATAACCCACTTGTCCAAGTAGCCTGTCAATGTTGCCTTGCTGAGTAGGTACTTGAGTGGATCTGTTTTGGAAATGAGTTGTACCTTATCTGTTAACATGTAGTGCCTCATTTGGTGGCTACCAAGATAACTGTTAGGCAAGCTTGCTCAATAGGCATGTAATTGAGTTCATAACTTACCAGTGTTTGAGAGATGTAGTAGACAACACATTCTTTTCATTCCCCATTATGTTTTGCAAGCAATACTCCTAATGTCGTGGTTGTAGCTAAAATGTATAGCAATAGAGGTCTGCTTGGATCTGGTGGAATCAACAACGGTGTATGCATTAGGTAATCTTTAAGCATTTGGAATGCTTGTTGGCATTTTATATCCCATTGAAAGCGGATATTCTTGTGTAACAGATGGGTGAAGGGATGAAATTTATCAGCCAATTGTGCAATGAATATCTGAATTGATTGTAGCCACCCTTATAATGTCCTCAACTAACTGATATTCTTTGGAGGTGGCATGTCCATGATTGCCTTGACTTTTGCAGGATCTACCTCAATGCCTTTACTTGAGATAGTGTATCCTAGGAGCTTCCCTGAAGTTACTCCAAAGACACATTTCTTTGGATTAAGATGGACATGATATTATTCTAATCTGTCAAAGATTTTACCCAGTATTGCAAGATGACCCTCTCTTGTTAATGATTTAGCTAGTAAATCATCGATATAATCTTCTATTATGGTGTACATCATATCGTGGAAAATAGTAGTCATGGCTCTTTGATATATTTCCCCTTCATTCTTCGGACCAAATGGCATCACATTCCAACAGTATGTTCCCCACAGACATGTGAAAGTAGTTTTGTGTTGATCCTCTGGAGCAATCTTAATCTGGTTGTACCCTGAAAATCCATCCATAAGATAAATCATTGCATGACCCATTGTTAGATCAACAATCATATCGATGCTTGGTAAGGGGAAGTCGTCTTTAGGACATGCTTTGTTCAAACCTTTGAAGTCTATGTTGGCATTTTTTATGATTAATGTTGTGATTGTCATTGATGGACACACACTTGATTTGAGATCACTTTTTGTATGTATGAGTTAAAGCTCAACTGGTATTTGTTCCAACCAGTATGATGTATTATAGTCTTTAGACTATCGGTGTTTTGCAAAAAGTGTTTACCAATCTGAAGCGGTATGAAGACCTCAAGAAGTTCGAGGATCTCAAGTGGTATGAAGGAACGAAGTGGCACAACTCATACTTCCCTGTCTTCATTATTGTCAAACCGACAACCGGTATTTTTCTTTAACTGGTATTTTAAATGAACCGGTAATACTCTATGATGAGTTACCATCCACCGATTGTTTGGTGATGTCGACACTTTAACGGTGCTTTTTGTGTCGTATTATAGAATATGTCTAGATGCATTGAACCTAGGAAATTGTAATGTAATCCTATTGGACCTACATGAAATCAGATTCCTTGATAAGGACATCATGTCTAGGGTTTTAAGGAGTTGCTAGGGTTTAAGGTGGAAGGAGAGTTTTTGTGAGTGAAAAGATTAAAGAAAAGTTCGGGTCTGCGAGAAGAAGCAGAGAGTGAATGTGTTGAAGACTGAAGTAATGCTGGAATGCATTAGGAATGAGCTATCAAGGATCTAACCAAGCAATCTGTGCTATTTACTAGATCACTCACTTGTTGATTACTCACATCTTCGACAAGTCTGAAGCCCTTAACCGGGTAGGCCCAAAAGCCTTTTGTAAATCCTCTAACAAGGTGGTTCACATCTGTGGATCTAAAATCCTCTAGCAAAGTAGTCTTTAATTGAACTTATCTCCTAACAGAGATTGAGATTCCTAACAGGATCTATTCTGGTAAAGAACATTGTATGAACTTAACCGGTCTAGTTCCTATTCTGCAGATAGTTACTTGTGAGTTCCATCTCACCATGGTTTTTCCCATTTGGGTTTCCACGTCAAAATCTCATGTTATGGTGTTTGTTCTTCTGTGGGTGAATGCATTATTCGCTATTTGGTTTGCATGTTTGATAACTGGTTTGTTTGCTAAATTGTTTTACCTATTCACTGGTAGTCTAGTAAAGTGTTTAAGTATAGTGATTTTTGGCTTACTAATTCACCCCCCCCCTCTTAGTATTCATCAATTGGTATCAGAGCCAACCTTTCTATAAGTCTAACCACTTGGAAAGAAATATGGGGGAATACACTATGAGGGAACTTACTCATCGGCTCACTCAGTTTGAGCAAGCCTATGATGATCTTATGGTCAAATATAAGGCCTCTCAAGCAAAAAGGAGAGAACATGCTGAAAAACAAATGGAGCTATCTGAAAATAGTTCTTCTGATGAAGTGGACATGGAAGCCCTGATTCAAGAAGTAGAAAATTTGAATGAATCCAATTCCAACCTAAGAAAGGAGTTGGAAGGGCTGACTATTCGAATGTACCAAGAGCTTGAGAACCGGAGGAAAGCTGAAGATCTGGTAAAAGACAAAGATCATGAAATCTCCAAGCTGAAGCAAGAGATCAGTGCCCTAACTGCTCAACTCCATGCAAGCAAAGTGGAAAAGGAAGACATGCAAGGAGAACTGAACATGACCATCTCCGAGAATGCAAACTTGATGGAAACAAATGCTGCAATTTCCAAAGAACTCTCTGAGTCAAAGGAAATACTTGCTAAGTTCAACAAGAGTACTGTTAAGCTAGAGCAAAAGCTTGAATCTGCCAAATCTGTCAAGAATACTGATGGACTTGGTTATTCCGGTCATGAGGAAGGTGAGACCTCTGGTACAAATGTTGGAGCATCAAAGAAACAACCGACATCAAAGGATAAAGGTAAGCAAAAGCTTAAACCTACTTTCTTTAACTATCTTAAAGAAGGACATACTGCCAATGTGTGTAGGAGCAAAGCCTACAATAATTTTCCTTTATAAACAATGTACCTAGATCCAATAAGTTCAATGGTAATTGTTATGCATGCAACAAGTTTGGGCATAGAGCATCTGAATGCAAGTCTGTTATGAACAACACTGGAAGATATCCTCAGAGTACTCAAGGAGTTAGTCCGAAACCTTTTGTGAACCAGAATCACAACCGGTTTAATGCCTTTAATCATCAGTCAGGAAGCGGTGGCTATCAAGCGGCAACCAGATGGAGAGAAAACTATTTGATCTATGATTGTCATGGTCACACTGCTGCAACATGCAAGAGGAAGAACGATAACATGAATAATGGACCTTGGAGAGCACCTGGAATGGTCTGCTATCATTGCAACAAACTGGGTCACATTGCTAGATTCTGCAGAACAAGAAAGAACATATCAGATGACATACCGGTCACTCCAGAAGGAAAGATTGATATTGAAACTGTTCAAGCGGATATGAACAAAACCTGGAAAAAGAAACCAGCGATGTTGCAAGATGAACCGGTTTCTGCACCTAGTGTGGAAATCATGGAACCGACAAACTAAGCATCAGAAAAGCTTAGGGGGAGCAAACGGCGAAATACTTCGAACCCCCAGTTTACATTAATGAAAGACCTTAACCAGTATAAGATATGTATCAGTCGACAGAAGACCGAAAATAGTAAAAGGCAAATTGGGGTTTACGCCCTAATGGTGGAGCATTTATTATGGTAGGTGAGGAGTATGTTTAAAAGGAATTTTTAAATCATTTCTCACTATCATTTTTTCGAGCGAAGAAGTTTTTCAAGTGCAGAGAAAAGAAAAAGTGATTTGCGTTGTGATTCAAATAAATTTCGAAACCCTGAAGAAGATTTAGAAGCAAATATCAAATGGTCAAGAGAAGAACTCAAAGCGGTGATTCAACAACCGATGAAGTGGGAGGTGAAGTGGAATTAGCAAGCCCTAAATTCTTGATTTTTGAGAGGTATTTCTCGAGTTTTCTATTTTATCATGGCTTCTCCATGTCATGATAGTTCTAGTGCAACTGTTGATTCTATGGACTTCATACAATGAAAGTCAAAATATAATGCCTTGTCTCAAGTACCGGCTGGTGTTATAGTAGAAGAAGGGATTTTTGATTATATAGATTGTAAATTTGAAGACCTAGGGTCTATCACAATCCATTCTCAGCTAGGTCTATTATGTAGGAAGGATAAAACGATCAAATCAGAGTACAGCATCTTGGAGAAGAAGAAACTTCACAATGCGGTTTACTTCCTAGAGGATTTCACAAACGACCACTTTTGAATCATTCTGAGCAGAGTTCATGGTGACAAGATGTATCTTGAGAGAACACATGATATCACACCGGAAGCGATTCATGTCGTAACCGGTTTCTGCAATACAGGGGAAGTGCCAGCCCTAAGGAAGGTCAGCAAGACTAAAATGTCCAAGCTCACCAGTTCAATGAGTGACTCACAGGGCATGACTGTCAACTCAATCAAGGATGATCTGGTCAAGTATGCTTGCATGGTGATAGGTTACCAGATGTTCTCTGCTAGGAGAATTAATTCTATCTTTGTTGCAACGGTAAATGCTGCTTACAGGATGATCAAGGAGGATACATCGTAAGTCAATCAAATAGGACAATGCATTGAGATTCAAGTTTGGACAACTATTGGTTGGGTTGTTCTTTTACTTTCAAGGCTACTTTCCAAGAGTAGGTGATATTCAGTGGTCTACCGACCAACCGGTAACAAAACAAATCAAGGAGAGCCTACAAGTAGTTGGAACTGGCTATCCGGAAGCATTGAACAAATACTTTGATGAGTTTAGATGCAAAATGAGTCAAAGGATAAGAATATCTAGTGACATTGTCAAGAAATATGAAGAGGACATCTGCTTTATCATCAAAGTGGATGAATGCATAATGGAGGTCGTTGAGCCCAGACAGGAAGAAGTGGAGCCTATGGGCTATGAGGTGATGTATGATATGCTGGACGGGTATGCTTCTGCCCTAATCACCTCACCCCTTGACCCTAAGGGAAAGAGAACCAACACCTATTTGGAAAGGGTTGTACCAGTTATAGAACCCTCTGAAAAGAAAGGAAAGGCAGTGCCTTCAGCATTGGCACCGGTTACTGCAGCCAGCCCCAAAGTGACCAAGCGGTCACCAGTTAAGAAGAAATCGGAAGCGGCACCTGCAAAAGTCTTCGAGAGGAAGCGAAAGACAAAAAGCAATACACCTGACTCAAAAGAAACTATGTCAGAAGAACCTCCTAAGAAGAAGACTAGGCAAACAAAGAAAAAGACGAAGAATGAACCGACATCATTTGCACCACTAAATATTGACATTTCTTCTTACAAACCTTTGACACATTGTCAAAGAACTATAAAGAACATTAGGAGAAAAGTGCTGAATGATTTAATTGATTGTTTTGATGATTTCAATGATGGTGAAAAGGAAGCAGATGAACAGGTAATCATTAAGTATTTGTGTGTTAATGATCGATCGCCTTCAAAAATTAGATTTGAGACACCAGATTATTTGTATAATTCTTTAGACAATAAATGGCACATTGCCATAGAAAAGGAACAGGAAATGAGGGAGAAAATATTTGCTCAACATTTTCCTGATGTATCTGATTCAGAACTTTTTGCAGTTATGAATAAATACAAAGGCCTCTTCTTCATGAGAAGAAGAAGACTCCTGTTACTGGAAGGAAAGGGTTAAGAAGTGATCAAGGATACACATACTCATGCTCAAGAAGCTCTTAAGATGCATCAAGTGGCTGAAGCCAACAGAAAAGCTGAGTGAGAACCGGAAACTGGCAAACCGGATGTAGTGTATGACAGTGAAGAAGAACCGGTCATAGAACAAATGGACCCCATTGATGTAGACACCTTAGATGGTGAAAATGTTACTCAGGATGCACCATCAAAAGCAACAGGATAGGAGAAGTAGGCAGAACAGGTAGAAAAGCAAAAGGAAGTAGACGACAAAAAGGAGGAAGCAAAGAAGCAAGCAGAGGAAAAGAGAAAAGAGGATGAGAAGAAAAGGAAAGAGGAGGAAAAGAGAAAAGAGGATGAGAAGAAAAAGAAAGAGTAGGAAAATGGAAAAGAGGATGAGAAGAAAAGGAAAGAGGAGGAAAAGAGAAAAGAGAAAGAAGAGAAAAAGAAACAAGAAGATGCGAAGAAGAAGAAAGAAGAAGAGGATAAGGAAGAGGAGAAGATAAATGAAGTGGAGAAGAAGAAAGCAGAGGAGGATAAGGAAGAGGAGAAGAGAAAGGAAGCAGAGAAGAAGAAAGCAAAGGAGGATAAAGAAGAGGAGAAGAGAAAAGAAGCGGAGAAGAAAAAGAAGGAAGAAGAGAAAGAAGAAGCAACAAAAAGTACTCAGATGGAGACTCCAAAGGCAACCGATAGTCAAGCCAAACCGGCTGACCTCACCAGTCCTATTGACCTCCAGTCTGCAAATGAAATAGAGTTGCTATAGAGCATTAAGGTTTCTTAAGAACACCTTGAAGTTATAAGGAGGAAGAAGGAGCAAGATGTGATCCAAGCTTCGGTGGACACTCTTATCGGTTTGTTACCCGACACAAACCTCCCCAATACTGATTCATCACTAGCACAATTGAAGCTCCTATGCACCGTAGTGGATGATCAGGTGCAGAGCCTAGAAGAGTTAGTAGAGGCAAATGTCAAGAAAGAGCATCAAAAGGCTCTCAACATTGCCCTGGTGAAGAAGCTAAATGAGCTTCGGTCCGATCTGCAAAAAGCTCAAAAAGATATAAGGGATGCTCTGGATGAGGGGAATCTACTATTGAGTAAGATTTGCCAACCCCATCTCTTTTGTGATGATGTGCTTGTACATAAGCAAAAGCTATAATCTGACTTGCAGTTATACATGAGCACCTTCAAGCTGCCATATGACTCTTTTACAGCTTATGGGCAAATCGTTCACCGATTTCATATCCATTCTGCCAAAATAGAGTTGGAAATTAGCAACCGGACTCGAGATTTGTAGGAACTACAACTGGTTCTACTCCCATGCCTGCAAATACTTCATAAATGTTATCTCAATCTGGATGCCTTAACAGTGACTCAAGAGATGAGCACAATAGACGCCATGGAAGAACAGGTCTCCCAGATGCAGACAAAGAAAGAAGTGGCTACCTCCCTACTTGAGTCCTGGTCCTTATCTATGAAACAATTTTTATAGGACTTTAAATCAGTTTTTGACAAGTTTTACTCTTTATTGTCATAAACTGTTATTATTTTAATACCAAATGGAAATAGGGGTTGTTCAGTTGTACTTTGTCATTATTGGCAAAGGGGGAGAAGTATTCTAGTATTTAAAATTTTGATGTATGCTCTGTATATCTTCATGTCTAGCTTTGTATGCAAATAGTTATACATTGTTTTGTTTGCAAAAGGGATAGTGTATATGCTTATGGGGAGTACTTTTGATTATGGCATGTTTTTGTTGTAAAACACATAGATGTCAAAATTTTTCCTAAGTGTTGCCATCAATGCCAAAGGGGGGGATTGTTGGCATTTTTGATGATTAATGTCGTGATTGTCATTGATGGACACACACTTAATTTGAGATCACTTTTTGTATGTATGAGTTAAATCTCAACCGGTATTTGTTCCAACCGGTATGACGTATTTTAGTCTTTAGACTATCGGTGTTTTGCAGAAAATGTTTACCGATCTGAAGCGGTATGAAGACCCCAAGCGGTTTGAGGATCTCAAGCAGTACGAAGGAACGAAGCGGCACAACTCATATTTCCCAGTCTTCATTATTGTCAAACCGGCAACCGATATTTTGCTTTAACTGGTATTTTGTATGAACTGGTAATACTCTATGATGAGTTACCAACTGGCATTTTGTGATGAGTTACCATCCATTGATTGTTTGGCAGTGCCGACACTTTAATGGTGCTTTTTGTGTCATGTTACAGAATATGTCTAGATGCATTGAACCTAGGAAATTGTAATGTAATCTTATTGGACCGACATGAAATTAGATTCCTTGATAAGGACATCATGTCTAGGGTTTTAAGGAGTTGCTAGGGTTTAAGGTGGAAGGAGAGTTTTTGTGAGTGAAAAGATTAAAGAAAAGTTCAAGTCTGCGAGAAGAAGTAGAGAGTGAATGTGTTGAAGACTGAAGTAATGCTGGAATGCATTAGGAATGAGCTATCAAGGATCTAACCAAGCAATCTATGCTATTTACTAGATCTCTCACTTGTTGATTACTCACATCTTTGATAAGTCTGAAGCCGTTAACCGGGTAGGCCCAAAAGCCTTTTGTAAATCCTCTAATAAGGTGGTTTACATCTGTGGATCTAAAATCCTCTAGCAAGGTAGTCTTTAATCGGACTTATCTCCTAACAGAGATTGAGATTCCTAATAGGATCTGTTCTGGTAAAGAACATTGTATGACCTTAACCGGCTCGACCTTAACCGGTCTAGTTCCTATTCTATAGATAGTTACTTGTGAGTTCCATCTCACCGTGGTTTTTCCCATTTGGGTTTCCATGTCAAAATCTCTTTTTTTATGGTGTTTGTGCTTCTATGGGTGAATGCATTATTTGCTATTTGGTTTGCATGTGTGATAACCAGTTTGTTTGCTAAACTGTTTTACCGGTTCACTGGTAGTCTAGTAAAGTGTTTAAGTACAGTGATTTTTGGCATACTAATTCACCCCCCCTCTTAGTATTCATCAGTCTATATAGATACAGATTCCCCCATTAGGTTTACCAATATGCATAATATTGGAGATACACTCTGCATAATCAATTGGTTTGCTGAAACCAACATCTAAGAGATTTTTAAGTTCAACCTTGACAAGAACGGTAATCTGTGGGTGCACTTTTTGAGCTTTTGTTTAATAAGTTTAGCTCCTTCTGCTACAATTAGGTGATGCATGACAAAATCTGGATCTAAGTCGGGCATGTCTGCATTAGACCATGTGAAGTTGATTTGACGCTTCTGGAAGAATTCCACAAATTTTGGTTGTTCCTCTGGAGTTAATAGAGATGCCAAATGTATTTGGTGAGGAGTCTCAGGGGTCCCCACATTGAATTCTTTTGTTTCCTCTATTAGAATGGTTAATCTCTCCTTATTTGTACTAAAGGGGAGGATGTCAAACCTTTCATCCTCAGGCGCCTCAGAGAGGTTTTCACCTTGGATACGCTCTTTGTTTACTTTTTTGGGATCAAACAATGCCACAATGTAGTTTTCACTATTAGGTCCCAGAGACAACTGAGAGGGGGGGTGAATCAATTGTCAACTGAATTTAAACCATAAACAACTTAATCAACTTTCTGCTTAATACCAATGAAATAGTTTGTTATATCGGTGGACAGTTTTATCAGATAATTGCAATACTGGTAAAGATTAATGCATGAAACAAAAAGACAAAGTCATCCACAACACATAACACCAATATTTGTACATGGAAACCCTATAAGGGGAAAAACCACAGTGGGAAACCTTACCCACAATCAGATGATACTACTGCAGATAGTAAGTGTATACAAATGGGGTTTGCACATGCAGAAAGGCCAAGCACCTAGAGCTCACTGCTCAAACACAAAATGGGAGTCACACTGACTACAATTGGATGGTTAAATCCAATAAGAATGTACTGCTCAAAATAACATCTTCATATGTTGGATTTAGTATCGATGTAGTTCTGATATGCTTTCACAAAAACCTAGCTTCACCTTTGAATGATGTCTGCGTGTATAGCTCTACTTATTCTTGCATATACCTTCACACAATTATTTTTCGCATTCCTCATCCGATCTTACAAATAAGATCTTACATTTATACCATACCCTAAGACCAATTTTAGTAGGGCGGCTCTAAAGGATAATACAATAAAATTAATTTACAAATCAATTAATATCCGATGCAATAACCGATTCACCATGTCGTTTTAATGCATTTACAACAATAATAAGTCATCTCCACAGCGTGCCATGCTAATTTGGAAAAGATAAACCTACTAGTGTAACTTGGAGCTAACAAGATGTAAAGTACAGATGCCAATAGCTAACAAGATGAGAGGGGGGGGTGAATCATACAAACTTAAACTTCCATAAAATCAACAGATTCAACCTCGGTAACTTATACTTCAGCAACTTAACCAAAAACTGCTAAACATGTTAACTCATAAACACATAATCATCATAACACTCATAACACCAAATTTAACGTGGAAACCCAGATAGGGAAAAACCACTGTGGGATTTCGGACCCATTAAGAAATATACTCTTCTAGAGTATGATCGGTTAAAAGCAAATCTTGTTAAAGATTACAAACACATTGCTAGATGTGACCCGGTTAAGGGATTTCCCTCAGATCTGTTAGGATCTTCACTTTGTTAGAAGTGACCTTGTCAAAGGATTTCAAACACGAATTTAGAATGCTACCTTGCTAGAGGGTTTACAAATAAGACTGTTAAGTCCACTCGGTTAAGAGATTTTTTGTCACTTACAAAATAATAGTAATAAACATCTATCTGCAACTTCACATCTAAAATGCTAAAGCAGATTCTTATTTGCTCAAAACAATCTAGTCATAAGACTTATCTTGTCCCTTTGTTGGGCTCTCTACTCTGTTATTCAAACAGGTCTTGAAGCTTCTGTGCTCGGTAATCACTATTTAGCATCCCTATGCTTACACTTTCCCGCATACATTATTTATTAACAATTCCTTATTTATAAATAATTGCTAACCGCTTAATCTCCTTAATCACATTTCTCATGATCAATCTTAGCCATCAGATCTTCAAACTTGACCAGGTTCAATGTATCCTTTCGATCTGAAAATGTTTTACCTTACCTTGAGACTTGCATTCCCTTCTTGGAACTTGCACAAGGTTATTGCGGTTCAATCTGTGTTGTAGATCTTCCTGCCAATTTTCCTTTGCTATAGATCCTTAACAAACTTCATGCACGACATACCAATCATTTATACATCTCCATCTCATCATTGTCCTTCATTAAATAATGCTTTTATCCATCCAATGCGCACTGTCATAACTCGGTTGCAACTCGGTAAATACTAAACTTTACTCGGTAGACATTTTGCCTTCATTAACCGATATCGATAACCTTAGGGTTTACCGACTAGGTTCTTTGCTTGGTGACATAGTATAGTATTAACCTTACAATCAACAACATATGTAGGATATCAAAACAATCTAAACATCATGATCTCATCATTGTCTAACTCGGTAATAGTTGCCCTTTGAATAACTTATTCCTCCCCTTATTCGTCACATTCTTTCTGTATCTTTTACCGACATCTTAATTCTCTTCTAATCAATCTTCTCAAGATATGGCAACATCATACTGAATCAAATAATCAATTTCTTGACATCAATGACAAAATAATGTTATAAAGATAGTTATCATCCTTCTTCAGTTATATCAATAATCTTCAACAACCTTCTCAATATCCTTATTGAATATCAACAATCTTCTGATATTGAAATGCCAACAATCTCTCTTACTATACTGCCAACATTAATACCCGATGCAATAACCGATTCACCATGTCGATTTAATGCATTTACAACAATAATAAGTCATCTCCATAGTGTGCCATGCTGATCTGAAAAAGATAAACCTGTCAGTGTAGCCTGGAGCTATTTGCCGGTAACAACAAATATGTAAATACGAATATGCCAATTAACAAACCTTCAATACAAAGTGTCCACATGATGTATTTGACATAACCAAGTGTTTTCCATATCATTCCAAGTGTCGGTGATCATTATATCTTGCCGATGTACCAGATACCAATGATTGTTCATAAGTCATTTGCTTGCCAGTGAATGTTGTTGATTCTCCAAAGTGCCAGAGTTGATAAGTGTTTAGTAGGTGTTGACATCAATGACAAAACCACACCAAAATACCAACAATCTCCCCCTTTAGCATTGATGGCAACAAAAGATGGAAAAACCATCAAAGTGCCAAAACAGAAATGTCAAATACTAAAAACCAACAATTACCAAGGGATAAGTAAACTCAATCTCAAAGTAACAATCTCTCCCCCTAAGAGTAACATGTGTTTCCTTGTGTTCCATGTTTTTCCATACCAATCTCTCCCCCTTTGACATCAAATGCCAAAGCTATTACAAAGCCAAGTTCATATACAAAATACCAACCAATTTAGTATACCAACTACTCCCCCTGAGAAGTAGCTTCCTCATCAAAGCCGGAGTAACATATTTCTTTGTTAATTTTGTCAGTTGATGACAAATATCAACTCTCTAAGTATCTATCGGTGGGG
The DNA here is from genome assembly GCF_030272615.1 of Cryptomeria japonica. Classification (NCBI taxonomy): domain Eukaryota; kingdom Viridiplantae; phylum Streptophyta; class Pinopsida; order Cupressales; family Cupressaceae; genus Cryptomeria; species Cryptomeria japonica. Next base: position 26,530,833 of record NC_081415.1, on the reverse strand, counting down.
GTATGACCCCAAGTTGATCTATGAGATATTCAAAAGTCTCTTTAGGCAGAGGTTTAGTGAAAATATCTACAATCTGCTCTTTAGTATTCACATAAACCAGTTTTATCTCTTTTGCTTCAACATGTTCTCTTAGAAAATTTAGTTTGATAGAAACTTGTTTGGTTTTAGAATGTAATACCGGATTCTTAGATATATCAGTTTCTGCAGTGTTATCACAATAGATAGTAATAGGTTCCTTACATTTTACCTTTATGTCCTTCAACATTTTCTTAAGCCATAATACCTGTGTACAGTTAGTTGCTGCTGCAACATATTCTGATTCTGCTGTTGATAAAGATGTACAACTTTGTTTCTTACTCAACCAAGAAACTAGTTTGTTTCCAAGAAAGAATGCTCTGCTGGTGGTGCTTTTTCTATCATCCACATCTCCTGCCTAATTTGCATATGTGTATGCACATAATTCAAAGTTTTCATCTCTAGGATACCATAATCCAAGATTTATAGTGCCTTGTAAGTACCCGAAAATCTTTTTTACTGCTGATTCATGATTTTCTCTAGGATTACTCTGAAATCTTGAAACAATACATATTTCATTCATAATATCAGGTCTGGTTTGTGTCAAATATAGTAAACCTCCTATCATAGATTTGTATCTAGTTGGATTAACAGGTGTAGATTCATCCCTTAGTGATAATTTGTCATTTGTAGTCATAGGTGTGCTTACCGGTTTAGAGTTCTCCATCCCAAATTTCTTTGGTAACTCTTTCAAGTACTTGGACTGACTCAAGAATATACCTTTATTAGTCTAAGAAATTTGCAATCCTAAAAAGAATTTTATTTCTCCAATCATAGACATTTCAAATTCTTGCTGCATTTTAATAGAAAATTCTTTACATAATCCATCTTCTCCTCCAAAGATTATATCATCAACAAAAACTTCTATAACCAAGATGTCATCATTAGTCACTTTATAATATAAGTTTTTGTCTGCATTACCTTTAGAAAAACCGATTTTCAAAAGATACTTATCCAATCTTGCATACCAAGCTCTTGGAGCTTGTTTCAATCCATACAAAGCTTTTCTTAACCTGCAAACCATATCTTTGTTATCTGTCAAAGAAAATCCATCAGGTTGTTCAATGTAAACTTCTTCTTCAAGATCTCCATTCAAAAATGCACATTTAATATCCATTTGATATACTTTGTAGTTCTTGTGTGCTGCAAAAGTAAAAAACAATCTGACTGCCTCAATTCTGGCTATCGGTGCAAAGGTCTCATTGTAATCAATTCCTTCTTTCTGAGAATATCCCTTACACACTAGTCTTGCTTTATTTCTGATAACGTTTCCATCTTCATTAAATTTGTGTTTGAATACCCATTTGGTTCCAATCACATTTTTATCTTTAGGTCAGGGAACTAATGTCCAAGTGTTATTCTTCTCAATTTGTTCTAATTCTTCTTCCATAGCTTTAATCCAATATTTATCTTCACATGCCTCATTAATAGATGATGGTTCGATTTGAGAAATAAGACATACCTCTTCATTTGCCAATCTTCCTCTTGTCATAACTCCTTTATACTTGTTTCCAATTATCTAATCTTCAGAATGATTCGGTCTTACATACCAGGGTGTCTTTGTTTGTTGTTGTTCCTTAGTTACAGTGGAATTTTTAGATGATACCAAGGTAACTGGATCTTCATTATGTACCAGTCGATTTAGTGTAGGTTCATTTGTCAAAATTTTTGTTTGCGGTTCAAAATCTATATACCTTGAAATTCCTCTGAATTTTTCATCAATCTTCACATTTGTACTCTCAACAATTTTGTGCAATCTTTTGTTAAAACATCTATATGCTTTGCTCTTAGATGAATAACTAAAAAATATTCCTTCATCACTTCTAGGATGAAATTTCCCAATATACTCATCTCTTCTAATATAACATTTACTTCCAAATATTCTGAAATATTTAAGAGTAGGAGTAATACCAAACCATAGTTCATGAGGGGTCTTGCCGGTTTCACCTTTGATGTGAACTTTGTTGAATGTATAGACCGATGTACTTACTGCCTCTCTCCAATATACATGTGGTAGATTTGCTTCTGATAACATACTTCTAGTTGCATCCAAGATAGTTCTATTTTTCCTTTCAACAACTCCATTCTATTGTGGTGTCCGAGGTGCTGATAGTTGTCTTCTGATTCCATTCACTTCACAGAATGCATTAAATTCCTTAGATGTAAATTCTCCTCCTTGATCTGATCTTAAACATTTGATTTTCTTACCAGTTTCATTTTCAACCATTGTTTTGAACAGTTTAAACTTTCCAAGTGCTTCTGATTTTTCTCTGAGAAAAGTAACTCAACACATTCTAGAATAGTCATCAATGATTAACATGAAATATCTATCACCTTGTTAGCTTTTAGTTCTAGCCGGACCACATAAATCAGTGTGAATTAAATCAAGAGCATTATTGGATTTTTCTGGAATACTTTTGAAACTAGCTTTAACTTGTTTTCCAAATTGACATTCCTTACATACTGTATTGTGAGGTTTGACAATTTTAGGTAAATCTCTAACTACCTTAATAGTACTGATTTTTACTATGCAATCAAAGTTTACATGATAGAGTCTCTTATGCCATAGCCAAATTTCATCAATATGTGCAATCAAGCATGTCTTTTCACTGTTATTCAAATGAAAGATATTACCTCTAGTCTGATTACCGGTTGCAATTTCCAAACTAGTTCTATTCATGATTTTGCATTTTCCATTTTTGAATTGTAACTAAAATCCTTTCTCAACTAATTGACCAACACTCAAAAGATTATGCTTTAAACCTTCAACATAGTAGACATTGTCAATATTATTCTTGCCATCAAGAGATATTGTACCCTTACCTTTGATCAAACAAGATTTATCATCTCCAAATCTTACTAAGCCTCCATTGTATTCTTGAAAGTTCAAGAATTTACCTTTATCTCCTGTCATATGATGTGAGCATCTTGAATCAATGATCCACTCATCCTTTACTTCATTTTTAACTGCCAAGGCCTATTCTACCGGTTGAGTAGTAGGTGACGGTTGATCTTCTATTATAGCAACAAAAACCCATCCATTGTCTGTCGGATCCTCATCAGAATCATCAGTCACTCCTTCATCAGCAAGATAACAAGATTTTTCTTTATTCTTCTTAAATATGTATCTTTGATATTCAGGGTTAGGCTTGTATGTCCTTGTAGCTTCTTCTCTTAGTCTAGCATGTCTATCAGGACATCTTGAAGCCATATGACCAATATTATTATAGTTAAAACATTTAAAAGGTGCTTTACCTTCATACTTACTTCCAACTGGACTTTCAGGCATTTTCTTTGCAAATAGTGCTTCAAGTTCTGCATTTTCTTTCCTGCTTTCTTCAAGTTCTCTTGCATAAAAGGCTTTCCAATCTGATTTGTCAAATGATGGTGCAGATGATGTAGATGCTTTAAAGGCTAAATCTATCTTTATAGTAGCAATAGGACCAAATCCCTCAATTTAAAAGGTTGAAAGTTTTCCAATCAATATATCCCTAGTTACTGATGTATTAGGCATTGTTCTTAACTCATTTATAGTAGTAACCTTCATTTTATATGCCGGTGGCAATCCTCTTAAAACTTTTGAAGCAATTTCATCCTCACTTAAAGTTCCTCCACAACATTTAATACCTAAAACAATTTCATTTACTCTTTCCATAAAAGCGGAAATCCTTTCATCTTCTTCCATTTTCAGATGTTCATACCTGACCCGGAAGCTTTCAAGTTTTGCAATCTTGACTATGGAATCTCCTTCATTCAATGTTTCCAAATGATCCCAAATAGCTTTAGCAGTAGACCTATCTGATAATCCCATGATTTGTTGATCTGATAATGTGCTCAAAAGTGCTTCTCTTGCTTTGTAATCATTTTCTTCATCTTTAGTCAAGTTAGGTGGATTGGGTTGACTCTGAGTAGGAGTAGTATAGCCATTCTTTGTAATATCCCAAATGTCCTTTCCAATGCAATTTAAATGTGTCTCCATTCTAATCTTCCATATGCCATGGTTCCATCAAGTTTAGGACTGTCCTTCCTGAAATAGTTAGTAGACATTTGGATCTCCTCAAGCTATTAAACTTTTGCAAAAAGAGGACTAAGCTCTGATACCAATTATTAGGTCCCAGAGACAACTTAGATGGGGGGTGAATCAGTTGTCAAATGAATTTAAACCAAAAACAACTTAATCAACTTTCTGCTTAATACCAATGAAATAGTTTGTTATACTGGTGGACAGTTTTATCAGATAATTGTAATACCAGTAAAGATTAATGCATGAAACAAAAAGACAAAGTCATCCACAACACATAACACCAATATTTGTATGTGGAAACCATGTAAGGGGAAAAACCATGGTGGGAAACCTTACCCACAATCAGATGAGACTGCTGCAGATAGTAAGTGTATACAAATGGGGTCTGCACATGCAGAAAGGCCAAGCACCTAGAGCTCACTGCTCAAACACAAAATGGGAGTCACATTGACTACAATTGGATGGTTAAATCCAATAAGAATGTACTGCTCAAAATAGCATCTTCATATGCTGGATTCAGTACCGGTGTAGTTCTGATATGCTTTCACAAAAACCTAGCTTCACCTTCGAATGATGTCTGCATGTATAGCATTGCTTATTCTTGCATATACCTTCACACAATTCTTTTTTGCATTCCTCATCTGATCTTACAAATAAGATCTTACATTTATACCATAACCTAAGACCAATTTTAGTAGGTCGGCTCTAAAGGATAATACAATAAAATTAATTTACAAATCAATTAATACCCGATGCAATAACTGATTCACCATGTCGTATTAATGCATTTACAACAATAATAAGTCATCTCCATAGTGTGCCATGTTGATCTGGAAAAGATAAACTTGTCAGTGTAGCCCGGACCTATTTGTCGGTAACAACAAATATGTAAATATGAATATCCCAATTAACAAACCTTCAATACAAAGTGTCCACACGATGTCTTCGATATAACCAAGTGTTTTCCATATCATTCCAAGTGACGGTGATCATTATATCTTGCCGGTGTACTAGATACCGGTGACTGTTCATAAGTCATTTGCTTGCCAGTGAATGTTGTTGATTCTCCAAACTACCAAAGTTGATAAGTGTTTAGTAGGTGTTGACATCAATGACAAAACCATACCCAAATACCAACATTCACTAGAAGATCCATGTTTTATTGTAATATTTTTGCAGCTGAAAGGTTTGGCATCTGCCCTAAAGTATGTTGCGCTATTAAGTTCAATGGAAAACCTAACTTTATGATCCCCGCTTGGTATGTTATCCCGTAATTCTAAAAAGTCTATGAGTGCCTCATCATTTTGGAAATGGTCAAGGCATGGGGGATTTGGCTGGTTCCATTCAATGAGTTCAGGATGGATGATAGGCATTACTTTGTTGATTAAGTTGAGTTCATGGGAGGCATTAGTAAGGGTTAATATGGAGGTGTGAAGTTCATTGATGGTACTCTCCTTGTCAGATTCTGGTGTAGGATTTGACATAGGGCTTATGGAAGTTGCTTCTTGCTCAGGAACCCAAAATATTTTAATCCATGCCTCTCCATAAACTGGGATATCCTTATGAGGTAGTGGAGGTGATGTGTCTTCCTTGTTTGAAGTATTTAGATTCACTGAATCCCATTCCCACTCATGTGAGTCTGTCTCTAAATCACTCTCTAAAATCTGATTACTGTACTAGGTTGGGATGTCTTTTGAATTGAAGAGTGCATTGGTCACGGGTTTATGTGCTTTTGGAGGTGGGGTTGCTAGTGTTACTGGTGTTGTTGGTGCTGCTGGTGGGTTTATCGGCTCTATTGATGCTCCTGGTGCTACTGATGTTGTCGATGGGGTTATTATTTATGTTGATATAGTCAAGGATTGCATCCTTGGAGCAATTGGCTGATACACGGGTTTGTTCGGTTTTCCTTTGAACCAAAGCTTAGGAAGAGATTCCTTTTGAAAACCTACTCTAGTTTTATCTTTTGGTTTCAACTTAGGTTGTAAGGGCTCGTGTCATCCTTGTTTACAATGTCCCAAAGCACTATGCCCATCATATCCCATTCTTTGCATTATAGTGAAGCCTTTGCCATAGTTGTCAGTGGGGAGCTTAGCCTTTAGGCTTTCTTTGTCGATAGGGTCCATGTAGATCCATTTTGTTAGGTCTTCATCCAGGGTTTCCTCCTCTTGACTTTTACCAGGGGTGAATTGTGCCAAAGTGAAAGTTCTTTTGGCCAGTGGTGTTTGAAGTAATCCTTGGGGTTTTCCATGAGTTCTAGGGGATATGAGTAATTGCCCAACACAAAAGGGTTGGCTAAGATTATATTCCCCGAGACCTTCCTCAACCACTTTCATTTTCAATTTCTTCTGCTTTGGTATAAGGGGTTGTTAAGATGGAAAGAGAGGCTGAATTAACATATGATGAGGAAGGGATAGCTTCTCTATTGTTAGGTATGGTAATCTCTAGCTGATGGTTGATGTACTACTCAAAATAGCATCTTCATATGCTAGATTCAGTGCCAGTGTAGTTTTGATTGCCTTCACAAAATCCTCCTTTAACTTTCAAATGATGTTTGCGTGTGTTAGTTAACAGATTGGATTTCCCAAAATTTATTAACAAAAACTCATGTTCGCCTAGTAGGAAACCAATGAAAACCAACAGTTGGGTAAATAATGTTAATTTACCCTCTACATAAGGGTACAACTCCCCATATGATAGTCAATGAATTTTGACCAAATTTTATCATATAATTCACTTTTAACCAGAAAGCAAAGAAAGGCTTTAACATTCACTTGTCAACACAAAATGAACGCCTCACAAAGATTATTGGAATGCATAACAAAACATTAAACTTCAAATAATGATTTACCTATATGAAGTGGTCAAAATATTTGAACTCTGATTGATACTCGCTCATGCCTCATAGGACAAAGGGAATCAGAATATTCAAATGCTTTCAACTAATTTCATTCATCATATTGATTCACAGACTTAATATTTGATAAAAATCAGAGAAGGGAATCCAATACATGAACATATAAATATCCCAACATAAATCTTTTATATATTCAAATGCACAGGTTTCAAAAGTTGTATTAGACATTCCATTTCATTCAAAAATGGAGTATTTCACTGAAATTAACAAACAAAACAATCTGCTATCTTAATTTTTACAAAATTTTATGGATCCGAGCCAAAACATCCATTCCTTATATTTATAGCCACCAAGCTAACCTAATAGCTAAACACAAAGCTTCAAGAAACAACTGTTCATAACTGAAATTAACTAAAATGGCCAAGAGCCGTAAATAGAGCTATAATTGCAAAACAGGAAATAGTTCTTGATTTGTCTTATTGGTGTGTTGTGCCACGTATATTTCGCCACTCCATATGAGCCGCTGAAAAGTTGTGAACAATCTGATAATGTGGGAGCCCAATGTGGAAGATGCATTCCTTCCAGACCTCTTTGTCCATACTCACTTCCATAACTTTAGTTTTGTGCATTTCCAAGTGATCAGAACAGACAACCAACATAGATTCAATTTTGGAAACTCTGGAGAAGTCATCTTTGGTTAAATATTTTGATTCTTTAACTAGGTTCATCTTTCCTTTAAAATTCTCCACCATATCCATTGTCTACTCGATGGTTTGTCCGTCTTCCTTGAGAAGCTATACATCAATGCACTTCAAATCTTTCTACATTACAGCAATGAGTTCTTTCAATTCTTTCAACAACTTAATGGATTCTTCGTGGCCTTGCTTGATGATTGAATTTCTCCATTCAATATTTTCTTTTTCCACATACAATATCTTGTCATCCAAATCTTTTACTGCCTTTTCAGCGAGAAATTTCATGACACCATATTTTTGCACATCTTTCATCTGAATCAACACTGCTGCCCATTTGTTGCTTTCTTTTTCCCATGCTATCACCTCTGTTTCAAGCTCTTGAGTTACAGTTATAGCATCCTCATATACCCTGATCAGATTAGCAATATATCCTGCTCCCTGTTGAATTATGGATTCAAGCCACTCATCGAAGGTTTCCGCCATCATACGATTCCTCTGAACCTTATCCAACAAATTTTGGTTCATTGGCGATTTAGGATCAAAACACAAAGAAATCTGTGACAGGGGTTGCGGACTGGGATGATGTATGGCATTGATATATTCTACCATCTGTTTAACAACTTGTTTTAGTTCCCGCTTGTCCTTCTCATCCTTCCATGTTCTAAATAACATCCTTTTAGTGGAAGACTCTAAATGTTTTGCATCAGTAGTCCTGGAAGCAGTTCCTAAATCAATCTTTTCAATGGAAAATTCCTTCGCAGTAGCATTTTCTGGATCTTTGTCCGAAATTGGCTTAGCCATTTCAGCTACCCAATGCCCTGTATTCTCGTCCACCTCCAGCATGGCCTCTTCTTTTAGCCTCTTAGACTTAGACATTTTTCTGAGGCATCTACTCACCATATCTTCTATTGGAACGCTGATAGGAACCACATTTCATTTCTTGTTGATTGAGGCTCCCAACCATCTAGAAACATTTGGAGATTCCTTCGCTAGTGGCGTCTGATACTTTGATGAATCCATGATAGCCAAAGTGGTTGCCTGATTGGGGTTATCCTCAGGTTGTTCATTTTGTTTATCTGCAACTTGAGTTGCAGGGATATCTGCTACTGGTTCACCCATAATTACTTGTGCTTCTTCACTATCAAGGATTATGATAGCTTCTTCTCTTATAGGTTCTTTACTTTTCTTCTTATTTCTAGAATGGGTGACTCGAACTGATGAGGAGCCAAATAGTGATTCCTTGAACCTCTTAGTTTGAACCTTCTCACTCTTCGTATCAGTAGCACCTGCAATATCAACAACTATGTCAGAGGAATAAATGAGTGTTTGTGCTGCAGTATGGGGTTGCTCAACTAATTTCTCAACTGAGGTAGTGGTCAGTGTCATTCCAGATTTGTGGTTTCTTAACCACTTTTCTGTTCTTCTTATAACATTAAAGGTTCTGGATTGGATAATTTCTTCTTCTCTCCTATCCCAGTCAATTTTAGGAATAGGTTGCTTATGAATTCTTTTATTGAACTCCAAGTCCAATACATCTTCACCTTCCTCTTCATGTACTCCTGCTATGTTCATTGATAATTTCATAGTAATGATTTGCTGTAAAGTGAACCTTGACCATAATCTTCTTCGGACTTCAAATTCATCACAACAATCTTCCCAGTAGTCTTCTAATTGGGGTATATGTGAAAAGTTCACATCAATATTCAGATGTTTTATTGCATATCCTTTACTATCAAACCCTTGTCGAGCAACATAAGGCTATAGATTCATTTTCTTGAGTTCCACTTCTAAATTCAATGCATCAGAGGTAGTTTTGCAGCTGTAATATCCAAGTTCAATTGGGAAAAACTGCTCCAAACTCATTTTTCATTCCTAATTTCTTATCAACATGAGCTAACTGTCAGCAGACTTCCAGGAGTACATAACTATCAAGAGTATATCTGGGCAATTTGAAAGGTTCATCTTCAAAGCCTCCAATTCTAATATAAGTGAACCTAGGAAATTGAATAAAACAACTCCCATAAGTACTAATCAATTTTAATGCTTCAGATGACATTCTCTTATTCATATTTTCCTGCAGTTCAAAAGTTAATCTTCCTACAAGGACATCATTCCATCTCAAGAAGTTTTTTGTATACCTCTGTCTCTGCAAGTGTGGATAGAACTCATAGACTTTCATTCCACCAACCCATGGTTCTTGATATAATCCTGGCCATTCTCTGATGCAGGCTAAAATATAAAATAGGTAGGAAGACATATGAAAACTGGCTATTCCAATAGAATTACTCAAACCCTCATGCAATCTCTCTGCAATTACTTGTGCCCAATCAAGGTATTTCTCGCCAAATAATAACACCTGAATGTAAAAATACATCCAATCTTCCCAATAGAAGGCATGTGAATTCCCCTTGAGCCTATTCAAAAGAATTACAATATCCCTCACTTCTGTAATAAAATGCTCCCTTGTCAAAGGTTTAGGTAACCTAGAACCTCCCTTCTACATTTTAAGGAGCCAATTTCTAGCAATGACACTTTGATAAACACTTTTCTTCTTAGAGAAAAATGCATATGAGGTTCCTATGGACCAATCTTCGTACGGCTCTTTGTGAGGGATCCCAATTGCAGCTATTATTGTTTCTTTGTCAATCCGCACTAAAATGTCTCCATCACTGGCCCTAATACACCTGTTACTAACATCATATTTGCTCATGCATGCATACACTAATTTTGGGCAAGGAGCAGCGATTGGGAAAGCAACGGCTTCAACCAGACCACTGTGAACTATCTTTTCCATCATGGAATTGGCCTCTAGATTCTTAGCCCTTTCTAGAAAATTCTCTAACTCATCCTGAACTAAAGTTGTATCATCTAATTCTGGAAGGGTACTAATTAAGCATGATGTTTGACCCAAGTTTGGAAGAATTGGTCCCATGTTTGCTTAAAATTGCATCAATCAGACAACATTCAACCCCGAGGCAAAGAATAATTATAACCAATTTCAAAGCTAAAACAGAGCAGGGAAGGTTAGTGATTAAACTCACCTGTCTTCACCATCAAACTGTGTAACCCCCAGAAAAACTGAGGTAAATTACCTTCCACGTCCTTACTCTTCGCCAGCAGCAACAATGATTTTCTTATCTGAGAAGCATCATATTTAAGGACAGAAAACACTGAAAAGTACCAAAGCATGCTTCGCCCCAGCTCATTTATTCATGTAAAAGTTCCCATGATTTGATATAGTTCTGACATGCTCATTAATTAAAAATCAATTCCACACAGTCGACATGCTTTCTCATGATTGCTTTCCATAATTATAGTTTGAAAACATGGAAAACAAGGAATATTCTGTTCCCATCGCGCCGCCTTTATCTCCTAAACACCATCGGGTTGATTTGAAACAACGCTTTGAACCTTGAACTATGTCAAGAGAAGTTCATTGGTTCAAAGTTCAAAGACAAAATATCAACACTTGCGGCAAGGAAGAAGGAAACAAAAGAAAATTTCAATGATGCGAAAATGAACCTTGAACCTTGAACCATTCCAAGAGTGGTTCAACGGTTCAAGTTCAAGACGACCACAAGGACTGATGTTAAAGGGACAACCGCAATACATAAGACAAAAGACCGATTGAACCTTGAACTCGAAAGGTTCAAAGTTCAAGTTCAATGACTATGCTAATGAAGACTTAGAACTTAATAGACCACATTTCCTTTGAACCAGAATTTTGAACTTTATAAAGGGTTCAATGGACGAGTACGAAACCCAAATTGATGAAGACTTAAGCTTTGCAATACTTAATAAAATGATGACCCCTAATTGATAAGCTATAAGCAGATAAATAAGGGGTAACATCATGTATAGCTCTTCTTATTTTTGCATATACCTTATTATAAATCTTTTTCCCAATCACATATCGATCTTACAAATAAGATCTTACATATATACCAAAACCTAGGACCAAAATGTGTAGGTCGGCTTTACAAAAGATATAGCAATAAAACAATTACAAATAAATCAATATCAATATCCAATGCATGATGTCGGCTCAATGCATTTACAATAATAATAAATCATCTCCATAATGTGTTGTGTTGATCTGGAATAGATAAGCCTGTCGGTATTTATCCTGGACCTATTTGTCGATAACAACAAATATGCAAACACAAATATACCAATGAACAAATCTCCAAGAAGAAGTGTCCAAACGATGTCTTCAACATAACCAAGTATTTTCCATGTCATTCCAAGTGTCGGTGAACAATATATCCTGCTGGTGAATAAGATACCAGTGACTGCGCATAAGTCACTTGCTTGCCAGTGAACATTGTCAATTCTCCAAGTGCTAGTGGGTTGACCAGAGTTGATAAGTGTTGACATCAATGACAAAACCATATCAACATATCCAAAATACCAACAATCTCCCCCTTTGGCATTGATGGCAACACAAGATGGAAAAACCATCAAAGTGCCAAAATAGAAATGCCAAATACCAAAAACCAACAATCTCCCAAAAGAGATCATAACCAGAAATCAAAATTCAGGTACAGAGATTAATCAATCTCTCCCAAAATAACAATTTCTCCCCAAGGGATAAAGTCTCTCCTCATAGGAGTAACATGTGTTTTTCCATATCAATCTCTCCCCCTTTGACATCAAATGTCAAAGCAATACAAAAACTAGGTTCAAATACAAAATACCAACTTATTCAGTATACCAACTACTCCCCCTAAGAAGTAGCTCTCCTCATCAAAGACGAAGTAAAAGATTTCTCTATTAGTTCTGTCAGTTGATGACAAACATCAACTGTCTAAGTTTCTACCGGTGGGGGTATGACCCCAAGCTGATCTCCGAGATATTCAAAAGTCTCCTTAGGCAAAGGCTTAGTGAAAATATCTACAATCTGCTCTTTAGTATTCACATAAACCAGTTTTACTTCTTTTGCTTCAACATTCTCTTTCATAAAATTCAGTTTGATAGAGACATGTTTAGTTTTAGAATGTAGTACCAGATTCTTAGATATATCAATGGTTGTTGTATTATCACAATAGATAGTTATAGGTTCTTTGCATTTTACCTTTATGTCCTTAAACATTTGTTTAGGCCATGATACTTGTGTACAGTTAGTTGCTGCCGCAACATATTTTGATGTTGCTGTTGATAAAGATGTGCAACTTTGTTTCTTACTCAACCAAGAAATTAATCTACTTCCAAGAAAAAATGCTCCGCTGGTGGTGCTTTTTCTGTCATCTACATCTCTTGCTCAATTTGCATCTATGTATACACACAATTTAAAGTTTTCATCTCTAGGATACCATAGGCCAAGATTTGTAGTGCCTTGTAGGTACCGGAAAATCCTTTTTACTGCTGATTCATGATTTTCTTTAGGATTACTAAGAAATCTTGAAACAATACATATTGCATTTATGATATCAGGTCTTGTTTGTGTTAAATACAGTAGGCCTCCTATCATAGATTTGTACCTAGTCGGATTAACAGGTGTAGATTCATCCCTTAGTGATAATTTATCAGTTGTAGTCATAGGTGTGCTTACTGGTTTAGAGTTTTCCATGCCAAATTTCTTTAGTAACTCCTTCAAGTATTTAGATTGACTCAAGAATATACCTTTATCAGTCAGTGAGATCTGCAATCCTAAAAAGACTTTTATCTCTCCAATCATAGATATTTCAAATTCTTGCTGCATTTCAATAGAAAAGTCTTTACATAATCCATCTTCTCCTCCATAGATTATATCATCAACAAAAACTTCTATAACCAAGATGTCATCATTAGTCACTTTATAGTATAAGTTGTTGTCAGAATTACCTTTAAAAAACCAATCTTCAAAAGATATTTATCCAATCTAGCATACCAAGCTCTTGGAGCTTGCTTCAACCCATACAAAGGTTTCCTTAACCTGCAAACCATATCTTTGTTATCTCTCAAATAAAATCCATCAGTTTGCTCAATGTAAACTTCTTCTTCAAGATTTCCATTCAGAAATGCACATTTAATATCCATTTGATATACTTTGTAGTTCTTGTGTGCTGTAAAAGCCAAGAATAATCTGACTGGCTCAATTCTAGCTACCAGTGCAAAGGTTTCATTGTAATCAATTCCTTTTTTATGTGAATATCCTTTACACACTAGTCTTGATATATTTCTAATTACCTTACCATCTTCATTAAGTTTGTTTCTAAATACCCATTTTCTTCCAATTACATTTTTGTCTTTAGGTTGGGGAACTAATGTCTATGTGTTGTTCTTCTCAATTTGTTCTAATTCTCTCCCATAGCTTTAATCTAGTGCTTATCTTCACATGCCTCATTAATTGATGTTGGTTCAATTTAAGAAATATAACATACCTCTTCATTTGCCAGTCTTCCTGTTGTCATAACTCCTTGATACTTGTTCCCAATTATCTGATCTTTAGAATGGTTCAATCTTACATACCGGGGTGTCTTTGTTTGTTGTTGTTCTTTAGTTTCAATGGAGTTTTCAGATGATACCAATGTAACTGGATCTTCATTCTGTACTGGTGTAGGTTCATTTGTCAATATCTTTATTTCCGGTTCATAGTCTATATACCTTGAAGTTCCTCTAAATTGTTCATCAATTTTCACATTTTTACTCTCAACAATTTTCTGTGATCTCTTGTTAAAACATCTATATGCCTTGCTCTTAGATGAATAACCAAGAAATATTCCTTCATCACTTCTAGGATCAAATTTACCAATATACTCATCTCTTCTCATATAGCATTTACTTCCAAATATTCTGAAATATTTAAGAGTAGGAGTAATGCCAAACCATAGTTCATGAGGGGTCTTACCAGTTTCACCTTTGATGTTAACTTTGTTGAATGTGCAGATTGTTGTGCTTACTACCTCTCTCCAATATACATGTGGTAGATTTACTTCTGATAACATACTTCTAGCTGCATCCAAGATAGTTCTGTTTTTCCTTTCTACAACTCCATTCTGCTGGGGTGTCCGGGGTGCTGATAGTTGTCTTCTGATTCCTTATATGTAAATTCACCTCCTTGATATGATCTCAGACATTTGATTTTCTTGCCGGTTTCATTTTCTATCATCACCTTGAATAGCTTGAATTTTCCAAGTGCTTCTGATTTTTCTCTAAGAAAAGTAACCCAACACATTCTAGAATAGTCATCAATGATTAGCATGAAATATCTATCACCTTGTAAGTTTTTAGTTCTAGCTGGACCACATAAGTCAGTATAAATTTAGTCAAGAACACTATTGGATTTTTTTGGAATACTTTTAAAACATGCTCTAACTTGTTTTCCAAATTGACATTCCTTACATACCGAATTGTGAGGCTTAGCAATTTTAGGTAAGTCTCTAACTGCTTTAGTTGTACTGATTTTCACAATGAAATCAAAATTTACATGACAGAGTCTCTTATGCCATACCCAACTTTCATCAATATGTGCAATCAAACATGTCTTTTCATTGTTATTCAAATGAAATATATTACCTTTAGTTTGATTACCAGTTGCAATTTTCAAACCAGTTCTGTTCATAATTTTGCATTTCCCATTCTTGAATTGTAACTAAAACCCTTTTTTAACTAATTGACCAACACTCAAAAGATTATGCTTTAAACCTTCAACATAGTAAACATTGTCAGTATTATGCTTACCATCAAGAGATATAGTACCTTTACCTTTGATCAAACAAGCTTTATCATCTCCAAATCTTACTAGACCTCCATTGTAATCCCGAAAAGTCAAGAATTTACTTTTATTGCCAGTCATATGATGTGAACATCCTGAATCAATGATCCATTCATCCTTAACTTCAATTTTAGCTGCAAGGGCCTGCACTATTGGTTGAATAGTAGGTGTTGGTTGATCTTCTATTATAGCAACAAAGATCCATCCATTATCTGTCGGATCCTCATCAGAATCATCAGTGATTCCTTCATCAACAAGATAACAAGACTTGTCTTTATTCTTCTTAAATTTGTATCTCTGATATTCAAGGTTAGGCTTGTATGTTCTTCTAGCTTCTTCTTTCAATCTTGCATGTCTATCAAGGCATCTTGAAGCCATATTCAATCTTATTATAGTTAAAACATTTAAAGGGTACTTTACCTTCATACTTACTTCCAATTGGAACTTTAGGCATTTTCCTTGCAAATAGTGCTTCAAGTTCTTCATTTTCTCTCCTGCTTTCTTCAAGTTCTCTTGCATAAAAGGCTTTCCAATCAGACTTGTCAAATGATTATGATGCAGATGATGTTGATGCCTAAAAAGCTAAATTTATCTTTATAGTAGCAACAAGACCAAATTCCTCAATTTCAAAAGCTGAAAGTTTTCCAATCAATGTATCTCTAGTTACTGATGTATTAGGCATTGTTCTTAACTCATTTATAGCAGTAACTTTCATTTTGTATGCCGGTGACAATCCTCTTAAAACTTTTGAAACAATTTCATCTTCACTTAAGGTTCCTCCACAATATTTAATACCAAAAACAATTTCATTAACTCTTTCCATAAAAGCAGAAATCCTTTCATCTTCTTCCATTTTCAGATTTTCATACCTGACTCAAAAGCTCTCAAGTTTTGCAATTTTGACTATGGAATCCCCTTCATTCAATGTTTTGAAAAGGTCCCAAATGGCTTTAGTAGTACATCTATCAGATAAGCCCATGATTTGTTGATCTAATAATGCTCTCAAAAGTGCTTTTCTTGCTTTGCAATCATTTTCTTCATCTTTTCCTAAGGTTGGTGGATTAGGCTGACCGAGAGTAGGAGCAGTATAGCCATTCTTTGTAATTTCCCAGATATCCTTTCCAATGCAATTCAGATGTGTCTCCATCCTCATCTTCCATATGCCATAGTTGGTTCCATCAAGTTTAGGACTATCCTTCCTTAAATAGTTAGAAGACATTGGATCTCCTCAAGTTGTTAAACTTATGCAAAAAGAGGACTAGGCTCTAATACCAATTGTTAGGTCCTAGAGACAACTGAGAGGGGGGGGGGGGGGGGGGGGTGAATTAGTTGTCTAATAAATTCAAACCAAAAACAACTAATCCAAACTTAATGCTTAATGTCAGTAAACCAAACTTAATGCCGGTAGACAGTTTATCAGTTAATTGCAGTACCGGTAAAGATTAATGCATGAAATAGAAAGACAATAACATCCACAACATATAACACCAATATTTGTACATGGAAACCCTATAAGGGGAAAAACCATGGTGGGAAACCTTACCCACAATCAGATGATACTACTGCAAATAGTATGTGTATACAATAGGGGGTTTGCACATGCAGAAAGGCCAAGCATCTAGAACTCACTGCTCAAACACAAATAGGAGTCACACTGACTACAATTGGATGGTTAAATCCAATAATGATGTACTGCTCAAAATAACATCTTCATATGCTGGATTCACTATCGGTGTACTTCTGATTGCCTTCACAAAATCCTCCTTTAACCTTCAAATGATGTTTGTGTGTATAGCTCTTCTTATTTTCGCATATACCTTATTACAAATCTTTTTCCCAATCACATATCGATCTTACAAATAAGATCTTACATATATACCAAAGCCTAGGACCAAAATGTATAGGTCGACTTTAAAAAAGATATAACAATAAAACAATTGCAAACAAATCAATATCAATATCCGATGCATTATGTCAGCTCAATGCATTTACAACAATAAGAAATCATCTCCATAACGTGTCGTGCTGATCTGGAATAGATAAGCTTGTCAGTGTTTATCCTGGACCTATTTGTTGATAACAGCAAATATGCAAACACGAATATACCAATAAACAAATCTCCAAGACAAAGTGTCCAAACGATGTCTTCAACATAACCAATTGTTTTCCATGTCATTCCAAGTGTCAGTGAACAATATATCATGTTGATGAATAAGATACCGATGACTGTGCATAAGTCACTTGCTTGCTGGTGAACATTGTTAATTCTCCAAGTGCTAGTGGGCTGACCAGAGTTGATAAGTGTTGACATCAATGACAAAACCATATCAACATATCCAAAATACCAACAAATAAAAGTTCTATTGCTCAAAGGCTCTTTGTCAATTTCGTTGGATTTGCCTTGTAGGTATAAGTGCATATGATGTAAGAATACCCCATGTGAGAGAAATAGATGTCTATTGACATAGAAAAAATTCCTTCTTTTGATAAGAGTTTTTGAACCAAGTTGTCTTTTCTTCAATGTGGTCTTTTGATAAATTTTTCGTTTTCTCAAGATATGAGTGATGGTCATACAAGCTGATACTTTGTTTCACTTTGTTGATGTTGTTTTGTTTATCAATGTTTGAGGTAGATTTGTTGGATGGATACTTGGTTTAAAATTGTTTTGAATTTCTTTGACAAGAAAACACAACAAGCACATAAACACAATAACCTTGCCCTTTTTCAACATAAGGCAAAAATAGGTGTGGGTCTAACTCAACCCAATCATAAATTTTTTTGACCCTTTTCAAATGTTTTGTATGTTTTTCCAAAGCCTGAAGTCGGCCCAAATTGTTACTGGTCTGAAACAAGACGAAGACATCTCAAACACACTTTATCCCTAGGGTCATGGCTAGTTGTGATATTTTCAGCCCACATCTTGATATTTCTTCAATTTTGGTATTACATACCTTATGAATCCCACCATGGTAGGTAAGCATGTGATATACTAAGTCTTGCATGAGCATAACAGATAGATGATTTCTATAATGGGGAAGTCACCACTTTCATCAAGCTACAAGTAGCCTTTCAAAAAGCCCTGATTCTACTCAAGGAAATATGTATGGTGAGTATCTTGGGAGAAAAACCATCTATGCTCTTGCACTGGAATTTTCATAAATATCCTCAATCAATAAAATGGGTGGGCTTATATAATAAAAGGTGTCTAGTAATGGTCAATGTCTTTGGATGTAAGTTCATTCTATAGAGACTCACTCAAGAGCCCTGCAACTTGTGGTGGGGCTCATATGTCCTTTTGGCAAGTTACACTATAGGAACAACTACACCCAAGGCTACAACTTTCACTCTCACCTAATTTCTATAGCGGCTTGAAAGATTTACCGCACAAGGTCATTCCTAAGAGTGATGTGTCTCTTGGCAAGCCTCTCTTAAAAATATAAAATTTAGAGTGTTACTAACACTTTTCTCTTGCACCTAGGACCACGAGAGCCAAGGGAGAGGATAGTGTGTGTTAGAAATGGGACCACTCTATAAATTTGCACAAGCGTGCCAATCATGAAAAACACTTTTTTTTTTTAACTGTTTATCACAATGTGATCTATATGCTATTTGGAGATGTTTCTCCAACAGACATGATGTTCTTTTTAATTCCACAAAAAAATTTATTTTCTAACTAGGAAAGTGAAAATATTGGTCAACAAAATTGAAACCACGTTTTCTTAAGGTAAAATCGCTTTGTAAACAGAAATGGACAAGTTGTTTGTTCTTTTTAACTTGCAAATAAAATATTGATTGTGAATTTTATCCTTGCAAGAAATGAAAGATTGTTGGTTTGTTTTAATCCCAAATTGAAATGTTTGTCCCTAACTCTCAAAAAAGAAAAGTTTGTTTGCTTGATTTGTGGTTCTTTTTAGCTTGCAAATGAAATTCTTTTTTAAGACCAAATTGAAATGTTTGTTGATTTTAGTCCAAAAATTAAAGATGAAGTTCATTTTAAACAAAAGGAAAATAAATTCTTTTTACCCAACTTTTAAAAAGCTAGAAAAGAAAATAGATTTTCCTAATCTTAATTCCTCAAATCCTGCAAACAAAACGTTAGTAACCTGTAAAAAAAAAGGAAAAATTAGTGAAATGAAGATCTTTTTGGTGTGCTTCTACAAGCTTAAGTTATTTTGTTTTTTTGGTTATAAATTATTTTTTTGAACTCTCTATTACAAAAGCGCTACTCTATGTAAACACAGACGCGCTACTTCAGACAAAAGCGCCGAAGTATTCGCAGAAGCGCTAAATAAAAACCAACAACGCTAAAACATGAGCAGACACACTAATTTAAACTATTCAATAGAATGAAAAGACTGACAGACAGAGAGTGCAAAGGCGCTAATATATTACAATAGCACTATTTAACAAACAAAAGCGCTATAACTATCACTAAAGTGCTATAACTCATATCAAAAATGCCAAAAATTCAACAAAGGTGCTAAATCTTCTTCTAACAATGGCGCTAAAACGAGTGTCAAAAGCGCTAAAGCGTGTGGAAATTTATGAGGAAAATTACAAAAAAGTTAGTTTAACAATCAGAAGTTTGCGTGTTCGATTTACGTCGGGTTCACCAAATGATGCATGGTAAAAAAGATGCAAGAAACACACAATTTCAAACATTAGTATTGTTAGTGATAATAAAAAATGAAAGACAAATGAAACTATGATCCTAAACATGCATATCAAGAGAGACATAAAATAGATAATGAAAAGCATACAAAGATGAAGGAAGGAAATAAAACCCCCCAAGATGCTCTCCAACATGCTCATAGTTTCTCCTCCCTTGTTCCTCTCCTCTCCAAGTTCCATGTGAGTGTAGCTCTCTACTTTTTGCACTATCTATGGATGTCTTATGGAGATTCAAGACTATGAAAATGATGCACTAATGGCTATGCAAGTGTAAACAAACTACTATGAGAAAGCACCTAATTAATCTGTGTTGATTTTAGTCAAAATAACAAAGAAAATGCTTCTAAATGCTCTCTCTCAAAATTACTATAAGTTTGATGCATACAAGATTTCTGGATCTATATCCTTTTGAAGAAGGAATGGGCTCTATTTATAGGAAAAACAGGGCAATGGATGGTTGAGATTGAGTAATCTCAACAAGGGCTAGGATTGATGGGTTTGTGATCTATGTGAAGGCTTTCAACCCAATCCCAGGATAACAAATGTCAACATGAGATGGTTTGAGAGGAGAGGGAAGAAGCATTAAATGCTTGAGATGACATGAAGGTTACCCTAGCAGGGTTTGGTTAGGCTTGAGTTGATGGATAAAGATTTTATCCAAGGGTAATGCTTTTATCCAATGCACAAACTCTTGTGCAAGAGTTAATGGGGATAACCATGGTCAAAGAAATAAAATATTGAAGAGACGCATGAGTTAAATGAGGGTTGAGTTAGAGGGAAAGTCTCTAACCATGTGAGTGAGTTGATTTTAACCATTAATGGTCATGTAAGAGCCATAAATGGTTATGTAAGAACCATTAATGGTTTGGAAGACTTTAGGGGTTAACTTGTTGAAGACATAAAACCTTTAATACTTTTCAAAGACTTTGAGGTTTTGAGAAGTGACTTCAAGTTGCTTAGGAATGTGACAATAATTAGGAGATGGATTAGGCTAATTAGAAGGGTTTAGAAGAGTCTAGAAGGGGATTTAGGATGCAAGTGGATTTGGTGGGTGAGAGAAAATAGGATTTTATTTAGAAATAAAATCTATTTATTGGTGCAACTTGTATTTGTAGGAGAATTCAAGTGAGGGGGGAGTTTAGAGATTTAAATAAATATTTATTTATTTATTTATGTTAAAGGAGGAAAGGGGTTAAATTAAACAAATGTGCTTTATTCATTTATTTAATTGTTAGAGTGTGATTTTAATAAATTAATTTAAATAAATTGAATAATTTATTTAGTTAGTAGAAGAAGAGGTTGAAGATGAATTAATTAAATATTAATTTAATTAATTGTTGATTGATGGGTAAATAATCAAATAAATACTAAATATTCATTTAATTAAGTGGACAGATCTATGTGTCTACAAGTCCTTCCTTTAGTAGCTCCACAATTCACCATTATTCAATGGACACTAAAATACGATCTTCTATTCACCATTATTCATTGGACAAAATCATAGTCACAACAATTGTTAGGCTCGTTCATCCTTTTTTCTTTTCTAAACTACAAATTTAAATGCATTACTTTAGCTCCACAATAGCCACATGGATATACAGTAAACATTTACATTAATTCCAAACTAAAACTTTGTCTTTAGATGATATTGAAATTCAAATACTTAAACTACAAAATCTCATAATAGTATCCTCTTTGTGATTAGAGAGATTGCCTACTTGTTGAGACAGTTTGCGAAACAACTACCATCGCATGCCATGTCTAAGCTTCCACAATTTACATATATATCTAATAAGAACATTTGTAATATTTTGATCATCCACTTGTTAAATGATGTTTTACTACTACAATAACCTTTTAACACATTTGATGCCTTTTGACTGCTACATTCATCGCCCAAATGACTCTAGATGGGAAGCTTCCTACTCCCTTCATTGTTAACATTAGTTGGACTAACGAAGGAAAATAAAATGTGCGATAAGACAAATTTTCTCTATTCTATTTGTGAGCATTCATCATTATAAGTGATGGAAATCAGTTTGAAACCTCTGGAGCATCTTTTATGTTATTTTTATTTCGCCTTCAATGGTTTGAGTCTGCTCACAAGAAAAATGCATCCTTCATCATGTTAGAGTAATTGGGTCTTTACTTGATTAATTAAACAATATTTGTTTAATTCTTTAAGTTCCCAATTATCTTTTTACACTTAAGCTAACATTAGGTGCATATAATTAATTATTTTAATTAATTATTATGTGCAAGCCTAGGGTTTTCCCTTTTTAGGGTTTCTTGACCTATTAGAGGTTAATTTTTCTTTTCATTGTATTATCTTTTACAGTAAATTCTTGGTGAATTGGAGCTCTCATATTTTGAGAATATTTTTCTTGTGTTTTGTATGTTCTTCAGATTTTGCTTCATTGCTTCTCCTTGTAACAGGTTATTCAGCTTGCAGAAGATCTTCAGGCTACTGTGGGATTGTATTTCTCAACTCCTATATGGTATCAGAGCTCAGATCTGTAGCTACTTGTTCCTGTTTTTGGAGAATTTTGCATTTGAAGCAAATCTGGGGTTTCAGGAATTTTTTTGTGTGCTTAGGGTTAAGGTTTTTTCTCTGAGCACTTTGGACCTAAACGGACCTCACCATCATGCTCAGAAGGCCCAAAAACCCCTATAGTCATATAAAATTTGTCCTTTTTTGACCCCTGAGCATTTGGGTGATATTTTTTTCTCCCAACCAGGCCATATGGCCCTGGCATGCAAATCAAGAAATTTTTTTTAAAAAAATTGCCTTTTTACGGCATGCAGGCTGGATTTTTTTAATTTTTATTTAAAAAATTTTTTTTGCAAGGGCAAGCCGGGCAAGCAGGGCAAAATAAAGTTTTAAAAAAAAAAATAAATAAATTTGTTTGTGTTGGGGGCACCGGACCTGATAGTCCAGCGCCATACAACCCTGCGGACTTGTCAGGCTAGTCCCACCCAGCCCTGCCAACTGTCCTTGGCTTTGGCTCCGGCACCCAGCCCGCGCCGACTGCAACAAACCTGGTCCTCCGGACACCATAGGCCCCATCGGCTACAACCTCCGGCGACAGAACCCCGCCGACGACGGAAGCTCCTACCGGCCCCGGCCCTCGCCGGCTCCGGCAACCCCGTCGCTCTAGCCTCCACCCACCGACAGCCCCCACTTCGCTCAGTCGGGCCACGCCGCCTGCACCCGGCCCTTGCTCCGCTCTACCCCCACTCCGCCCCAGCTCTGCTCAACCCAAACTGCACCACCTCCGCCCAGGTCGAGCCCCTCCTCCGCCTGGACCCCCACCAGCTCCTCCTCTCTAGTCCTTTTGAGAGGGGGTTGGTTTTTTGGGCCTAAATTGTGCATCCAGAGTTGGATTTTGGTGAACGAATAGGCGTTGGAAAGGTGATTCTGAGCCAGACCTTGTGGTGGTGGAATTTTTTCCTAAATCTTTTGTTTTGACTATTTTTTTTACCAGTCAAAGTCAGGCTTCTTTTTTGCACTTCCGGGGCCGTAGAATGGGCAAACAGACTCCGTTTTTTGAAAACAAATAGGCGTTGGAAATCTCTTAGCATGCTCTATTCAGATTTGTGATCTTTTTTCTCAGAATTTTTACTAGGTACATGAGATATTAGTTTTAAGTTTTTTTGCTTATGTATTACTTCCTTCTCATTACTATGTACAAGGGTTTGGGTTTCTCTATTGTGGGGGGGTGTTTTTTTCTCACTTTCTGTCATTTATATCAGAAATCAAGAACACCTAAACTCTCAAAACAAACAAACCCTTCTGCATCTTCTGTCTATTCTGAAAGATCACATAATAAAAACAACCAATAAGCAGGTGCAGGTGCAGAGTTTTCTTTGTTCTCATGGCAGATCCTTCAGTTGAGTTGTTGACTTCACACAACTATCACACCTGGAAGCCCCGCATCATGAGGCTTCTCAGGTCATGAGGGTTGTGGGATTCTTTGGATGAGGTTCAACTAGACCTACAACGTCCTTATGAGATTCTTATGTACTGGAACAAGCTGGATGAGGCCATGGGTTTGATCTCTTTGCATGTCTCCGACAGTCTTCTGTTTCACCTTGATGAGTTGTTTACTCCTTAGGATATGTGGTTGAAGTTTGATTCTCTCTTCGGGAGGGTCAATGAGATTCGGGTATTACAGATTGAGGCAGAGTTGACTTCTTTATTACCTGATTCCTTTCCCACTATTGAGGATTTTTTGAACAAATTCAAGACTACTAGATCTTTTCTTCAGGGATGTGGAAAGAACAAGATTGATACAGAGTGCATTCATTTGATTCTTTCGAAGCTTCGGGGTCACTTTCAGTTTTTTGCCTCTTCTTTTTACTCCACCATGGATGGCTTGGGTACTAGTTTCACCATGCCTACCATTGATGTCTTTTGTGAGTGATTGTCTCGTGAGCAGTCTCATCTTTCTCAGCTAGATACGCTCTCAGGCTCCAAGAACAAAGCATTGCTTGCTCAGTCCTCTAAGGAGAAGGAGAAACAGAAGTAGAAACTGAAGCCGAAGAAGCCTTCTGTAGGTAGTGAGAATTCCTCCAAGCCTGCTCCTAAGTCGGATTCAAAACCATTTCCTCCCAAACAAGAGAAATCTTCATAGTCTGGTGATTCTTCCACCAAGACTAAGAAGAAATCATCTAACACTTGCAGTTTTTGTGGCAAGGAAGGACATCCAGTTTCTAGGTGTTGGAAATGATTAGAGGCTTTAGAGGAAGCCATGCAGTAGCATCACATTTCCTCACCTCAGGTGTCTTCTCCTTCCACAGGGAAAGGTCATGCTCTCACTGCTAGAGCTTCGACCTATGAGTCCACATGGATTCTAGATTCTGGTGCTTCTCACCATATGACACACACTCTGTAGTTGGTTACTTCTCTTGCCTCCTGTGGTATTTCACATATTGCAGTGGGTGACTTAGTTCAGCTTTCCATCTTGGGTTCAGGTTCTGTCACTTTGGATGGGGGTACTCTATAGGATGTTCTAGTTGTCCCTGACTTCTCGACAAACCTCCTATCCATTTATCAGATTTGCCACTTTGGCTCTAGTAAGACAGTTGAGTTCTCACCACATGATGTGGTTATTCGGGACCTCCATGACCCTGATTTGGTTGTGGCTTCTGGTATTGTGGATTCTACATCTCGTCTCTACAGATTTGATGAATTTGAGCCCTCTTCGGGTACAGGTTCATCTCTCATAGCACATGTAGATTCAGTGAGTAAGCTTTGGCATGAGCAATTAGGCCATGTCAATTACAGATATCTTTAGTAGATGAGTACACAGGCACTTGTTCTTGGGCTCCCACAGATTTCCTGCACTGATGGTGTTTGTCATGGTTGTGTGCTTGGCAAGCATCACAAAGATCCCTTTCTAAAGGGGAGAGCCTCTCGTGCTTTGGCACCCTTGGAGTTGATTCACAGTGACCTCATGTCATTTCCCACTCCTTCTTTTTCAGGGGCCAAGTATGTACTCACTTTTATTGATGACTTCTCCAGATGCACATGGGTGTACTTTCTTAAGTACAAGTCTGATGTCTTTGATTCCTTTCGAATCTTCAAGACATATGTAGAGAAGCAGTCTAGTTGTTCTATTCGGCGGATATGTACAGATAATGGGGGGGAGTATGTGAATCAGGCTTTCAAAGATTTTTGCACTGAGCATGGTTTGCAGCATCAGTTTGCTGTTCCCTACACCCCTCAACAGAATGGTGTCACTGAACGCAAGAATAGAACTTTACAGGAGATGGCAAATTGTATGATTCAGTCTAGGTCCATGGATTCATCTTTTTGGGCTGAGGCAATCAATTGTGCCAACTATATTCAGAATCAGATGCCTCACAAGGCTATTCGACATATGACTCCTAAGGAGGCTTGGTCTCATGACAAGCCTGATGTTTCCTTTTTTCAAGTATTTGGCAGTGAGGCATGGGCCTTTATTCTTGATGCTCAGAGGAAAGCCATGGAGTGGAAGAGTCGACCACTCATTTTTGTTGGCTACTGTGAGGATATTAAGGTGTATAGGTTGTTTGATCCCGATTCTAGAGAGGTCCTATTTTGACGGGATGTTAAGTTTGATGAGCGTCTTCCCACAGTGGATACCCCGACTCCAGTGTCTACTCCTCTGCCTACTCCGTCCACTGCACCCCTTCAGGATATTTTTGAGGATGATTCTGATGATGGTGCTGATGATCCACCATCCCCACCCCCACCATCCCCACCTCCACCTGCTCCACCTCAGATGCCCAAGTGGGCTTGCCTTACTATTGCGGTGGCAGGTCCTATGGCTGGTGATCCTTTAGATACTCATCACACTCATTCTCATACTGTGGGTTCTAGTCTTTTGAGTCATGCTATTTCAGATGATCCTTAGAAGTTTTTCTAGGTGACAGGTCACCCTAAGTGGGATTGTGCTATGGAGGAGGAATATTCTTCTTTGATGAGGAATCATACTTGGAATCTCTGTCCTCTTCCTAAGGGTAGAAAGATGGTTAGGTGTCACTGGTTGTATCACACTAAATATGTTGCTGATGGTTCCATTGATAAGTACAAAGCGTGTCTTGTTGCGAAGGGTTTTTCACAGGTTGAGGGTATTGATTACTCCGAGACATTTTCCCCTATTGCCAAGATGAATTCCATTCGCTTTGCACTATCTCTTGCAGCTTCTCGGTGTTGGCCTATTTTTCAGATGGATGTGAAGAGTGCCTTCTTGCACGAGGATCTATAGGAGGAAATCTACATGGAACAACCTCAAGGATTTGTGCAAGATAGTTCTTTGGTTTGCAGACTTCAGCGTTCATTGTATGGTCTCAAACAGGCCCCTCAGGCTTGGTATGAGAAGATGGACTCTTTCTTGCTCTCCATTGGGTTCTCCCGCAGTTATTCTGATCACACCATCTACATTCAGCTTCTTGAGGGTGACATCTTGATTCTTTTGCTATATGTTGATGATCTTCTCATCACGGGTAGCTCATCATCTATGATTCAGCATATTCAGCGTGACTTGATGGATCAGTTTGAGATGACAAATCTCAGTCTGATGGATTAGTTTGAGATGACAAATCTCAGTCTGTTGCACTATTTCCTTGGTCTTCAGGTGATTCAGTCTTCTGATGGGATCTCTCTCTACCAACAGAAGTATGCTCTTGACATGCTTCAACACTTTGGCATGCTTGATTGCAAGCCTACTCCCACTCCATTTCAGTCAGGGGTTGTTTTGACTACAACTTGTCCCACTCCTTCATTCGATTCTACACTTTATAGGCAGTTGATTGGCAATTTGTTGTACCTGACTCACACCCATCTTGATATTTCCTTTGTGGTTGGTCTTGTCTCTTGATTCTCCCATGATCCTCATGAGAGTCATTGGCAAGCTGCCAAACATATTTTGAGGTACATTCAGGGCACTAGTTCTCATGGCATTCATTACACATCAGGGGAACCTCACATTGTTGGCTACATTGACTTAGATTGGGCTGGTGATGTCACTGATTGGAAGTCTACTTCTGGCTTTGTTTTTTGTCTTGGCTCTAGTCCTATCACATGGTCTTGCAAGAAGCATATTGCTCATGCATTATCATCTACAGAGGTTGAGTACCGAGCTGCTGTGCTCGCTAGTCATGAGATCTTATGGCTTCGACAGTTGATGACTAAGTTTGGTTTTCTTCTTGATAGTCCCACTGTTCTTTGGTGTGACAATCAAAGTACTATTCATATTTCCTGCAACCCAGTAGAGCATCAGCGGACGAAGCACATTGAGCTTCACATGCATTTCATCCGTTAGTTGATTCAGGATGGTGTTCTCATTTTGGAGTACATTCCCACTTCTGAGCAGGTTGCAGACATCTTCACGAAACTTTTTGCATCACCGCGCTATCTTCAGTTGCGCTCTATGCTTGGGGTGAAGGAAGTTATCCTTGGGGGGTCTTTATGAGGCCTTCCTTCCTTCTTCTTCTTTCAGCATGTTCTTTTATCTCTTTTTGGAGAGGAGTTTTTTCCCACTGGGTTTTCTCCTTTGTCTCTGTTTCATAGAGATTTCATTGTATTTGGGTACCTGATCAGGCCTTGTTGTCAGGACCCATCTTTCATTCTTTCAGTAGTTGTTCTAGGTTTTAGCTTCTCCCTGAGTCTAGCTTAAGGGGGGGTGTTAGAGTAATTGGGTCTTTACTTGATTAATTAAACAATATTTGTTTAATTCTTTAAGTTCCCAATTATCTTTTTACACTTAAGCTAACATTAGGTGCATATAATTAATTATTTTAATTAATTATTATGTGCAAGCCTAGGGTTTTCCCTTTTTAGGGTTTCTTGACCTATTAGATGTTAATTTTTCTTTTCATTGTATTATCTTTTACAATACATTCTTGGTGAATTGGAGCTCTCATATTTTGAGAATATTTTTCCTGTGTTTTGTATGTTCTTCAAATTTTGCTTCATTGCTTCTCCTTGTAACAGGTTATTCGGCTTGCAGAAGATCTTCAGGCTACTGTGGGGTTGTATTTCTCAACTCCTATACATTAGAGAGGTATGATCCAACTATGCAAAATAAGACACATCTTCTGGGGCAGCCCACATGTGCTGAATTTTGTGCAAGACCAAGTAAATTGTGCAATATCTACTCCCTCTCTAGTAGCCTTTGGTATTTCTTGGTTCTTCAGAAGTCTGTAAACTAACCCCCCAAATAGAAAACATAACCACCAAAGCATCTTTGACTGATAAACTAGAAAACATAACCACAGAATCTTATGAAAATATTTTGGCTATTTAAAGTTTGGACTTAAATATTTAACCAAAACCTCAAAAAATATTTGGGTTATATTAATGTACCATCAAATACAGTAAGACATTGGATATTTGAATTAAAGATGAGATTCAATGACATTGAACAACTAGCTACTAACTGCTCAAATTCCTTCAAGTTGTTGATCTAGGTGGCTTGAGGAAAACAAAGATCAAGGATGATGAACTGATTTGTGTTGATTCTCTAGTGATGAACCAATTTGTGTTGATGCTTCAAAGTAACCAAAATAAGTAGTGGGCCCCATTGGAAAGGTCATTTGGCAATTGGACTCCCTTTAGAGCCTAGGTAAGTTGTGACATCCCTAAGTTTGATGGGAAAATTGATGTAGATGTTATTGATGATTATATTTATAAATTGGAGATGTATTTCTTTGTAATTTCTTAGATTAGAGAGAAATATGTCTGCCCTACTTAAATTAGAATTCCAGTTCAACAATTATGGATTGCTAGCTTGCTAGCCAAGGAGGAGTTGAAGGAACTCCACTTGATTTAGTGATGGAGGTGAATTTCGGTTTGGGTGGTTTAATGGAGGTCATTAGGGAAGATTTTTCTAAAAGATACAAATGAAGAAAAGTAAATTTTATGCAATTGTGAGAGAAAATTTGTATTTGACTACATCAATACTTAACACACATTGTGTTCAAAAATTAGCATCAAGAACTCTAAGAAGCATTGGTTATTTACAAATTGTAATGTCTAGCATTTGTGATTAGTACATCTAGATGAAAAATGACATCTTTAAATGTCAAAATATTGGTTGAAGATAAACTCAACTCCAAAGGTAAGAAAGGCCCTTAAATATGACATAGATTTATTCTATTGGTTAGGTTTGTATATTGGAAGGAGACAATCATCCATACTTATCACAAGATTATGCAGCTCATGTAGACTCAAGGTGAGTTGCAAAATGATCATCAAAGGTGCTCCATGTTGATACAATGGTGAGCCATTTCTAAAATAGTGTCACCTGAGACTTTTTCTATTTACCATAACAAGATGTTTTATAATATAGTGGGTAAGTACCTAAAATAGTGCTACTGCTAATTTTATAAAATTATTCCAATTGTTTGCAATAGGGTCATAGCAGTGCAGTTTCAAGTGACATATGCAAAACAAGAAATTGTAGATAAAGAGAAAAAATAATTCCCAATGTGTTGGAGTATGACAACCATGTTCTCTCCAATCTCCATTAGTTTGACAACGGGTGATGCCGAGAACCAATTATCATCAGATTTGAGTAGTTTGCGGAAGGGATCCAGATTCTCAATCCTGACCCCTATCCTAAACACCTCCCATCCCTCCTGGATGAAGTTCTTCCTCCTCTTCTGTGTTGCCCTTTTTGGGGAAATTTCCTCGTCTTCACTGTTTGACTCCTCTGATTCAGAGGAGATGTAGTTGGTGTAGTTAAAATAGATGCCGAGGGTGCTTACCCAACAATTAGAATCCAACTCTAGAATGACATTTGCCAGGGCTTTTCCATCAGACAAGCGGACAAAGTCGTCGATCCTCTGTATGCTCACTTCCTTTGAATCGAATATGTCAACCATAGGGAAAATGACAGCCTCATAAACAAACCCATCACACCAGTGTCGATTACCACCCAATATACCATTAGCCACCCGCCATACAATATTCCAGACCACATCGTTTGCTTGAAATAGTTGGCTGCATTGGGCCTGGATCGATTCCTCTCTACATAGGCAACTAAGACCAAAATGATGCACCATCGGTTGAGATCGATACTTCCAAGCTTAAGACTGCAATCTAAACCATTCCTTATATAAAGTTTCAGACTTTATAGACAAGTCTATAGACTAGAACAGGCCTGACTTCCAATCAAGCTTCATCCGAACAACATATCTTTACTATTCTGAAAACTTGTCAAGTCGTTGGTCATACGCACTTTATCTAACCAACCTGATACCAATCTGCCAAAGCGCATGAAAAAATAGAGGTCTTTGGTTTTTCCTTCCACTAAGGTATGTCCTACCTCTAGCTAAAATGAAGCTCCCATAATCGATCAACATTCATCGACATCCGATGCGCAATCATAAGAGAGCTCGAGATCCGCGTTGGTTATGTCTGCACCTTGGGCCATAGAATTACTTATCAAAAGTTTCCATGATGGCCTAGGTACCTTCCTACTTCTTATCTGATCCCTTACTTGACTTTGCAAACCGATTCAGCCAAATTGTCCTTTACAATCTGTTTCAGCTCATTCTGCCAATCAAAAGTCAAGATTTTCTCAGTGTATGATTCCAATGAGACACCAATATTAGCTAGATAATTAGTTGGATTTTTTGTCCCAATTCAGAATATATTCTATCTTCCTGCAATAAGTCTTGGTTGATATCATTGTTATTACAATATACATTAAATTTTAATTGCCACTTAGGGAACATTAAAATTTAATCAACATGATTCGATCTAGCTATCACATTTCAACATTAGATTGACAATTTTGGAAGTGTGGAATTGTTGAGAGCCAACACTTAGGTGTGAACCCTTTCTTCACAAATTATGTTCAGTTTCCAAGATGCTTGACCCTATCCTCATGGTGTTGGATCAATTCATATTAGTTTTCCCAAGCCTAGAAGCCAAGTAATGTATCCAAGGGTGTCTAGAAGAATGGAGTGTATGATCATTGACTTTGTATGTTGAAACCATTATACATGCCCCTCTATTGAGGGTATTGAGGAAGATTGGGAATAGTGTGTTTTGTTGCAAAAACATGATGTGAGAAGTTTGATGTAGAGGCAAGGGTAGAACTCAGTATTTTATATTAGGACAACAACCACATTGATTAGGCAAGTCAAAGAAGGTCTCTCCAATGTTTAGGATACACAAGGGAACAATTAGTCATGTAAGTATGCATGAGAATGGGAGTGGATAGTTACCTTCCTTTTAGACTAACTTGGGTCTATGAATCTCAATGGTGTTCATCCCAAAAGTATATGTAATATCATTCGCTTGCACCCAAGGTGTGATTGAGAATTTTGTCTTACTTGTCACTAATTTGGACAGTATTGAGAGGATCCTATAAGGATGACTATCACCATAATCTCGATGACTTCACAACATTGATAATGAATTCACATTAGACACTCATGGATTACGCCAATTAGATATTAGTCAACTTAAGATATGTTACAAGGATTGCATACCACAAAGCCATTAGCATATCACCTACTCTAAATCACCACAAAGCCATTAGATATGTTTTTAGATGAAAAAGAAGAGTTAAATGGTTTTGGTTCAATTTGCATTATTTCTATATTCAAGTGATTTAATTTGGTATTGCTTATATATAACTAGTTCTATAGCCCAATTTTTTTGCCTGTGAAGAAAGACCATGTCAGACAATATCAATGAACAACAAAATAAGGAGACAATTGCTAGATTGAGGTCTAACTTGAAAAGAAAAGGTGAATTAGGTGATGGAAAATGTTATTGCCCCTATAAAATTTGTAAGGGGTTAAAGACTAGAAGACTTCTAATCAAAACAAGTAAGAAACATTGTAGGTTGCATGGTCACATTGAAGGGGGACATGATTATCATCCATTGGTAAGTTTTTCATTATATCGTTTTAACAATTTATATACATAAGAAATCACTTGATGATGAGATCATGACCATGGTTTATTTATGTTGATCATTTTTATATAGGTTGAGCACCCCGGAGCACATGATATGGATCAACACAACTCGGAGAATATGGTTTTCGAAGTGGAGGAACATGGAGGTGTGATTATCGAAGCTGCAAATAATGATCCCATGGAAGATGATGATCATGAGCCACAAAATACAATTGAAGATCATGGTACATATACATTGATCCTGGCACATTTAGTATTGGTGCAACTGATCATGATGATGAAGATGACCTTGATGTTGTTCATGATTTACTTCTACTTGAGAAGGCATATGAGGCCCTTTACGAAGGCTCCCAGACAACTATTCTCTCTGTTGTATTGTTGTTGGTGAACTTGAAGGTTATGAATGGTTTATCCAACATAACAATCTCACGTATGTTAAGGTATGTCATATATGTCATTATAGTTAATAAATGGTGAATCATGTACCATTAATATTCTTTATATTAACAAATTATATTTTTTGTTGTAGATTGATAGGTGAATTTTTGTTACCACCATCAAATATTCTACCTCGCTCATACCGAGAATTATCTGCCATTATGAAAGATATTGGAATGGAGTATCAAGCAATAGATGCTTGTCCCAATGATCATATTATATATCACAAACAACATGCATTTTGAAATGAATGCCTTGAATGTCATATTAGTAGATATCGAATAGATCAAATAACAAAAAAGGTACCTCACAAGGTTCTTCATTATATTCCCATTATTCCACATATGCAATGATTATTCAAGTGCACTATCTTGGCACAATTTATGGATTACCATGCATGCAATAGGAAAAGTAGCCACACTTTAAAGAAGAACCTCATAATCTGAGGCTTTCATTGGCAGTAGACGATGTCAATCCATTTGGAGAGATGAGATCTATTTACTCAGTGTGGCCTGTTTTTGTTATCAACAACAATATTCCTCCATGGATGTCAATAAAGAGGGAGCACATAATGTTGGCAATGATTGTTCCAGGTATTTTATCATTTAATAGTCATCTACATTTATTTATAAATATTTAAGTAAAATGGTCATAATAATTATGTAATGTTTTTGTTCATTCGATTAGGTAAGTTCCAATTTAAAGATATGAATGTATATATTGAGCCTCTTATCGATGAGTTGTTGGAGTTATGAAATGGTGTCACTATGTATGATGTCTCTAGACCAATAGGACAAAAACAATTTCAATTCCATGTGATGCTTGTATGGACAATACTTGATGCCCCAGGGCTAACACATTTTTGTGGTATGTTATAGTGTTCAAGTTTCGCATGATAATTATAATTAAAAAAATTAAAATATTTAATCCAATTATACATTATCTTGTAGGTCTTCAAACAAAGGGAAAATTTGCATGTCCAGTTTGTGGTCCAAAGATGAAATCTCGTCATTCAAAATGTTTAGGAAAGCAGGTGTTTGATGAGTATAGACACTTTCTCCACAAAAATCGTAAGTAGCGAAATACTGAAAAACATCTTTTCAATGAGAAAGAAGAGAATACATCAAAGCCACGAAGAATGACACCTCACCTGTGGAAGTTAAAATATAATAGAATTAATCGTCAAGGTAAAGCCATTCCATCTAATTGGCTTATGTCATAAAATATCTTTTCTATCATGTTTTGTTTACTGATGATGTGATTGATGATCGTGAAGGTCGTCAAGGCATTAATGACCACCTTCCTAAGGGACTAAAAAGTTATCCCTGACAATTTAGTAGGTTGCCCTACTACAAGCATTTACAAATTGTGCATTTGTTTGATACTATGCATATTGAAAAGAATATAACGGAGACATTATGAAAAATATTGGATGGAAGGCATAATAAAGAACAAATTGTCAAAATTTGTACTAACATTCAGGAATCCAATATGTCATTCAATCAAATAGCCATGGAGACTGGATTAATATAAGTGACCTTCCTTGGTTATTGATGAACCAGCAAAGCAATGCTATAAAATAAGTCATACGAAAAATTTGATTTCCCATAGGATTTGCTACGAACATAAACAATCTCATATCAAAGAAAAATGAATTTAGGCCAAAGATGAAAACACATGTTTGGCATACCTTCATTAAGGTAATTCATGTTCTTGTGTATTTACCATATATTTGTATATGCGCATGTACCTTTCATTGTATTATGTTAGAAAAAAATGAAAAGATAATTTTATAATTGTTGCAGTATGTTCTACCTCTATCTCTCCTAGACCACTTCGACAATAATGTCAAGCAAGTCATATATGATCTTGGAAAATGCATGAGGTAAGTAGTGATATTTGTTCAATTTGTTGTATAGATATTATATTTGTGATTTGTTTTATTTTTTATGTAATATATATTTTTGCATCTTGAATATCTTGTAGGTGGTTGTAATGTAAAGAAATCTATAAGAAGATATAAAATATTGGAAGAGAAAAATTCCCCATCTAATGTGTGAAATGCAAAAGTGTCTACCTTCAACTTTTTTCAATGCACAAGAACACTACCTCATACACCAAGTTGAGGAGATTGAATTGAGTGGACCTGTACATACTAGATCAATGTGGATGGTTGAGAGGAACTTGAAGTTTTTTAAGGCTTTGGTTCGACAAAGAGCACATCCTGAGGGTTCTATGGTGGAGGGATATATAGTATACCAGACTATGGTGTACATTTCTGAATATCTTTCTAAGTTTGCCTCAAAGATCCATGTGAATTGCATTTGGGATCCCAACCCCATTAACAAATTCGAAGAGGAGTACTTGACGGGGAAAGGTAGATTGAGGAAAGTGACATGTAATTATAAGATATTATTATAGTTAATTAATTCTTAATCTTAAAAAAATATCAGTTGTAAGACGTCTATTTATTTTTTGTACAGTTGATCTAGAGTGGGATGCACTACATTTGTATATTGCAAACAACCTTTATTGGATGACGATATGGATTGAACGTTGTCAACCTCCTAGTCGCATGTTAACATGGGAAGGTGTGGCTTCATTGGTTAAAGAAGCTCATCATAATGGATATTCCAATGTTACACAAAGGGAAATTGATTTAGCATATGGTTTAAGAGATAAATAGGTACGCATAAATTTATTAATCACCCATATGTTTATCAACTCATGATGCACTATTTTTTACATTTTTGACATATTGCAGGTCAAACACCACAACGCTATGGGCTGCAATGGTCATAAATTTCGCATCAAAAAGTTGGATGACACTAAGAAAACTTGTGATTTTGGGATAACTGCATTCTTTGAGGTGACAAATATTTCATCGAGAAATGACATACATCCTCAAGAGTCTCAAAATTGATACTATGGCATTTTGGATGATATACTTGAGTGTGACTTTAATTCCTTCAAATTAATTTTGTTCGTCGTCAAATGGTACAGGCTATGACTGAAAAAAAATGATCCTGATAGAACTATTATTGAACATGATAATGGTTTTACAATGGCTAATACAAGGTCATTTGAACCAGTTGGGGATGAGCCCTATGTTCTTCCAAGCCAATGTGAGCAGGTATTTTACTCAGAGGTTCCACATAAATCGGGTTGGTCATTTGTTGTTAGACATGATCCAAGAGGAAGATCGATAAAGTATAATGTGATGGAAGAAGAAGATACTGAAGAAGTAGAAGATGATGTAGATGATGATCACGATCAACAATTACTCGATGATGATGAAGAAGAAGAAGCTAATGATGATGATGGTGATGGTGATGGTGATAGTGATGGTGATGATGGTGATGACGATGACGAAGATGATGGTGGTGGTGGTGGTGGTGGTGGTGGTGGTGGTGGTGGTGGTGGTGGTGGTGATGACGATGATGATGAATGATGATGATGATGATGATGATGATGATGATGATGATGATGAATAAGATCAATGACATTAATGAAATGTATGGGGCATGCGATTAGTATATTATGTATTTAATATTGATGAACCTTTTAATGTTTTTAATTCATGTCCCACCTCTAGCAGGTCCTAATACTAGAACTATGCCACCCTGAGGAGATGGAGATAGAGAGAGTGACTATTTATGTGACATTTTTAAACTTTGTGTTTATTTATGGAATTTGGATTGTTTATTAGCTATGTGATGGATGTTAATTTAAAATACATATGTGATGGATTGCATGTTTATGATGATACATGTGACATTTTTTGAACTTTGTGTTTATTTATAGAATGTGGATTGTTTATTACCTATGTGATGGATGGTGATTTATGATACATATATGATTTATTACATGTTTATGATGACACATGTGTGATGCTTATGATGCTCAATTACATATGAGATGATACATATGTGATGCTTATGATGCTTATGATACATATGTAATTTTTGTTTATCAACTTACAAATGTAATGCTTATGATGCTCAATTGATGTTGCTGATTTCATGTATAGGTTTTGTATGATGCTATCACCCTTGGTGGAAATAGGTAATTGAGTACAAACATCAT
This sequence comes from Cryptomeria japonica, assembly GCF_030272615.1. Taxonomy (NCBI): domain Eukaryota; kingdom Viridiplantae; phylum Streptophyta; class Pinopsida; order Cupressales; family Cupressaceae; genus Cryptomeria; species Cryptomeria japonica. The sequence continues at coordinate 26,493,873 of NC_081415.1, read as the reverse complement.
CAACCCTTTAGTTGAGGATCATGCATAGTCTACATAAAGTAAAGGTAAGGAATTAAAAAATTTACAATGATTTTTACGACAACATTTTTTTTTAATACTCTTCTTGTCGACAAATTTCATGTTGTTCATGTTGTGTACTATGTAATTTTTAGTATATGTCTCATGTAATTTTTAGCTAACATAAGATAATTGAATTACATGTGCAGGAACCTGAACCCCTTTGACAAGGATCCTGCACAGTCTCATGGATTGACAGGTATGAGTCAATACACCCTATAGAAATAGTTTACTTTAAAAAAATTATTAGGAAAACAAACTTCCTCAATTCTTCAAACCTCGACATTAGCAGCAAATCTAATATAGTTATCAACACTTGAGGCCCCTATTGGGCTTATTCAATTTTTAATCTCAAAGTCAACTTTAGGGTTGACTTCTTCATCAACATTACCCTCATTTGCAAAATATCTCTCTCATTACCAACTAACTCTCTCATTTGATGGAGTGCAGGTACCACCAAATAGATATTTGTCAGATGTGTCTTCCTTAAGTGAGGGAAATGGAGGAATAGTCGACGAAAGTGAGACATGTAGTAGGTCTAAAATAGGGAGATCAACTAGAGGTCAAAAGATTAGAAGAAAATTCAATAAACACATGGAATTTTTCCTTTCTCAAGGGAGGTCATGTTCTTATGATGATGAGACTAAAGGCAACATCGAGGTACCCTTGAGGTACAACCATCTAAAGAAACAATGGGTACCCAAGGAACTTCCTCCAATAAACACTAGTTTTTGTGTTAATGAGAGGATATATGGCATAGCACCTTCATCGTTACATGGTTTGGGCCTATTTTCCATGGACGACATAAAGGTCTATTAAAACAAAATTGTTGAATTTGTGGAGTATGTCAAATTTTGTTACAATTACGAAATTTGGATGCAGATTGGTCGCTATAAGAAAAGTATGCGTAGGTATGCACTGTCAGCAAATTATATACAACAGAAAGATAATGATCAAAGTAAACAAGCGGCTGTATACATTGATGGAAGGATAAAAGAAACAAGGAATATTGCAGGTTTTATAAATAGTACGCGACGTGGGTCAACTAATTAGAAACCCAATTGCATATTTGAGGTGCACGAGGGAAATCATGTATTCATATGTGCGATAAAATAATAAGTGCAAAGGAAGAGCTGCTAATCGATTACAATTTGAATCGTATAGATACAAAGAAAGTTACTATCATGGGGCTGGTACGTACCATATACCATTTAAATTAGCCAACCTCCAATTAAAGATTCCAATATACCATTTTATTATTAAGTTTTTTTGCTAAGTCTATTGGTTTCATTTCGCTAACGTTTTTTATATTTTTTCTTGATCACAGGGCGACATGGATCCATCACATAGCACAAAAAGGGATGTAGGTCGCAACACTTCTACCGAGCAGGTAAACCTCATTGTAATTCTACAAATTAGATAGAAGCAAACTGTTACATTATTATGTTCTTTTCTTGAGTGTTTTGGAATAATGTTGATAGTGTTAATAATATTCTTGTCACAGACAGATGTTTGGGGAAAGGGAAAGGGACTTGCAGTACATCAGCACCACTATAGGGATGTGGACCCAACAGTATTATGCGATGATGACATCACATCAACCACAAACCCTATAGAAATGATGAAAAAATCTGTTACAAAAATTAATAGAGAGATTCTTGCTTTGGCATCCATGAGCCATTAGACCGATGAAATAAAAGAGAGGGTGCAACATTTGATGCTGACAACATAAAACTTGCAAGCAAGCAGTAGTGAAAGCTTTAATTATAACAAAAGTTCAATAATGGTTTATATTTTATTTTATTTTATGTCATTAACTAAAATATGTATGTGTTGTTTTTATAGGATTTAATGCGTCCTCATCAACCTGGTGGCCATGATCAGGGTATTGCAAGTAGTTCAAGTGATGATGGTTTTCTTGGCTTATCACATTGAGTACCCAAAACACATCATACTTGATACTATCAATGTTCATAATAAAGGTTCATCCTTGTTTACAATTCTTGCAGTTTCCATATATTTAATGTATTATTCATGAGGTGTTGTCAATGTTCCTATGCAAATGCCGCCTCCTCAGAGGTTAGCCCCACTTGTATTGCCAACTACAATGTTGGCAACACACAACATGCAAACATCCTCTACTGTACGTCATGTTCGTCCGCCCACTATTGGTAGATCCCTCCTTTTCTCTATCTTCTGTTATGTGTTTATTTCCCTTCAAGTGTTCTTTCTTGGGGGCATTTCATAGTGGATTCATTTTTTTGTAGCAAGAGATGCACATGAGGACGGGCTAGAGGCAACTACTACTGATAAAATACCATCATTTCCTAGATCTTTTCATATTGTTAGTATTGGAATGTTGCAGGCCACATTGGTGGTGAGCGATGAAGAATTGATTCCCTTAAAGATACAAAAGGTTCCAGGTACTTTAAAATTATTATTATATATAGTAGATAATTGTAATTTACTTACTGATCACAAGTTTTGGACTAATGATCCCATGAATTTTTTGCAGGAAATGATATTTTCTATAAAAATCTTAATGACTTTGCATTACAGATATTTGGGCCCACCATATGCAAAAGGTGGAACATCATATGTGAACTAACCCTAATCCACTATTTTGATTTCATATCATTGCTAGAATAGTTTTCCTTTGATCCATTTCTTGAATTATAATAAAGGTAGCTTCAGTTCATTTTTGAATCTAACAGGTTTGTTTTTGCTTTGAAAGGTGGAATGACCAAAAAAAGAGGTTAAAAGATGAATTGACAAACCGTATGGTTGAGTTGTTTGGAAATGACACATTCGACAAAACCAAGCTCCTTGAAAAATTTGGCACATATCTAAAGTATGTGAGGGACCAATACAAGACCCATTTAGAGAAGAACGTAAAGTACGAGCATCCCCCCATGATTCCAGAGAGGGAGTGGAAGGACCAAATTTTGGGTGCCAAGGAGAAAATTGAAAGGAAAAAAGGAAAAACACCAGCAGACGCGGAAAGGAGGTATGGGATACTATTAAGAATGTAATTATGTACTAATTAATTACTCTTTATATTTATATAATCTAACATATTTCAAAATTTTCATAGACTGAGTGATACATCAAAGGCAACTAAGGCAAGACAAGAAAAGCACAGGCAACACAAACTTGGCTCTGGTGGTTATATGAAACTTGCCGCACGAATTGTAAGTATTAGTAAATGAAATATCGCATCAAAATATTTATAAATTGCAAATGATTTTTTTTTTTATCAAACAATGCAAGCAAAAATGTAGGACTTCGAATTCAATAGAGCACCCATAGAAGATGACAAGAGAATTTCCTACCAGCAAGGCTATACAGTCATGGTTGTATGGCTACGATAATTGAGTGGACAAACACAAGATTCGGGTGCATCCGTCACATAGGTAAATAAGCTAAATGAAAATTCTTTCAAATTGAATACTTTACCAATAATCTAATTGATGTTGAGTTCCAACATAAAGTGACTATATATGTTTTAAATAAGCAAGCAATGATAAAAATACACATGACATTAGAATGCAGCCTTCCGATCATGAAACACGACCTGCACATGAAGATCCAGATGTGCATCCCAGTAGTGGAGGTATTCATTTGCTATTCAAATTTATTTATGTAATTATTAATACAATTAAACATCTTAAATTGTAATTAGTGTAGTAATTAATGTAACCTTTTTTGTTAATATTTTAGAGCATGTAGTTGGTGGTGACCAATTGGAGCATGATCAGGGTACACAACATCAGGAACGTGATGTTCCCCAATTAGGTAAAGAGGACCACTATTATTCCTTTAAACAAATTTAATTGCAATTGGTGTTTAGCATTAATGTAACCTTTAGTATTTCAACTCCAGAGGATCTAGAGGGTGTTCAACATGTTGAGGTTGATGCTAGACAAAATGATGTGGCCCCATCAGGTAAAGAGCGCTACAGTTATGTTCTTTAAATTAATGAAATACTTGTAACAATGATAAAAAATATTTTGAATTTAACCTATTTCTTTGTTATTGAAGAGGACCCCCCTTCGCTTTAGTGTCCTCGTCCTTAGTATAGGACTAGGCATACATCAAGATCATGAGCAGAGGGCAGAACAACTAAAGAGGGGGGAAATGATGAAGAAAATGATGCTCCACTTATTCTTTACATATCTTCAAAGAAAAAACAAAAAAAGAAATGATTGTAATCTACCTTATTTGATAATGACTGATTTTTATGTGTTAATGAATGTAATTATGTGCTAATGAATGGTTATGAATGATATGTGTTAATTAATATTGATGAATGTTGTGTGTTAATTAATGTTCATCAATGTTATGTGTTAATGAACGTTATGTAATATTAATGAATGAATGTTATATTTTATTATTGGTAGAAAGAATTAATGAATGTTAAATGTTAACGGGGAATTTAGAGTGATGTTAGGGAGGGGAGGGGCCAAATGAGCTCCACCTTCACATGGTTGGCCCTGTTAACTAGAGAATATTAAACTATTCTTGAAACCAAGCGAAGCTCAATAAGATAACACACTTTTCAATATTTCATTATGTTGCACAGTTAATCTTATTGAATAATGTATATTGAATCTTAATTGCAGGGTCCAACAGAGCCAACACGAACAACAACACCACAAGTTGTTGGGTATAATGAACTCCCATATTGTCTTGTATGTACACTAATAGTATGATTTGCTTCTAGTGTTGATATCCATGGTGGGATTGCAAAAGTTATGAATATGCCTCATCCATGTAAGTTTTTTATTAGTTGACATTTTCTTTAGCATTTTTAAATTTTCCTTATCATTTTAAGTCTAACCACTTTTATATGGAATTTATTGTTCTAGTTTTTTACTATCTACCAGACATTATCAATACAAGGACTTGCATTGCATCCATTTTTTCAATTAGGTATTTTAAAGGGTAGGTTGTATTTGTAAATGTCTCTTTGAGTTCATCCAAATTTTATAACCGTTACCTCACATCTCGTTATTGTTGCAATAGGGATTATGGCCATCATAGGCTACGCTTGCAACCTCTCGGTGCCATAGAATCTCTTTGTTCTTAAAATTATAGCGGACTGTCAGGTACATTCCCTCTTTTGCATTCCAAATTGTAGTGGTCAATGCACATGACCAAATTTCCTTTGACATCTAGAGCATAGTATTATCTTTTAAGTAATAGGGGGAGGAACCAAGTATTCAAATTGGTACACCAAGTGATATATATAATATTACTACTACTTCTATCTTTCTTTTTTGCTTCATGGTTTAAATTATTCATTTGTTCTTTTTTGCTTCGTGTTTTGAACTATTCATTCAAGAACTTATTGTCTTTTTCTTTAGTTCTATACACATTTTTTATGCATCTTGGATTTGCAAGTGCATCATAACTCACATCCTCTAACAGATTTTTCTACTACTTGCATCCTTGAAAGTGCATGCAACTTTGCAAATGAATCACTATTTTTTTGCCACCAAAATAGTATAACACACAACCTTTTTGCACAGAGATCTAGAGTAGCAATCATCAATTATAGATGATTATAATAGAGAATTGGTTTTCACAATGAAATAATCCATAACACCATTTCCAAATAAAGGAACTGACTTTGTATTAATCTGAAAATAATGTATTGTTCTTGGGTACAGAAAGAAAAATTGTTCTTCACTTTTTTTTATCTATTTTCTCCTACCAAAACACTCCCCTATCATATGATTACATCAAATATTATATAACATATCAAAAGGTCATGCCTTTTGATCCAAGTATTTTGAAAACAAAAGAGAACTAACAACTAATCACTTAGTTAAACACAAATGCACACTAGTTAGATGTGCTAGATACTTCTCATTGTATATTGTATCACAATCATGGATGGTGTCTCAGGCTTCTACTTCCATCAAAACCATGCTCTCTACGAAGTCCTCCACCTTTTCAACATCCTGGTCTTCTATTGCTTTTGATGCACTTTGGAGTATATGCTTGCAGTCACAGGTCCAACCCACCTTTTCCTTTTGTTCTCCATTATTGCTGAGAAATGAAGGAATAATGTTCGTTTTTCCATCGAGGAAGGTTGCTCCTTCTTCTCTCAACTCCTCTAGGTATTCTTTGTGAGCCTTTATCAAATCTTCATAGTTCTGTATATCACTAGGCTGTCTCTCATCCCTATTTTGCAGTTCCAGGATTTTGTTATGTAGCCACTTATCCAACCGCTCATGTTCTTCTCTGATAGTGTGGTTCTTGTTGTATGTATCCCAGTATTTATCCATCCATGTCATCATATTAGTGAATCTTTCCTGAATCGAGTTGACATGGTTTCACTTTTTGTTGTCTTCAACTGGGCCTGCAGTTGATAGTTTTCTTCCTTCAATTGATCAGCCTTGGTTTGGGGTTGGGAAGATTCACCCTGTATTAACAATCTTTGTGGCTCCCCCTATTTCATCATTTCTCTAAGTCGATCAATCTATGTTCTCATTTTTACAATTTCAAGCTTATTTGATTGGTTTTCTTTCACCAAGAATTGAATCTGTGCTTTGTTCAGTTTGGCTATGTTTACCCCTAAACTTGCTATCATCATGGGGTCTGTCTCTCCAACCTGTAAGGTCATAATGTGCCCAAAGGCCTTCTGAGTATCAATAACCATAGGCTTTTTTCTCGGAGGATATAGTGACCATATTTGCATGGCATGCTTGTCAGGGTTGTATAGTGATCCCATATACACTTGGGTCACACCCTCATGAGATAATTTGTGCTTGGCACCAACATCATGGAGAAAACTATCAAAGATCAAGGTTGAATTCATATCCCACCCAGGAAAAATAAAAACACCTACATCCTTTAGAAGCTTCCTCCCCTTTTTAGGATTCATCAGAGCCATTTCTTGTGCTACTTCATTTTCTAAGGTGACCGATAATTGCCTTTCATTGGAGGTATTGACCTCATTGACATTTTCTCTTATTGCTTTCCCTTTTATCCTATATAAAAATGACATGAACTCAGGAGATGTTATAAAATCATCATCAGATATCAATCTGTCACATGCCAATTGCCTTGGATCATCTTCCACCAGGGCTCCTTCATTAGGATCTCTTACAGGCATCATGTGTTCCTCAATCAGTATTTTAGAGAATTATTCCAATGAGAACTCATCCTCCTCTTATGATTCCTTATCTCTGAAGATGATATGTTTACATTCTTCTTCTCCTTAGCCTTTTGTTCAACATCTCTATTGTGATCATCTATAGCCACTTCAACATCGTTTTCATCCAGATTTCTTATCAAGTCATCTCTTAGATACAGGATGTGTTCATAGGCACCTAGTTTCTTCCTTTTTCTCACCGAATGAATATACCCATCTGGGTCAAAGCCTTTTCTTGGTGCTCCCAATTTTATCTTTAAAATGAAACAATTTGTTCCATGCGAGCTCTTTCCCTTCTCTTCCATTTACAATAAATTCTCCTATGCATAGAGTCCCAGGCAGAAATAATTTCTTATCATGTGAAGCCAGATGCATAGAATTTGATTCCCCCATTTGCCTTATGATCTCCAGATACGCTATCTTGTTGGTAACTATTTTAGGCAACAATAGTGGGGCATATTTGAATCCATACACCCTTATCATGGTTACATTGAAGAAGCAGTACCAATCTCCCCAATTGTGTTTGACATTTTCTGGTCCCCTGAAGTCTATAGGCCTCAAGAATCTCTTTACATCTTCTGAAAGTGCAGAGTGGTAAGGATAACTATAAAACATGTAAAGCGTTTTAACAAAATATTCTTCAAAATGAATGTAATTAGATCTGACAAATCTGCAATCCCATATTGAAGTCCATAGTTGGACTGGTATAGAATGGTTGTTACCATCATGTCTTCTTATCTGCATCTCTTGGGGCCATAGACCCATCTCGTGCCCATAGAATAGCACCATATGCATAAGTAGGGAATAGTGCGAGAAGTAAATTTTTGCAGAGTCCCTTTGGATGGCTGTGAGTCCAAGGACAAGTTGTTCTACCACAAATGTTGCATAGTCAAATTCTTTGGCTTTCTGCGATTGAATGTCTGCTGCAATGACCACAGATTCAATTCTCATGAAATCTAGAGTATTAATCCTCAGTACTTGTCCTACTGAATAATGTATGTATTTGAAGTATTCCTTGAATAGATTTACATGAAATGTCAGACTTTCCTTTGTTTCCAATGGGACCTTAGGATTCAGCAAATGAAATGGTAATCTCCACCCAGCATAAGTGGTATCCAATCTTCCGCATTCCTCTAGCAAATTTTCAAGAATGATGGGACAATCATAAACTCCAGGCAAATCAAAAACCTCAAAAACTACTTCTCGTGACATGAAGAAACACGGATTTCCATCTCGGTCACATATTTCTCTTTTGTTTGGATTAAAATTTAGTGCTAACAATTCTAGCAGATCAATATTAACAAAGACATTTGGGACTACAATTTTTCCCACACCTAACTGCCGTGGATTACTGATGGGTTATGGTTTCTCTCATTCGTGATAGTGAAACAAAAACAATTCATATCCCCTAATGGTTGTGTACACGTCTCCCACATCAGTATAATTATCCTCTAATTTTCACTCTACAGCTCTCTTAGGCTTTGGGGTGGAACCTGGTAGTTGATCTAGCAAGTCCTGATTTAGTTTTCTATCTTCATCCTTAGTTTTAGGACTTGTCTCACCTATTTTTTGTTTCTTTCCCTTACCCTTTCTTGTTTCCCCTCTCTATCTCTTTTTAACAGGCAATTTAACAGACTATTCGAAATAATAACAAGGGAATCAATCAAAGCACTTACTCACCATTGTCCAATGTGCCTTCAACCTGCCTCAATATCGTCTCAAAGTCTCTATAATTCTGAATGCAGCGTTCTCCTGAGTATGCTTCTCAGAAAGTGTCTTTTGTGCAACAATAAATGTGCCTTTACTCTACGAATCAATGTGCCATCTTTTTGAAATTTGAATTTTCTAATGATGTAGGACATCAGCTTAACTCCTTCCATCATTGCTCCAAATTTGGCACTTTTTTGACAAATTAGTTGCCATAGATAAATATGATTATATCAGTAACCGTCTGCCTCTTGTGTCATTTCGACTTGAGCTATCCCGATAAGTAATCTTAAATTTGTTTTAGTTTTTATCTGTCTGCACCTATAATGTCTTGATCGGTGTCCATCGACATTGTTTTAACTATCAGCATACCCAAAGTTCATTTTCCTGACAGTACAAGTTATCCCAATAAGGGTTTTATGCTTCTCTCATCTGCTATCTGGTTGTTTGTTTTGTGAATGTCAGATCGAGATAAATTTCTTGACGTTGTTTCATTTGTAAAGCATCAGGATAACTTCATTGATCCGAGCAACTTTTATGTGCTATTCTGCTTATGTAAGTTATCTCGAATACCTATTAAGCAGTGGTTTACCAGAATTACCTTTACCATCGGTGAAGCAGAAAGATGGTATCCCGCCTTTATAAGTTATACCGATATAGGTACTTAGAAGAGGATGCATTATCGGAGTGTCTTATTCCGATGTTATTAGATATATTCATTATCAAGATAGGATGTTCTATCGGTCTTTTGATGATCCTATTACTCCAAAAAAAATTCAGCTTCGCTGATAAGGGTATCATTCTCTATATCGCCATAGATTCCACCGATATCCATCTTCCAACTACAGGTGTATAGTCGGGATAGTTTCCCCAATATCGCCTTGTTTTCATGTCATCGGGATACTTCCCACTAGTTAGAATGTCTCTAATATGTTATTCCAACTTCACAGGTTATCCCGATAAGCTCAAATGACACTTACGCTTATACTTTCTTCATCGGGACAACTTCACCTCATCGCTATTGTGAAATGTTTCTATTTCGCTCTTGTTAGTTATTTCGACAAGCTTCTCAATATCGACATTCAGTATAGCTAGTTTGATTACCTCCTTCAATACTGGCATTACTAGATCAAGTTAGCTATCTTGATATATTGGAACCAACAAGCACCATTATAATTAGCATGTGTATTATTTTTTTTAGTAAAAATAAAGCACCGTCAGAATTCTGGCATCCTCCCAACTTTGCACCGATGACCAAACCGTCGAACAAATAACATCCTCATCGGTGCATAGTTCTTGATTGGCGTCGGAATACTGACTCCAATCGATGAAACATCCGACAAGGAGGTTGTATGTCCGACGACACTCTATTGTCGTACGCTCGTCGTAATCCTTGTCGGTGCAAGTTCCTAGTAGGCATCGGTATTTCGACGTCCATTCAACGATGATGCTTTACGCCCGACAATATTATCTCGCCGGATGAGCGGTCATGGCCATCGTCAGAAGAGTTTAGGATGTCGTCAAAATTCTGATGTTAGATGGTAGCATTGGAATGACCGACGATAAGTTTTTGATGGCTTTGTTTATCGACAGTCTGACAAAAAATAGTCGATATTTTGATGATAGGCTGTTGAAAATCAGCCACAAATGTACTAGTGGGTGCTAGCACCTTGGTCCCCCTTAGTTGGGACCAACCTTGAAGTATGGGATGGACCTATCTCTCCAACAAGAAATAAAATTGGTGGCTCAACATGACCGTTGGAGGTCAGCCTAATTGGTAATTGATCTAGATACCCCTATACAAAGAGATTCATCAATTCATCTTAATCCTAAGTTTCCAAGCAATCAACCTAACATCCTTGCATCCATGAAGCATTCATCATCAATAATTTTAAGAGGTCTACAAGGTTGCATATTCTTCATTCAACCATTATAGAGAAAAATTATATCATTCATATGCACGCATGTGTGTGTGATTAGGGTTTTGTCATGTTCATGTCATTCATGCAACATATGTGATTACTTTCAAGAAGAAAAACATCATAATCAATAATTGCATATATGAGGTATATCCTTCCATCATTTATTTTAATATTTACATTATTCCATTCAAGGTTAATTCCTAAACCGGGGTTTGACTTAGGAAAACCCCTATTTCCAACCATTTCCCCCTTCTTTTTGTGTTTAGAAAATAGGTACGAAGCTATGATTCTCGGGATTGGCTTTTTCACAGAGACAAACAAGATCCCTTTTGGATAGTGAAAAGTTTGGAGGACCAAAGCGACAGGCATTCCAGTCCTGACAAATTAGGATCTCCTCCTAAGAATAGGGTTGAACACTCTTACATTGCTCAAATCCAGGTTTATGGCTATTCTTGATGATCATAGCTCACTGTTTAGGCATAATTACTTCAATTCCAACATATTTACCCTACTTTCAACATCTTTACAATTCAACTACAAAAAATGTAATCAAATCCTAATCCAGCGAATCTAATAAGAATTCTCAGCCCTATCCTTGCTGATTTGAGGCTAGATCTATTAGGTTCGCCCATCTTTAATGTAGTGATCCGTAAGCTGAAAATTAGTGGTTTTCATATAGCTAAATGTGGAAACCCTAATTTTTCACCATTACAAATAATAACTATGACTAAAATCAATGATATAGGTGGAAGAAAGAATAGGCATGGGAATGTTAGAGCCATTTTAAAAATTATGTTCTAGGGTTTTCTCCTCTTCCTTGTCCTATGATGGGCGAATGAATATGACAAAGATGATGACTGTGGGGTTTTTTCTGCTTGGGTTTGGCCTGTTTCTGGTCTAGTTTGGTTGGTGGTGGTGGGGGTTTTGGGTTTCTTTTTTTGTTACCTTTTCCCCTTCTTGTGGTCCTCATGGTAGGGTTTGTGTCTTCTATCTTGAGGTCATGTGTTTTGGATGCTCTCCTTAATGTTTTGGCCTAGAGTAGGTGGGTCAATGCTATTGTTTTTGCTCTTATTTTATGCTATAGCTACCCTTTATGATTGGATTTTTTGCATGGGCGCCTTTGTTCTCCTTCTTAGGTTACCTTGGTAATGGGACTTCTTCTCTTTGGTCTACCCCACTCTAGTTTCTTGGCCGCCCTTTTTTGTTTTGTTCTCTTTGTTGTTTCTTGGTTCCTATTTCTACGTGGCCCTTTTGGGGTTCTAGTGTTTTGGGTGGTTGGGGTTCATTTTTCCCCTATGTTGTGTCATCTTTGGTGGGCTTATTTTTTGTTCCTATTGTCAGTGTGGGTTCCTTGGGCTTCTTTTGGTGAATAGTCTTTTCTACAAGGGGGTGCTCTCTTGGTTCCTCCTATGGCTATTTCTCTTTTATTTTGTGTTTCTTTTTTTCTTTTTTTGTTGTTTCTTGTTGTTGTTTTTGCTTGGGCCTTGGTCCCTAGCTATGATTTCTTGCCTAGATGGGGCTCTTCCTCTAGCATTTATTTTGAGGTGGACGCTTTGGTGAGACATGTTGTTATGCCTATTGTGGTGGTGTTTGCTACAGGTTGGATCTATCTTCTATAGAGGTGGAGACTTGGGTCAAATTTTCTCAGCTTTGGTTTTGGCACAGTGGACTTTGATGACACTTTTCTCCATAGGGATGTGTGTCTTAAGGTTAAGGGAGGTTTATTAAAGCCTTTCTTTGTTGACAATTTTGGGAGCCTCTTTAAAACCTAGTTTACCAATTTTTTTTGTACATGTCATTTATTTTTCACTAGAGGTGGAGGTTATGGGAGCCTTGTTAAAACCCATGTTCAGGTTTAGGGAGCTTGTAAAAACCCTATGCTCATGTTTTTCTGAGTAGACTCTCTTGTTTGATGGCTTAGCCCTCGTGGGTATTTTATCTATATCTTTGACGCCTTTTTATTGATTGTTCAGATGTTGGCTAGCTTGTATTAATCTTTGTTTTATCTTTTGCAACACTCCACATATGGGTTCTGGATTCTCGCTAAGTCTAGAGGGTTTCAAGTCACTTCAAAACCTTTTGTAAGGAGTTTTAGGTCCCCTCATAGCCTATTTTACCCTTAATAAAAAACAATCACTAAAATTAAAAGAAAGAAAATTCAAAGAGTTGTACCACTAAACCTCAATCTGAGGTATAAAACTCAAAAATAAAAGATTAATAAAGAAATAATAACCACCAACCCATATCATATTGAAGAAGACGAAGAAACTATGAAGATGATCAGGGGATAAGGACTCCCAATTTGAAACATTTCATCTATGATTAGACCCAAAAATTGATCTAGCAAATACAAACTGCAACAACATTCCATCCACAAGAAATACAAGTGAAATAGATGGAATCAAAGTTTCATGCAGACATAATTTTATTCAAAAAAGATGTCAATTGCCAAGAAGACTCATCTAAACTCCCTTTATGCAAAAGAAAAATGTGTTTATAAGGTTGTAACAATAATGTATTGTTTACAAATTTTACTTGAAGATTCATAAATACATCAATTAAGTTTGGTGTATTTATTTATTTATCTATGGTAAAAAGGATAAATGCGTATTAATTAAAAAGCTAGAAAAGATTACAATTTTTTTTCCAAATTATAATAGCAATCACTAAAATCAAATCAAAGAAAATTAATAACAATAATCTACCCATATCATATTGAACTATGAAGATGGTTAAGGGATAGGGACTCACAATTCAATTCGAAACATTCTATCCATGATTAGCTAAAAAAACTGATTTGACAAAACAAATTGCAACATTTCATTAGCAAGGAATAAATTGCTTACAAGACATAAGATGTCAATTGTAAAAGAAAATTCATCAAAATTTCTTTTGAACAAAAGAAAAAAGCAAGATAATGAATTCCATTTCACAAATAAATTATCCCCAAAATCACAAGAATAATACAAACCTCCATATAATTATTAGTACCAAACTTGTGATTGAGAAAATAAATCAAAACAAGCATTATTGTCACACCCAGTTTTACATTTTTAAGAACTATCATTACTTAATTTAATAACATCCAAAGGAGGAGGACATTAACCAGCACTCTAAATCTTATGGAAATACTTGAACTGAGAATTACAAGGAACCGATCCAACCAGATGACCGAGATCAAACTTAGGAAGTAGTCAAATGTTATTCTAATGATTTCAAATTTCAAAATATTTTGAAGGTTATATGCTAAAACTCATAAAGCAGCTTGCCAAATTTCACCATATCATTCCTCGGTAATGACAGGCAAACGGACACACTCTTGTGATTTGTTTGGACGGGCAAAATACGACAGATTCCATCTGGAGGAGTTCCCGGAGGTCCCATCATAGTTGGCCTTCCCCAACCAAAATCTGCATCATAAAAGGGCAAACACGTCCAGCTATTGATAACCATATTAGGACACTTATACATATCGTTCCTTCTGACAACAGCATTTAGATCTGGCTGCAACTCCAGGAAGTCCAAACCAGATCGTAGATATCCATCATCTATCTTGCTTATCGACTCATGAATCTTTTCAGCACTATACCACAAAGGATTGGATACAATTTCTCCTGCAATGTCTGTTAGGGTGGCCATATAAATGGTATTGCCAAAATACCCACAAGGCAATGGTGGTTTGCACAGACGGTCTCTTCCGTCTACAGGAATGTGGAGTTTGCATCTCTGGTTTTCTACCAAACCTCGTGCTACAGTACAACACTTCCAAATATGGGCAGCCAGGCTTACGAACGTGGAGTATGTCTTGTTAAGAGGGTTGTCCCTTGCCTTGGCTTTTAGGGCACTAACTTGCTCTTTACTAAGATTGAACCTTCCAACTGTGGCCTTTTCATCATCTTTTTCTTGAAGGAGGGTTGGAGGTGGTGCAAATTCTTCATGAGGAAAGCTCACTCTGGGGGGATTTCTAGCTCGTAGTGTGCTACGATCTATCTGAGGAAGTAAATGTACCTGCAATCCCCGTGCTACATCACACCAGCTGTTCACAAAATGTAAAGAAGATGCACCATCTGATAAGATATGCTGTATCCCCGTTCCTAAAGCCAACCCTCCACATTTGAACTTGGTTACCTGTAATTCCTTTGTTATTTTAGAAAGGTTGAAACCAAATCTGCTTTCAAATCGTTCCACTTAAATATCACCCAATATAAATTATAAAATTAGAATAGAAAAAAAATGTTTTATATTATTTAATAAAAGATGAATCTAATACATATAGTCTTAAGAAACACAAAGATTCTTAGAAACCCAAATCTGAAATTGACAATAACCTGATTATTTATCTATAGATTAATCATTAAAAGTGGACAGATCAAAGAATCTTACCGTAATAAACTTCTGAGAACTAAAATTAACACTATTAGACCACAGAAGCCTCTGTAGATGTTCAATGTACAGTAGTTTCCACCAGTTTCAAATGTCAAAATTTTACAACTCATTCGTACCAAAAATACAAATATTTATATATATATTTATTCTCTCTTCCATACATATTTTCCGATCCTCATAACATACTTATTTTTCAGTTTATTTACTTCCACCTGCTTATATAGAAAAAATGCTTCATTATATATAGAGAGAAAGAGAGATATCTAAATGATGGGATAGAAATAGGAAATTTTTAGATGTTTCTTCACGGATCTATTATTATATTCTCTTAAGAAATGGTTCTTTAATATATAAGTGTTAGATGAAATGACTGTTAAATAGATCATTTATTTTCATGGGAGATAGGTTCTTATGAACGGCTACTCATGAAACATGGATCAATGAATTTGATTTGAAAACTACACAAATGAACTCTGATAGCAATATAATATATTTTAAACATAATCTCTAAATAGGACGATTGAATGTAACTGATCCTTACAGTAAACCTTCTAAATTAAATTTACCTGAATCATAAGAAGAGGAGATTTAGTGAAGCCATTCTCGTAAGTAGCAGAGGGAACCAAAGTCGTGAGTTGTGAAGGGGAGGTGAAATCTCCGAAATCATCGATTGATGAGTTGGTCATGGCTTCCACAAACAGAGCACCCTCGCCATTACAGTCAACAGCAATTCTACCAGAGGCGTCCACAATCAGTCTGCCCGCCAGCGGATAAAAATCCACCAACACCTTAGAAAGCGCGTCTTTCAATATTTCGGCCACGTTGGAATCTCCATTGGGAGGCCTTCTGTAAATATAAGCAATCGCAGAATGCACTCTAACCATAACTAAATCAATATTGGAGACCCACAGTTGGTGATATGGAGTGGAATTTACAGGCTTAACAAGCACCGAATCTGTGACAGTTACATCCATTTTTCCTTCAATTTTTGCCCTATCTATCTATCGCCTGCTGCTGAGAAAAATATAGGGTAAATGGGAGACTGTCAGGGTCCTAAAGTATGTGCGTGTAAATAAACTTAAGTATACAGTGGCTTTTTCAGACCAACCTCAATGTTCGGCACTGGCTATGCAGCCATGTAAACAGCACCCCATAGCTCCCTACTTCTACAGCACCCCATAGCCCCCTACTTCTTAGCTGCCTTCTCTATATATGGTGACTGCAGTTTCGAGGGGACCGAATGAAGTACATTTTGGCACGTGTCCACCTCCCTCTTTGGCTGGAAAGTCTCTTTAAAAAAAATTTTGTGGCCACATTTAAATATATAAAAAAAAATTATTTATATTTTTTAATATAGTTAGGATTATGATCATGATAGAATAACAATTATGATGGGTTGTAGATGAAGATTAGGTTAGGGTCCGGGATAATATCATAGTCAAGTTTATGCTTAGGGTTAGATTTTGGATTAGAGATATAATTACAATGAGGCTTAGGGTTGTAATTATAATGAGGTTACGGTTATAAATAGGATTAGGGTTAGGGTTGTGGTTAGACTTAAGATTGGGGTTAATCTTAGTGATTATAATTAGAGTTAGGGTTAAAGATTATAATTATTAATTATAAATAAAATTAGGTTTAGAGTTAGGGTTAGAATTATAATTATGATTAGGTAGATGAGTTATTTTATTTCCTACAAATAATGATGTGTCTCATGATGAACATTCTCTTAGATCTCATCTCATCTATATAGATATCCATTATATTATTTTTCATAGTGAGACATCTCATGATCATAACACACATTATTGTGATAGTTCATTAACTTTTTTATGTGAATGTGATTGGCCTTTCCTAAGCTCCATCATTACAAGATCATATTATTCATATTAGTGAGGATATTTTACATGATGATTATAATAGTTTCATTGATGCATATTTACTCTTAATTAAAAGTATTTAATGCTAATTATATTTTATTGATAGGTGAGTTTAGAATTTGCTTAAGCCATAGAATATTATGATTGTTTGGTTTATATTTGTTATGCCCTCATTCACTTACTAAATTATTGTCACTTAGAATTTTTTTGGCAATTTTTTAGGTATGTTAAAGTAATAGTTAAAATAATATTTAGCATGTTTAAATTTTATTATCAAAATTATTTTACACATCCACCAAACAAATATTTAACAATTTCTAAAACTGTTAAAATTTATATTAAATTTAATCAAACTTTTTAAAAATCAATATATAATATACACGACATTAAAAATATAAAAGTTAGATTGGGTAGTCCTTATGTAATTTAGTAATATAATTTTCTTAAATATTATATAATAATAAAATAGTACTAGAAAAAATAATATAATAATTAAAATGCATAATATAATAATAGAACATTTAAGTGTAATGTTTATCCAAGAACATTGACATTAGCCCTAACCTAACTTTAAATCTAACCTTATCTTTAATTCAACCTCAACATAAGGCTAAATTGAAGATTTTAACAAAACTTAACCTAGTGATAATTTTTAATGTAATCATGACTTAACACTAATATTAACTCCAATTCAATCATAAACTTAATTATTAATACATCATATTAATATTGGATATTTAATTATTATATTAATTATGTTTTAGTAATATTATACTAATATTATATTTTATTATTATTGTATTATAATGTATTATTATATTACTGGCATATTACTATATAATTCTTATTATAATTAGATATAATAACATAATGTAATATAAAATTATATATACAATTAATATATATTTTTTCAAATATTAAAATAATATATATATTTTAAAGATATTTATGAATATATATACTAATTATCAATAATCATAATTTAAGAACCGAACTTTCAATTGGGTACATTTTTTCAAGACACTTAATTTTAAGGTTATAATTAAAATAAACAATTATAACTTTAGGTTATGGGAAAATCAGAATAGGGTTTTATTTAATGTTAAAATTAGGTTAAGAATCACAGCTATAGTGAAAATTAATGGCAGGGTTAAACTTAGATCAAGGATTAAGATTAGGGTAAGGATTAAAATTAGATAAGAGTTATGATTAGATTGATGGTTATTGTTAAATTTAGAATTAAATTTATAGAAAAGAACATATTAATTGTTATTTAAAAATTAGACTAATATTGCAACATGGCACTTGTTTTTCCTACCATTGATCTCGATTATGCATCAACTCATTCCCTTATTAAATTTAGAATTTTCCAAACATAAAACTAAAAGCTTCTTTTTTCATGTAAGGAAGCTTCTTTTTTCATGTAAGGAAAGTTGCAGAAAAATCATAAAAGCAATAATTTGTCAAATAAGTATATGGAGGGCATTAGTAATGAAATTTGTTTTTTTGCTTTTATGCATGATAGCTATGCTTGCATTCTTATGGGATATTGACCAATTGTGGAGGCAACTCTTGGAGTATGAGAGCTTCCTTTTTTATGCAAAAGATGTTAAGAAATGAGACATGTGGTGGTTAATTGCCCGTTTTAGATGCAAATTGGTCAATCTCGTATTTATGGTGGAAGGAAGCCCTTCTTCAAAATTTTATTGTTCTAGGATTGTTATTGGAACCTTGCCTTTCACCAAAGCCTATGCAAGTAGCTACAAAGTCTTCTTAGTCCTAGCTTTGGGCTTCCCCCTTTATCGCTCTTCAAGGAAGAGAAAGGAAAATTGACTAGTGAAGAATCTTGCCACAACGAGATGTATGGAAGTATTTTGATCCTTCCACCTAGCTTGTAGCAAGGATCATTGCAAAGACTATTAGAATGGATAACGGATCTTTGGCCTTATTTGTGGGGTGATATCTTTCCTTCTATTGTCCCCATTACACCTCATCAATCTTTGTTAAAGAATTACAGCCCTAGGGAGATACATTTGTGTTCGGTTCAACACAATCCCTACCTAGAAGGGGTGGACTAAAAATTTCCAACCACAAAACTTATCACTTTGTGTTTGTCTCTATTCTAGCCCATGCTCTCAACCAATGTTTGGAAACCTAGAGAAGTGTGTGGTACAACATAGGAGTCCAATCCTGATCCACAAACTAAAGAAATGATTGTTTAAATGCTCAAATCGAGAGGTAGATTAATAGCACATTGTATGCCAAAAAGTATTAACCATATTTTCATCAAGAAAGATATCATTAGAGTAAAATAACACACTACAACATCAATGTTTAATTGTTGAAGACGGTTGCAATTTCTAGGTGGGCAATAGCTAGGCGGATGGATTCATATTTGTTGTAGGTCAATGGGTTTTTTTGGCCTTTAAGAATTTCCAATCTCTTATAAATCTTGGTGTCGGGGTCACAATTTGTAATTAACGTACATCATAAAGCTAGTCTATATGACCCCCAAACCATTTTCTTATTGTCTCGGGTTACCCTAGTTTAGGTAATCAATAGTTTTTACTAAATCTTCTCTAGTTTAGGGTATTGGCAACTATCTCTCCTTTTGCATAGTTTTAGGTGGCATACAAAGTCATTGCCTTCTTTGGCTTCCTTGCGACCTCAACCTCAACGATCATCTTTTGCAAACTTACTTTCTTCAATACTCTCTTCTTTATCCTTTCAAAGTTGAATTGTAGCCACTTAGGAACATCTAGATTCTCATCACTTTGGATAGATGGTTTCATGGTAGTTACAACCTACTTTGGCCTTTGTTCTTCATCTTGTTGCTTGTGCACCTAATTTTAAAATTTTGGAGGAGTCATCTTGGGGGTGGGGGCCTAGTTAGATCCTCTTTTTCTTGTTCTCTATGCTTCTTTGACTCCATGTTTCTTCTCTCTTCATTTTTTTTGGCCTTAGGCTCTGAAAAATAAATTTTATTGGTCTTCTATTGTCATGATAATTCTTGAGTTGTCTTGGTCCAAACCCATTTATGTTGCTTAGATTGTGTTTGCACTTAGGTAGGAGTAACCGTAGGTGTGTCATGCTAACTTGGGTATCATGCTATGTATCATATTATGTTGTGTGCAGAGATCCAAATTAGATTTGGTACGTGTTTGGGCATGAGGACAATTTGATATATGTATGTATCAAATAGTAAAAGACAGTAAGAGTGAAGAATTTGGTGGGAAGACCAAGCGATTGGTATTTTGAAATGGTTGATGAGAGAGAGAGAGAGGGGTGAGGGGACCCTATGCAGCCTTCAAAAGAGTTTGTGGATCAAAACCAAATGAAATAAATTAAATTTCTATGATTGTCCTAAGGATATTAATTGTCACAGTCATAGTTTTGGTAGTGATATTATTTTTGTTTTGACAAAGTTGTGTTTGTAAACTCAAGTGTGGACATGTAATGGAGTCATGAGATGTCTTAAGAGTACATCAATAATTAACAACAACATAGTGTGTAGGCACCTAAAACATGAAAGGAGTACATATTGGTAGGAGACAATCATCCATGCTTATCACAAGCTTCTACGGCTCATGTAGACTCAAGGTGAGTTGCAAAATGACCACAAATGAGTGTGAACCCTGTCTTCACAAATTATGATCAATTGTCATGATACTTGACCCTATACTCATGTTGTTGGCTCAATTAATATTAACTAGTTTTCCCAAGCCTAGAAGCCAATTAATGTATCCAAGGGTGTCTAGAAGAATGGACTGCATGATCATTCTCAACAGTTTGATCATTCTCAATTCAACTAAAGGTCCAAAATGCTCTTTCTCAATAGTTTGAGTTACAACTATCAATTCCCAATGCTTGACAACTCCATATTCTAAGTTCCTTTTGACTTATATTTCATTTTCATGAGTCAACTTATAGTTCTCAATTCAGTTATAGTCTAGTATCTTGTGTGTTGATTGTACCTCTTAGTTTGATAAGGTTTTGGGTGGATTTTAATCTCTAATTTTGAGGAAAAAGTTTCCCTATAAATTGAAATTCAAAATTCATTTTGAGGGTCTAAGAATTGATTATTTAAGGTCCAAGTTTAGCAACACTACTTAGCTTTTTTTCTTTCAAAAGACATTTAGCAAGAGGTTTTGGGTGCTTTGCTAGTATATTTTGAAGAATTAATGGAAATGAAGTTCATAGTTTTTAATGGTATTGGTCGTCTTTTTTTATTGCTTGGTATTCTTCTATTTCTTTCATTTTCCTTAGTCCTAAGTTAATATTTACATTTATGAAACATCTTCTTTGTTATAATCAATTTGTGCATCTTTCATGGTGATTGAGGTTAATAATGAACATGTGAATGAATAGTAGTAGTTGTTCTAGAGATTTCCTTGGTCTCATTTTCATGTTAGAGTTGGCAATTTTGGCATGATAAATTATTTACATACAAGGTTATTTCTAGATTTTGTTGATAATGTGGATGTAGGTAATACTAATGATTCATTTTCTCGTAGCCTTGTTCTATCTTTTGCAATTTATTGTAACCTTTTAGCTTAGGCAGATTAAGAAATTGACATTTCAACTTGATTAGTGACATTTTCCCCTTGAAAAAACTAGCTGCATAAACATTGCTATCTTGTATTACCTTGGGAGGTTTGGAATACCTTTAGTTATCTCTATTTTATAAGTGAGATTAAGTGGCAATACTTAGTCTATGTTGAGTGTGTCAAAAGACCCATCAACAAAATTGGCTCTAGAGGGAGGGAAAGAACAAGCTGGAGTGTATGCCATTGTTCTTTTTGAGAAGTTCAAGAGAGTTCTAAGATTAACTCCCAACAAAGGAAAATTATTAGAGCTTGGACTCATCACTAGATCCAAAGAAAATAAAGGAAAATGATAGCCCCATATTCGACTTCACAATCAACACCCATTGTTCGAACAACATCGCAATTTATCATGGTCCCTTTGGTGAATAAAAACCATAGTTATCTTAGTTGTCCAAACAACATTAACACTTAGTTATCTTGCATCATTGTGACACAACAAATTGATAACTCAAGCAAGGTATGGCTTCTTAGGAAATGATAAATTGTAAAGGTAAGCTAACTTAACTCAAGGGACTAAGATGATATCCTACCATGAAAGATGATAGTTATAAGAAAAAGACTACCTAGTGATATGAAAGTTGATGCAAGATAGTAAGGACAACAATGAAATTTATTTTGAACTTTGACAAGATGGAATCATTGGGTGGAAGTTTGAACGGATTGATAGCGAAAAGGCATGGTGATGCAAAGAATCCAATAAACTCAACCAACTAGGGAGATATTTCTCCCAACTCACCTATTCAATTAGGTGTCAACCCTTCACTGACTCACAAGACCCCTCACATGGCCATAGGTTACTCAAAAGGATTCAATACCCCAAAACACACCCATACTCACCAACCCTCACCCAAGCATTGAATCACACTCAAATAGGACAAATAAACATGTCTAAGTCACAATCCAAATCTCCAACATTCAATCACCACCAACACCCTCAACCCTTATTCACACAAATCCTCCTTCAACTGGATCTTCTAATCCCCCTAGTACTCAACTCACAAAATGTATGAGATATCCAAAAACCAATGTGCTTTCGGACACTCTTACAAGTACCACTCTACATATACCACCATGGGTATTTACCCTCCCAACCACCCAAAGGTTAAAGGAAGATTCATTGCTGCAACACTCACTTTTTGTGACAGTCTCAAGCACTTAGGACAAACACTCCTTTCATGGCCATTCTTCTTTACAAAACTCTCTAACATTAATTATGATAATAATGTACCTCCTTAAAACTTCCACCAACACCAAACTCAATACCAAACTCATTCCCAATCTCGCTAATGGACTAACTCAACTCGTTGTCAAATTGTGACAGTCAATGCAAGGTTTAGGACACTCATACACCCTCAGAGATTGATGGGCTTTTTTGATCACCAAACACTTGGATTATGTTTATAACTCCCTCATAAATTCCAAATCCCTTAACAAGACCATTCAAGTACCCTTGAGTCAATTACACCATCCAAACTCCATTCATACACAATGCTCTCATATTAAGACACAAAATCCAACAACTTCCACATATTTGCATGTGCCAAAATGCTCATGAGACCTTGCAATGATTAAGAAAAAAATACATGATTTTATGGGTCATCCCATGCCTTGAAATGAATTTATCAACATGTAAATGACCCCTAATGCATTTTAGTTTGCCTCGGGTTACCCTAGACTAGGTTTTTGACAGTTGTCACCAATTTGGCTATAACTTTTGCAATACAGAACAAAACAAGATGAAACCAAAGGGATATTGAAGAGTATTAACCCCTATAAAACATTAAAGAGATTTTTAAAGAAAAATAACATTCTAAGAAACACCAAACTCCAATATAGCAATTTGCAACATTAAAGAACTTAGAAATTGCAGAGTAAAACTGAAATATTCATTAATTGTGCTTAGTTACAATGCTCAACTGACCCTTGGTCGTGGAGAGTGTCTTATTAAACAAATAAAAATCCTCCCTCAATGGTTACAACCACCTTTTAAACTTTTCTCAACAAACTAACACCTAATTGCTCATAAGATGCACAAAACATTGCTTTAACAATGTTGAAACTATTAGCAACTTTGTCAAAAATTGTTCCTAGAATCAACCCAAGAACAATATGACTCAAAAATGATGGAAATAGGTTCAAATAGTTATATAAGACCTTTACATATCATTAAACATCACATTTGACCCATTGAGACATATTTGCAACATAGTGATAATTTTGACAATATTGATCATCATGATCCCCAGTAGGACTCAATACACCATCTAATGGTATGGTATTTATTACATCAAGTATGATCTTCTAAGACCTTATTCATAACCAAAATAAAAAACCTTTACCTATTACTAAATTGGCTTCATGGTGGTCATCTTGTGCTAGGTGCTCTTTCCCAAAAGGATGATATGATACGATGGAAAGAAATATGAGGGGGGAGTGGTAGGAAATGTTAAGGGTAGCTGCTGCGTGGAGAAAGAGGATGGAATGGTATGTGTGGGGAAAGGAGGACATAAGGGATATAAATGATGGAAGAAGGAGATACGTGGGGGGAAAGAGGTTTAGGATATGGGAGGTAGAAGGGGTTGGAGTTAGGATATGCTGGTGAATAAAGTAGATTGGGAGGTATAAGGGGGTAATGAAAGGGTAAAGGGAATGTAGGTTATAATGGGAGTTATAAGGGGCAAGGAAAAAGGGTAAGGGGGTAGGGTGGTAGGTTAGGATAGGGATAGGATATGGGTAGGCTAGGACGGGGGTAGGTGATAAGATGGAAAGGTAGGTTAATAGGTGTGTGGTAGAGGTAAGCTTAGGGAAATAAAGGAAGTAATACTTATGGGATGTGGGTTAGAATAGGTGATTTTAGGGGAATAAAGGGGTAAAGGGGTAAGCAGTGTGGAGGGGAGTGTGAGAAAGAAGGTATGAGGGGAAGGGAGATGTTAGGATAGAATAGGGGTAGGGGTAAGGTGGAAAGGAAGTTAGTGGAGGGAGGTGAGGGTGTAAGATGGAAGGGTAGGTTTAAGTTAAGATGTGAAGGAGGTTAAGGCATGGGGTATGAAAGGTGGATGGAGGATAGAGGATAGGAAGGTAGGCGAGTTAGAAGGTATGGTAAATGAAAGTGAAGAGTGTTAGGGGAGGTGGAAATGGGAGGAAATGAAATTAGGAGTGATTAGGTTTGGGCACCCATTGACAGGATCGACAGAAGTGGAAGGGATTATGCCTTGGCTGGGAAAAGGGAATGTTAAACCTCACTTCATTTCAAAGAGAAAGACATGGCCAACTCCTGAGCAACTACAAACAAAAGGTTAACAACAAAGACTCATCAACAACCAACTAAGCTAAGACAACTAACCTAGAAAGCAAAAAAGTGGGGCTCCCCATTTGCAATGGGGCGATGTGTGAATACATCACAATAGGATGTCACTCTTTCCACTTACCTTTCTTTTTGTGAATATGCATAAAACTATTTTGGAAATGATAATATAGATCCTCATCCATTAAAAAATAATTATAATGGTAAAATGAATAGACCTATTGTAGGGTCCTCTAGGCCTAGGGTAAGGAGTTTGAAGCATAGATACATTGATTTGGCCTTGTGGCCATCAATGAGTGTTGACCCAAAAGGAGATGCCTTGAGAATGACAATTTTGGAAGTGTGGCATTGTTGAGAGCCAACACTTAGGTGTGAACCCTGTCTTCACAAATTATGATCAATGGCCATGAAACTTGACCCTATCCTCATGGTGTTAGCTCAATTCATATTAGTTTTCCCAAGCCTAGAAGCCAAGTAATGTATCCAAGGGTGTCTTGAAGAATGAAGTGTATGATTATTGAATTTTTATATTGAAACCATTATGCATGCCCCTCCATTGAGGGTATTGAGGAAGATTGGGAATAGTGTGTTTTGGTGAAGAAACATGATTTGAGAAGTTTGATGCAGAGGCAAGGGTAGAACTCAGTATTTCATATAAGGACAACAACCACATTGATTAGGCGATTCAAATAAGGTCTCTTCAATGTTTAGGATACACAAGGGCAACATTAGTCATGTAAGTATGTATGAGCATGGGAATGGATAATTACTTTTCTTTTAGACTAACTTGGGTCTATGACTCTCAATGGTGTTCATCCCAAAAGTATATGTAATACCATTCACTTGGACCCAAGGTGTGACCGAGAATTTTGTCTTACTTGTCACCATACTCTCGATGACTTCACAACATTGATAATGAATTAACATTAGAAACTCATGGATTACCCCAATTAGACATTAGTCAACTTAAGATATGATACAAGGATTGCATACCACAAAGCCATTAGCATATCACCTGCTCTAAATCACCACAAAGCCATTAGATATTTTTTGAGATGAAGAAGAAGAATTAAAAGATTTTGGTTCAATTTGCATAATTTCTATGTTCAAGTAATTTAATTTGGTATATTATAGTGAAACGTGATTTCATAACTAACATTTCAACTTCTATATAACTGGTTCTATAGCCTGATTTTTTTTCCTGTGAATAAAGATCATGTTAGATAATATCAACGAATAATAAAATAAGGAGACAATTGCTAGATTGTTGTATAACTTGAAAATAAAAGGTGATGGAAAATGTTATTGTCCCTGCAAAATTTATAAGGGGTTAAATACTAGAAGACTTCTAATCAAAACAACTAAGAAACATTGTAGGTTGCATGGTCACATTGAAGGTGGACATGATTATCATCCATTGGTAAGTTTTTCATTATATCATTTTAATAATGTATATACTTAATAAATCACTTGATGATGAGATCATCATCGCGGTCTATTTATGTTTATCAATTTTATATAGGTCGAGCACCTTGAAGCACATGATATGGATCAACACAACCCAAAGAATATGGTTTTCGAAGTGGACGAACATGGAGGTGTGAATATCAAAGCTGAAGATAATGATCCCATGGAAGACGACGATCATGAGCCACAAAACACAATTGAATATGATTGTACAAATACATTGATCCATGACACATTTAGTACTGGCGCAACTGATCATGATGATGAAGATGACCTTGATGTTGTTCGTGATGTCCCTCTACTTGAGAAGGCATCTGAGGCCCTTTATGAAGGCTCCTAGACAACTCTTCTCTCCGTTGTATTGTTGTTGGTGAACTTGAAGGTTATGAATGGTTTATCCAACATAACAATCTCACGTATGTTAAGGTATGTCATATATGTCATTATAGTTAATAAATAGTGAATCATGTACCATCAATATTCTTTATATTAACATTTATTATATATTTTTTGTTGTAGATTGATAGGTGAGTTGTTGTTACCACCATCAAATATTCTACCTTGCTCAAATCGAGAATTATCTGCCATTATGAAAGATATTGGAATGGAGTATCAAGCAATAGATGCTTGTCCCAATGATCATATTATATATCACAAGCAACATGAATTTCAAACTCAATGCCCTGAATGTCATATCAGTAGATATTGAACATATCAAATAACAAAAAGGGTTCCTCGCAAGGTTCTTTGTTATATTCTCATTATTCCATGTATGCAACGATTATTCAAGTGCACTAGCTTGGCACAATTTATGGATTACCATGCACGCAATAGAAGTCGAGATGACATTATTCGAATGCCTGTGGATGGTTCAACAATTATGGACATAGAGGAAAAGTGGCCACACTTTAAAAAAGAACCTCATAATCTCAGGCTTTCATTGGCAGTGGATGGTGTCAATCCATTTGGAGAGCTGAGATTTGTTTACTTAGTGTGGCCTGTTTTCATTATCAAAAAAAAAATTCCTCCATGGATGTCAATAAAGAGGGAGCACATAATGTTGGCAATGATTGTTCCAGGTATTTAATCATTTAATAGCCGTCTACATTTAATTATAAATATTGCAGTAAAATGGTCATAATAATTATGTAATGTTTTTGTTCATTCGATTAGGTAAGTACCAAGTTAAAGATATGAATGTATATATTGAGCCTCTTATCAACAAGTTGTTGGAGTTATGGAATGGTGTCAGTATGTATGACGTCTCTAGACCAATAGGACAAAGACAATTTTAATTCCATGTGATGTTTGTATGGACAATACACAATGCCCCAGGGCTAACACATTTTTGTGGTATGTTATAGTGTTCAAGTTGTGCATGATAATTATAATTAAAAAAATTAACATATTTAATCCAATTATACATTATCTTGTAGGTCTTCAAACAAAGGGAAAATTTGTATGTCTAGTTTGTGGTCCAAAGATGAAATCTCGTCATTCAAAAAGTTTAGGAAAGTAGGTGTTTGATGAGTATAGGCACTTTCTCCACAAAAATCATAAGTATCGAAATACTGAAAAACATCTTTTCAATGGGAAAGAAGAGAATTCATCAAAGCCACGAAGAATGACACCTCACCTGTGGAAGTTAGAATATAATAGAATTAATCGTCAAGGTAATGTCATTCCATCTAATGGTTTATGTCATAAAACATCTTTTCTATTGTATTTTGTTTAGTGATGATGTGATTGATGATCGTGAAGGTCGTCAAGGCATAAATGACCACCTTCCTAAGGGACTACAAAGTTATCCCTGATAATTTAGTAGGTTTCCCTACTACGAGAAGTTACAAATTGTGTATTTGTTTGATACTATGCATATTGGAAAGAATATAACAGAGACATTATAGAAAATATTGGATGGAAGGCGTGACAAAGAAAAAATTGTCAAAATTTGTAGTGACATTCAGGAATCCAATCATGCAATAAAAAATGTCATTCAATCAAATAGCCATGGAGACCAGTTTAATATAAGTGACCTTCCTTGGTTATTAACAGACCAACAAAGAATTGCTATAAAAGAAGTCATACAAAAAATTCAATTTCCCACAGGATTTGTTGCGACCATAAACAATCTCATATCAAAGAAAAGTGAATCT
Organism: Cryptomeria japonica; assembly: GCF_030272615.1. NCBI lineage: Eukaryota > Viridiplantae > Streptophyta > Pinopsida > Cupressales > Cupressaceae > Cryptomeria > Cryptomeria japonica. Next base: position 26,465,225 of record NC_081415.1, on the reverse strand, counting down.
GTGCCAGGGATGAAAACACATGATTGGCATACCTTCATTAAGGTAATTCATGTTCTTGTGTTTTTACTATACATGTGTAGTCACATAAATCTATCCAATTTAATTAAATGAATATTTCCTATTTATTTGATTAAAAACCCACTAGCCATCAGTTAATTAAATTAATATTTAATTAATTCATCTTCAAATATTCTCCTATTAATTAAATAAATTATTCAATTTATTTTAATTAATTCATTCAACCAAAATCACAAATCAATTAAATGAATAAATCATATTTATTTAATTAAATCCCCCTTTTTCTCCTTTTAAATAAATTAAATAAAACATTTATTTAAATCATTTATCCCCCCCACTTGCATTTTCCTACAAATGCAACTTGCACACATTTATTGAAATAAATGAATTTTATTTTAATTAAAATCCTATTTTCCCTCACCCACCAAATCCACTTGTAAATCTAATCCCCTTCTAGATTCTTCTAACCCCTTCCTAATTAACCTAATCCATCCCCTAATTATTGTCACATTCCTAAGCAACTTGGAGTCACTTCTCAAAGACTTCAAAGTCTTTAAAAAGCATTTAATGCTTTGTGTGTTCAACAATTTAACCTCCAAAGTTTTCCAAAACCACTAATGGCTCTTACATGACCATTAATGGCTCTTACATAACCATTTATGGTTATTTCAACTTGCACTCATGTGTCTCCTCAACACTTATTGCTTTGACCATGGTTATCGCTTTTGGCCTTTGCACAAGAGTTTATCCATTGGATAAAGGTTTTATTCTTTGAATAAAGAATTTATTCACTCAACCCAACCTTGACCCTAACCCCCAAGTTAACTCTCAGGTCATGTCAAGCATTTAATGCTTATTCCCTCTCCTCTCAACCTATCTCACATTGACACTTGTCATCCTAGGATTGGGTTGAAAGCCCTCACATGGATCTCAAACCATTCAATCCCGACCCTTGTTGAGATTACTCAATCTCAACCATCCATTGCTCCATTTTACCTATAAATAGAGCTCGCATTCCTCATTTTCAAATCCTCAAGCATTTAGCATTCTTAGCCATAATCATGAAAACTTGTATGCATTTAATCTATAGTGAATTTTAGAGAGCATTTAGCATAAATCACTAATATATTGTTATCTTGGACTAAAATAAATCTTAGTTCTTTTGTCATAATATGTTTAATTAGTTTGTTTTACACTTGCATAGCATAAGCTTGAGATCATCTACAATCTTGAATCTCCATAAGCATCCATAGTGCAAAAAGCTGCTGAGAGCTACACTATTTTGGAACTTGGAGAGGAGAGGAACAAAGGAGAAGGAGCTAAGAACATGTTAAGAGGCATTTAAAGATGCCTTCTTATATTTGTGTCATTTTTTAAATATGTTAGCATGATCTTAGTATCTCTTTTGATATGCCTTCTTAGATTAGTTCTTGGTTGAATAACACTAACGATTTCTTATGTGTTTTTGTGTGTTATACGACTACAGGTTCCAGTCTAACCTTTGGGTATTTTGCAGAGTATCAATATGTATACTGCGCATGTACTTTTCATTGAATTATGTTAGAAAAAATGAAAAGATAATTTTATAATTGTTGCACTACATTCTACCTCTATCTCTCCTAGACGACTTCGACAATAATGTCAAGCAAGTCATATATGATCTTGGAAAATACAAGAGGTAAGTAGTGATATTTGTTCAGTTCATTATATAGATATTATATTGGCGATTTGTTTTACTTGTTATGTAATATATTTTTTTGCGTCTTGAATATCTTGTAGGTGGTTGTCATGTAAAGAAATCCATAAAGAAGATATAAAATATTGGAAGAGAAAAATTGCTCATCTAATGTGTGAAATGTAAAAGTGTCTACCTTGAGCCTTTTCCAATGCACAAGAGTACTACCTCACACACCAAGTTGAGGAGATTGAGTTGTGTGGATATAGACTAGGTCAATGTGGATGGTTGAGAGGCACTTGAAATTTTACTTTTTCATATATGCATTGTACCTTAGGGGGTATTTGTGTGTATTACTTCATGTCTTGAGTGGATGCTTCATGCTCATGCCTTGCGTGTAACAATATGTATGTTTCATGACTTAAGAGAATTCATGCTCCACATATATTCAAGTGTATGCTTGATGAATTCAATGGATTCATCCAGATGCCTCATGCTTTATGTATGCTTCCTACTTTATGCGTTAAGTATATTCACGAGTATGCTTCATGATTTAAGTATTCATTGTATGCTTCATAGTTCAAGTGTATTTGTAGTCACACAAATCTATCCATTTTAATTAAATGAATATTTGCTATTTATTTGATTAAAAACCCACTAGCCATCAGTTAATTAAATTAGTATTTAATTAATTCATCTTCAAACATTCTCCTATTAATTAAATAAATTATTCAATTTATTTTAATTAATTCATTATACCAAATTCACAATCAATTAAATGAATAAATATTATTTATTTAATTTAATCGCCTTTCTTCTTTTTAAATAAATTAAGTAAAACATTTATTTAAATCATTAAATTCCCCCACTTGCATTTTCCTACAAATGCAAGTTGCAACCACAAATTGAAATAAATTAATTTTATTTTAATTAAAATCTTATTTTCCCTCACCCACCAAACCCACTTGCAATCCTAACCCCCTTCTAGATTCTTCTAAACCCTTCCTAATTAACCTAATCCATTCCCTAATTATTGTCACATTCTTAAGCAACTTGGAGTCACTTCTCAAAGACTTCAAAGTCTTTGAAAAGCATTAAATGTTTTGTTTGTTCAACAAATTAACCTCTAAAGTCTTCCAAACCACTTATGGCTCTTACATGACCATTTATGGTTAACCCCTAACTCAACCCTCATATGAATCATGTGTCTCCTCAAACATTTATTTCTTTGACCATGGTTATCCATTTAACCTTTGCACAAGAGTTTATCCATTGGATAAATACATTATTCTTTGAATAATAAATTTATTCACTCAACCCAACCTTGACCTTAACTCCTAAGTTAACTCTCAGGTCATGTCAAGCATTTAATGCATCCATAGTGCAAAAAGCTATTGAGAGCTACACTAATTTGGAAGTTGGAGAGGAGAGGAACAAGGGAGAAGGAGCTAAGAGCATGTTAAAAGGCATTTGAAGATGCCTTGTTGTATTTACTTCCATAGTTAAATATTTTATCATGTTTTTAGTGTCTCTTTTGATATGCCTGCTTAGACTTACTTTTGGTTGATTAATACTAACGTTTGTCTTTGTTTCTTATATTTTTGTGTGTTATTCCACCACAGGTTTTAGTCTAACATTTTCCATTTTGCAGTGCATCATTTGGTGAACCCGACGTGAAATTAACAACTTTTTTTTAACAAATTAACTTTTTGACTATTTATCTTGACACACAGGTCGCGCTTTGGCGCTTTCATTCGTGCTTTAGCGCTATTGTTCTTACAATGGCACTATTGTCTCAAATTTAGTGCTACTGCTCATGTTATAGTGCTTTTGGATTATTAACTAGCGCTCTTGTCCATATTTTAGCGCACTTGTATTTGTTGTTTAAATATTTTACTTTAGCACTTTTGTCTATACTTTAGCGTGTTTGTGTTAAGTAGTGCTTCTGTTGTCACACAGAGTAGCGCTATTGTAATAGAATGTTGTAAAAGAAAGGCCTTGTAACCGATAATATTATTTTTTAGGCTTGTGGAAGCCCACCATATTTTTGGATTTTTCTAACTGTTCGTTTCATGTGCAGGATTTAAACTAACCCCTTTTTGTTACTTAACAATCAAAAACACTTTTTTTGGTTCTTTAAAAATCACAACACAATTTTGTTTACTTGCAAGTTAGGAAACAAACTTTCATTTGGTGCTCTAAAAATCACAACACAATTTTGTTTACTTGCAAGTTAGGAAACAAACTTTCATTTGGTGCTCTAAAAATCACAATACAATTTTGTTTACTTGCAAATTAGGAAACAAATCTTTATTTTGGTGCTTAAAACAAGACAAGGCAAAATCTCATTTCTTGCATCAAATTTAAGAAAATTCACAATCGACACTTCAACTTGTTGTGCAAGTAAAAAGAACAATCAACTGGTTTCATTTTGCAAAAACAATTTACTTCATGCATACGTGTTTCAAATTTAGTTGACCAGGATTTTCAAAATTCTAGTTTACTCAAACATATTGCCTTTGAAGTTAAAAAGAACATCATGGTTGTTGGAGAAACATCTTCAAATAGATAAAACATCATTGCAATGACAAGTTAAAACAAACAAGTGTATTTTGTGTTTGACACACTTGTGCAAAAGAGTTTGTCGAGTGGTCCTACTTCTAACACACACTATCCTCTCCCTTGGCTTTGATGGTCCTAGGTGCAAGAGAAAAGTGTTAGTAACACTCAAGTTTTATCTTTTTTAGAGAGGCCTGCCAAGAGATTGATCACTCTTGGGAACGAACTCATGCGGTAAATCCTTCAAGCCGCTATAGAAATCAGGTGAGAGCGAAAGTTGTACCCTTGGGTATAGCTGTTCCTACAGTGTAACTTGTCGAAAGGATAAATGGGCCCACTACAAGTTACAAGGCTCTTAAGTGAGTCACTGCAAAATGAACTTATGTCCAAAAAAATTGAAAATTACTAAACAACTTAAAGTAGTAGCCCACCCATTCTATTGATTGAGGATATTTGTGATAAATTTAGTGCAAGAGCATAGAAGGTTTTGCTCCCAGGATACTCACCATACATATTTCCTTGAGTAGAAATATAGCTTTTTGAAAGGTTACTTGTAGCCTGATAAAAGTGGTGACTCCCCCATCATAGGGATCATCTATTTGTTATGCTCATGCAAGACTTAGTATATCACATCCTTACCTGCCACAGCAGGATTCATAAGGTATGTAGTACCAAAGTCGAAGAAATATCAAGATGTGGGATGAACTTATCGCAACTGGCCATTTGACCTTAGGTATAAAAAGTGCTTGAAGTATTTTCATTTTGGGTCAAGACCAGTGCAAATTGAGCTGACTTCAGGCTTTGGAAAAACACCTAAAATACATTTAAAGGAAAGGATCATAAAAAGTTCAAAAGATTGGGTTGATCTAGACCCATACTAACTTGTGCCTTTTGAGGAAACATTCTTGTGTTTGTGTGCTTGCTTTGTTTTCTTGTCAAAGAAACATCATAAAATCCAATTCTAAAACAACTATTCATCCAACACAAACATTTTCAAAAACAAAAGATCAAAAACCAAGAGCAACAACAAAAGTGTCGAATTACATGACCATTCTTCACATCTTGAGAAAGCAGAATCTTCATCAACACATCAACTTGAAGATAAAACCATTAAGCTTAAAGGATTTTATTAAAAGGAGAAAATTCTTCTATCTTAATAGACAAATCTTTGTCTCTCATAGAGTGTTTCTACATCACATGTGTCTCTATCTTCAAGGGAAATCAAACGAATTTGATCAAGAGTCATTAAACCGCAGAGCTTTTATGCAATATTAGGCTTTGAGTTATCACAAGAACAAAGGAGGAAAAATCAATCCTGACTTCTTTCTAGACATTTACATCACATATAACGTAGCTCAGGAAGAACCACCAACTCCCAAAAGAGAAGAGGAAGAATTTGTCCCCTATGTAACACGGAGTTTCTATTGAAGTTAGCATTTCATCCATTCCCACATTCACATCATCAATCCATTTCAACTCTCAAAACATTAAGAGGTTCTTGTCCTAAGTTCTATTTCAATATGGCTTGAATCAAACACAAAAACATCACTTTTTAGAGTGTCTCTACATCTAGGATAAACTCATCCTAAGAGACATTTCTACGCAGGTTAAAACTAGTCTATGAGTGCATCCTCTCAATACTAGGTAGTTGAGTCTGTAATACATCTCAAATCTCTCTAAACCTTATCACATCAAACTTTGTCAATCAAACACAACAAGAAATTCAAGAAAGAACTTTGGTAACATCTACCTTTAGTGCTAGGGATCTATATGCAAAACACCCCACCAAACATAAATCTCTCCTTTCATCAACAACTCATCATCATTTTCACCCAACTTCAACAAAAACTTGTAAAGAAAATGGCTCAAACTAGATCTAGAACTAGACAAATGGAAATTGAGGAAGAAGAGGAGGAAATATCAATGAATTTCAAGAAGCCCTGGGAGGAAACGTAAATGATGAAAATCCAAGTACTCCTACTCCTGTGGCATTAGAAAGGGCACAACACAGCCCTCTCTTTAATAGACTATTTGATGAAATATTCAGGAGCAATGCTAATGCTCACTTTTTAAGACTTGCTCAAGAAGGAGCCAAACTACCCTCTGACTTTGATTTTGCACAACTAATACAAGCATCAGAATGCCAAAGTCACCATGAGGAAGAAAGAGGTCAAGATCACATCAGATACAACCTTCATCAAGGTAATCCCCCACCTCCTCCTCCTCCAAATGAAATAGAAATGTTTTGGCAACAAGTTGAAAATCTCACCCAACAACTTCATAGTGGTATGAAAACTAATCAATTTTCACTCAGTGACATTTATCCCTATCCCTTTGATAGGAATCTTCATATGCCACCTTTTCCATGAGGGTTTGAAACACCCAAGTTCGAAAAGTATAGAGGAAAAGGAGATCCTCGTGATCATGTTAGAGAATTCCATTTAGCTTGCCTCAAAGTGGCATACGAGGACACATACCTAATGCAACTTTTTCCCCAAAGTTTGGGAGGAACAACCACATCATGGTTTTCTTGATTACCAGGTGGCATTAGGATATTTGAAGAACTCATCCAGAAGTTCCTAGCACATTACTCACACAACATTGAATGTGATATCACAATGGCTGATCTATGTAACAATAAACAAAAACCAGGTGAACTATTTTCAGTCTTTCTGCAATGATGGCATCAAATGTCTAGCAGACGTTCTCTTTAGTTACCTGAACAAGAACTAGTGGAAATATTTATTTCCAACTTAAACGAAGAAATAGAATTTCACCTAGACGTAAAAGACACAGATTCTTTCAATGACATGATCACCAAAGGCTTAAAATGTTAGCGGTCTCTCATCAAGAAAGGGCTTATCAAAATCTACAATGAGCCAAAGGATGGCCCTCATCCACACTTCAATAGTGACAAGCGTAACTTTTGGAACAAAAACAAAAACATCGTCAATGATGGGGTTGTCGATGCAAGAACTATCAAAAGTGCACAACCTGTGGTCTGATTTGCAGGACAGAACCCCCCACCCAAGAATAATACAATTGCTCCTCCAAATCAAGGGTACAACATCCCTCAAGAGGAATCCAAACGACGTCAACAAAATTTTAAACCAAAACGAACATACACTCCCTTAGGGGAACCTATGGAAATAGTGTTACGTTAGTTGGTTTCTCAAAATCTGGTGACCTTATCCAAAACATCAAATTATGAACCTCAAGTCAAACCTTCATGGTGGATGGATATTGAACATTACAATTTCCATCAAGGAAAGGGCATAAGACAAGCAATTGTCACATATTGAAAGATCTTATTTAGGATCTTATTAACCGAGGTGAAATTGAAATCGAATGACACGACCCAAAAACAACAAACAATGATCATCTCATGTTTAAAAATCCACTTCCATCACAAGATCAAAGGGGTCCTTCCACTTCAAGGAGAAACACAGATACCACTTATTATACACAAGCAGCCTATAGTTACACTATGAATCACCTATACGATGCCAGTGAACAAATTGCAACTATTACCATAAAAAATCCCAGCTCCACTTGCAACATTGTTAGACGTCACGACAAGATTACCATAAAAGAAGCTCCACAAGGCACCACATCTATCCCAAAGCAGTATAACCTTGTGGACCAATTAGATAAAATGCCCGCACTGATATATATCTTAGAGCTATTGTGCCTATCTCCATCTTATAAAACAATCTTGGATCAAACTCTCCAAGAGGTGTCAATTCCTGCAAACCTGAATACATATCAGTTCCAAGCCATGGTTGGAAATATAAGGTCATCACCTTGTCTCACTTTCTCTAAAAGTGACAACACATCCTTCCAGCAACCTCATAATGCCTCACTTCACATTGAAGGGTTTATCAACCAACATAGGATCAAGCAAGTCTTGATCGATAATGGAGCAGGCTTGAATATCTGTACACTACAATTAGTCACAACTTTGGGATATGCAACTAAATCAGTGGATCCCCGTAAGAAGATCACAATCAAAGGTTATGATGATGCAGAGCATTCATCCAAAGGAGTTGTTGTACTACCAATCCAAGTGGGCCCTGTGGTGAAACACATCATCTGTCAAGTTCTGGACCTTCCTCTGCCATACAATTTATTATTAGGAAGACCTTGGATACACGCCATGCATGCCATTCCATCCACCTACCATCAGTGTATCAAGTTCCCACATAATAGTGTCGAAATCACAATCCTGGGTGATGCAAACCCCTTTGCATATTGTCATAGTATCAGTCATCAACCAACGATTATCGTTCCAAACAACAGAGAAGCCATCTCATCCACATCATACATAAGTCCAGCCTCTCTTTCCAGTTTAAACACCACTATAACCAAGCAAGAGAAGCTCAAGATGAAAATAGCAGAGGAAGGTCTTGGAGAGTACAATCTAAGCCAACTCTTTTGTGTTGGACAAATGCCCACTTCTCCTAGAACTCATGGTAAACCTCAAAAATTGCTTCAAACACCACTGGTCAAGCCAACATGCACTTTGACACCTTTCATCCTTGGAAAGAGTTAAGAAGAAGATACCAGAGATGAAGACTTAGCAGAATGGATCTATAAAGATCTTGTCACCACGGAAATCCCACAAGCTAAGATTCCCACAAATCAATATGGAAAAGGCCTTCTCATTATGCAAAGAATGGGATATGATGGTCAAAGTGCTTTAGGGCATTGTAAGAAATGGCGACATGAGCCGCTGTAGTCAGAATTAAAGCCCAAAGATAACACATGCTTAGGCTTTCAAAAGGAGATCCTTCCTAAACTGAGATTCAAAGGGAAACCCAACAAACCACTATATCAGCCTATTACAAAGAGGCCACCTCTGATTATAAAAGAAACACCTAAAACCATAACAACTGCCCCATTGAGGCTAAAAATCCCAGCAAAACCATCCACAACACCAGTTATCCCACTAATCAAACCAGCGACCCCATCAACAACAACAATAACATCAATAGCACCATTGGTAGCAACAACTGTATCAGAACCCACAACAGTATCTACGACACTGGCAATTCCAACAGAAGCAATAGATTCAACACTACCAATACTTCATGTATCGGATTCATTGATCCCCATAATTCTTCCTACAACATCGATCAGTCCATCTATCCAGGTACATCAACCGATCACACTTGCAGTGTTTAACTCAAAGGATATCCCAGTATGATATAGTAATCGGCTACTGGAAAGTGACTCAGAGACTGACTTGCATGAGTGGGAACTTGATTCGGTACAACTTAATACTTTAGATGAGGAAGACACATCACTACCTCCACCTCACAAAGACATCCCTGTTTACGAAGAAGCATAGATAAAGACCTCTTGGGTTCCTGAACTGGAAACATCTTCCACAGACCCTACATCACATCCTACGCCCAATTCTAACAGGGAGAGTACCATCAACGACCTTCACCACAATGTCTTAACCCTCACTGACACATCTAACAAACTTAACTTAATCGATGAGGTCATGCCCATCATCCATCATGAACTCATTGAATGGAACCAACCTAATCCCCCATGCCTTGACCACTTCCAAAACAATGAGGTGATCATTGACTTTTTGGAACTACGGGATAACATACCAAGCAGGGATCACAAAGCTAGATTTTCCATAGAACTTAATAGCGCAGCATACTTCGGTGTGGATGCCAAACCTTTCAGTTGCAAAAATATAACAATAAAACATGGATCTTTTAGTGAAAACCACACTGTGGCACTGTTTGATCCCACAAAAGTAAAAAGAAAGAGTGTATCTAATGGTGAAAACCTCTCTGAGGCACCTAAGGATGAAAGGTTTGACATTCTCCCCTCTAGTACACAGTAGGAATGATCAACAATTCTCATCGAAGAAACCAAAGAATACAATGTGGGGACTCCTAAAACTCCTCACCACATACATCTGGCATCTCTTTTGACTTCAGAGGAACAAACCAAGTTTGTCGAATTCTTCTAGAAATGTCAGAGTAACTTTGCATGGTCATATGTCGACATGCCTGGTCTTGATCCAGATTTAGTCATGCATCACCTCACCATTGCAGAAGGAGCCAAGCCTATCAAGTAGAAACTTCGCAAGATGCATCCTCAGATTGCAGTACTAGTCAAAGCAAAACTTAAGAAACTCCTGGATGTTGGTTTCATTAGACCAATAGATTATGTAGATTGGATATCCAACATTGTTCCTGTCAGCAAACCAAATGGGGGCATCCGTATTTGTACTGACTTCAGATATCTGAACAAGGCATGTCCTAAGGATGACTTCCCCCTACCCAACATCGACATAATCGTAGACCTAATAGAAGGACATGCCATTCTTTCTCTCATGGATGGCTTTCCAAGGTACAACCAGATAAAGATCACACCAGAGGATCAACATAAGATGACGTTCGCATGTCCATGGGGAACATACTGCTGGAGTGTAGTGCCTTTTGGTCTAAAGAATGTAGGAGTGACCTATCAAAGAGAAATGACCACCATCTTTCATGATATGATGCATACTATAATGGAAGATTATGTTGATGACTTACTGGCAAAATCACTCACAAGAGAAGGTCATCTAGAAATATTAGAGAAAATCTTTGATAGACTAGAACAATATCATGCTCGACTTAACCCAAAGAAATGTGTCTTTGGAGTAACCTCAGGGAAACTTCTAGGATACATTGTCTCAAGCAAAGGCATTGAGGTCAATCCAGCAAAGGTCAAAGAGATCATGGACATGTCACCTCTGAAGAACATCAGTCAGCTAAGGACATTACAAGGGCGGCTACAATCCATCTGAAGATTCATTGCACAACTGGTATATAAGTACATTCTTTTACACATCTGTTACACAAAAACATCTGCTTTCAATGGGATACGAAATATCAGCAAGCATTCTAGATGCTTAAAGATCATCTCATGAATACACCATTGTTGATCCCACCAAATCCGAGTAAGCCTCTACTACTCTATATTTCAGCAACAAATACATCATTGGGAGTACTACTGGCTCAACACAATGCAGAAGGGAAAGAGTGTGATGTTTACTACATCTCTCACACACTGGTTGGCTATGAACTCAATTACACACCTATTGAGCGAGCTTGCCTAGTAGTAATCTTGGCAGCCACTAAATTGAGGCACTATTTGTTGACACATAAAGTACAGCTCATTGCAAAGATCAATCCACTAAAGTACTTACTCAGCAAATCAACATTGACAGACCACTTGGCCAAAAGGGTAATGATTCTAAGTGAATTTGACATCAAGTATGTGGACCGTAAGGCTAACAAAGGTCAAGTTATTGCAGATCAGTTGGCTGATGCACCACTTATAGGTGATCATCCTCCCATTTCCAATTTTCCAGATGAAGAGATATTCATGATCACAGTAGTACAACCATGGAAACTATACTTTGATGGTTCATACACTAGGCATGGCTCGGGGGCAGGCATTTTGTTTATCACACCTCAAGGTGATAGCATCCTGAAGTCTTACAGGCTCACATTTCCATGTTCAAACAACATAGCAAAATATGAGGACTTGATTACAAGACTCCGACTAGCCATACAATGGAAATTGAAAGCGTTACAGATATATGGTGACTCTCAACTGGTCATCCGACAAGTAATAGATGAATATCAGATGAAGGATGATAAACTCATGCCATAAAAGCAAATGGTGGATAGTCTAAATGCGTCATTTACAACTATCACCTTTGAGCAGATACCTAGAGATCAGAATCGAGCTGCTGACGCTATGGCTACTATTGCATCTCTCCTAGATCTTCCACATAATTCAACATGCTATGAGTTCTTGGTAGAACAACTTTGGATTCCCGCTTACGATATCCCTGAATCCGAGATGATATGCCACCTTGTTGGTTCTGAATCCCCATGGTATGGAGAATTCTACACCTACCTATGTGGTCACACACTTCCTCCTAGCCAATCGAATAACCAATGTAAAACCTTCATTCGCGAAACCGCTCAATATACCATTATTGTTGAAACCCTATACCAACGGAGTCTTGATGGTACTCTCCTTCGATGTTTGGAGCAGGATGGGATAACAAAGGCCTTGGAAGAGGTACATGAAGGAATTTGTGGAACTCATGCAAGTGGTCCTTCACTAGCCAAGAAGATCATACGAGCTGGATACTATTGGCCTTCCATGGAAAAAGACTCCTACTACTTTGTCAAAAAATGCAAGAAATGCCAAGTTCATGGAGACCTGATACATGCACCAGCACAAGAATTGCAACCAATCACAATACCATGGCCCTTTTGTCAATGGGGACTTGACCTTGTGGGTAAAATCCATCCATCTTCATCCAACATCCACAAATTCATCTTTACCACCACCAAATACTTCACAAAGTGGATCGAAGTTGTTCCACTTACCCAAGTCACCGACAAGCAAATCACCTCATTCAACCTTAATGACATCATCTGCCAGTATGGTGTACCCATGTCCATCATCACAAATAACGGTCTTCCTTTCAAAAATCAGGATGTCCGTGAGCTCTGCGCGAAGTTTCACATCTAACACCACTTTTCCACTCCCTATTACCCACAAGGCAATGGTCAGGCTGAAACATCAAACAAGAACATATTGAGAATACTCAAGAAGATAGTCAATGATGTCGGTCGTGATTGGCATGTTCAGTTGAATCTAGCACTACGGGTGTATCGAACTAGCATTCGAATCCCTATAGGCACAACTCCCTACTCATTGGTCTATGGAGTAGAGGCTATTTTACCTATTAAGGTCGAGATACCATCTCTACTGGTTTCCTTGCATAATCTTATAGATGATGAAGCATATAGAGTATCCCATCTTCAGGACTTAGAGCTACTTGATGAGAAACGACAAGCTGCATACAATCACCTCAAAGCTTATCAACAACGCATGAGCATAAGCTATAGTCATCGAGGTAGACCTCATACATTTGAGGTAGGTGGTCTTGTTCTTCGAGAGAATCCTCATAACCAACCAAACAAAGAACATTAGGGAAAGTTTGGATCAAATTGGCTAGGTCCATGTGTTATCACTGTTGTATTTGGGTCCAGGGCATATCAGTTGGCTACTTCAGAAGGAGAACCACTAGCAGATCCGATCAACAACATGCACCTTAAACGGTTTTATACATAAGCTGCCCAGAGCATCAGGCTCCCATACATACCAGAAAAACACCAAAAACATTCTGAAAAATGTCCTGAAGAAAATACAAAAACATCAAAAATAGTACAGAAAAATCATGCATCCTAACGGTGAACAACCACTCGGGTGGCACCTTGGGTAAGTGCAATGGTGAAAACCTAGCAAATAAGCGCCACTCATAAAGGCTATGGTTTCATTGTCTTTCAGACTTGTTGCAATCATATTCGTTTCATCCATTCATCCATCCGTCCAAACCATGGCTTGTTGTTGATTTGCAATCTAAGCTAGTACTTCACGCGTCTTGCATCCCACTTTTTCATAGTCATGTCTAAACTAGGGGCAATGCCCTTAATCTAGTTGATGGAAGTGAATTCTACATTATTTTGTGATTCATTGAGTTCTTCATTCAAAACTATCTTACAAAATCCAAAAACATTCAAAACAATCATCAAAATACCAAAAACATTGGAAAACTATCTCACAAAATCCAAAAACATCAAAAAACATAAAATCAATCAAAAACATGGCAACATCTTGTACATATGAATTCAAGAAGATACTAAGCAAACAATGTGAAATACTCAAACAATGACTTCTTATCACATCAAAATCAACAATCAACAATCAACACACAAACTGTCTTAACGAGGATGCATCCTTCCTTACCCAAAACAAAGACAGTATGACATTTTCTTTGACAAGAAAATTTTGTTTAAGCTATCAAAATACTTGATTGATTTGTAGGTTATTCATTCATTTATATATATTAGGTTCCTACGCTACTCCAGGATATCCACAAGTGATTAGAGTAGCTGAGATGGTTCCTATGGTATTGTTTGTATGTCTTCTGCGAATTATTCTGATGAAGTTCTGGGGCATGTACTAATGGTGTCTACGTGGGAAGTTCACTAAGTTTTGTGATCATATGTGAAATACAGTCATAGATCACTACGAATTGCTAACTACATCGTATACCTTGACCATATGAGCATGAACCATTATCGAGGGTCCATATTCTTTATTCTTTATATATGTTGTTTGCTTACAGGTACAATGCTCCATCTTTGGTTCCTACTGCCTCATCCAAGCTTGATAAAGTTTTATCTCTTACTATGGTATGAACTTGTCTCGGGATATGATTGGCAAAATATCAAGGAGGACATTCCAAGTCATGTATGAAAGGAGATAATCCTTGTCTGTTCTACAAGCAATACTCAGGTCAACTTGATCCATTATATCAAGTTGCTTGTATTAACTTGCTATATCAAAATCCATGCAAGGAATACTCAGGTCATCTTGAATCATTATGTCAAGTTGCTTGTATTTTCTTACAACATTTTAAAGCTCAATGATGAAAATAAAGCACTACGGATCCTGATTTCATCTCATCTACTTATATTGCATTCCATTTCATGTCACCCATCCATTTAATCATTCATTATTCATATGCATGGTTTTGTATGCAACTGTGAACAAAGTTAATATGAGCAATTATGTGAAAATTGAGTGGGTCTTGGATACAATCACGACAGAGTACTCTTATACATCATCAGTGCATCATGCAAAGTCTAAACAACCTTGCATTCATCTATCATGATCATATCTTCATCATTACATTTAGTTGCATTTGCGTCGAGTGCATTTTATATCATTTAGTTGCATAAAACTACATATAGCTCATTATCATTTCTTGGCATTAGTCTCATTATATCATTTCATCATTGCATAATCATGACATTTTAGGTTCATTTATATATTGCCCTCATTTGCATTAACTATCATTATTAGCCATTACTATGCATTCATTTAGTGTCAGTTACGAATCATCATTTATCATCATTTAAACACATGTACCTTGCACTTGTTTAGATTTCCATAGTTGCATACATTTATTTATCTATCCATTAGTTAAGTGCATTCATTTATCCATTTAGTATATTCTTATACTCATTCATTTCATTTCATTTAGGATTCATTACAATACATTCATTCTCCTTTTTAAATTGCATTAAGGTGCAGTTATTCATTACCCATAAGTTGCATTATCATTACATTATCATTTCACTTCATCATTTTTTTTTCGCCATTTAGAATCATAATAAAACCATTTGCCTCAAACATTGGTTCATGCATTATACATATGCATTCATTTAGAAATCATCATTTAAACATTTGTACTTTACATTTGTTTATCCATATCACACTCATCTAACAAAACCATCTAGATGCATATACATAAATAAATCATTCATTCAACACATTACATTATCATCATTGCATATCATTATCTCATCATTGTATCAACATAAAATACAAGATACTATCTATACCATCATAATCATCATTTAAAAATACATACATCCACATCATGGCATCACACACATAAGGCCTGACATCAACAAATCATGCACATCAACCTGCATCCACATGTTAGCATCCCATTCATTAAAAAAAAAATGCATATAGACATCATGTAAGAGTAAATCATCATGGAAACATGCATATAGGAATCATCTCATCAATGCATACATATAACCAACATAACTATCCATCTAAGCATAAATCATAAGATCACCATCCTGCATAAAATCCATACACATTAACATGCATATCATCACAAAATATGGGATATCTTCATATATATCATATCATATTGCCAAAAACATACATGTATCAGAGTACAATGAAGTCCAAAATATAAGCTACCAAGATCCATCCAAGACACAGTCCAAAATGATAAAAAAAAATGCATACAAAATGCTCTCTCAGATGACACTCTGATCGGATGATGTACCCCCATCACCACCTGCTCCCCCACTAGCCCCTGCACCACCTGATCTATCTCTCCATGAAGGACCCATCACACCACCACTGCTCTGCATCCTCTGAGACCGCTTTGATCTCTCTTGACGCATCTGTGAATAACTTAGTATCTATCGACTAGATGGCACCTTCTACTCATATAGGCCCCACCAGTAATCCAACTTTGCACCTACTCTTCGTACCTCCCTCGCCAATGCCTCCACAAACGGCCCCTGTCCCTGCACTCCCTCCAAGGCCCGCACTCTCTCTTGCAACTGGATCACCCTGTCCACGGCCTGATCTCTCTCCCGCACACTATAGCTAGCTCTGACTCTCATGCAAACAACTGCACATCCCTAGCTGCCACCTCTACCTCCATATCCTCAAGCTGTGTCTGCAAAAATAGTATCATATGATCCCATAGATCTCCACTTGTAGCTCCCTCCCCCATATCCATAGGTGCCTCTCTAGTGGCTCCCTCTCTAGTCGCTCCCTCCCCTATATCCATAGGTGTATGTCCCTCACCAACATCCCTGCCACCTAGTCTCATGCCTCTCTACATCAAAGGTCCCTGAGATAGCTGCAAAGGCTGCCCACCTCTCCCTCTCCGCTGTAATCATCCACCACCCCCACCTCCACCTCCGAATCCCCCACCTCCTCCAAAACCACCACCCCCTCCCCCTCCTCCTCCATCACCACCTCCTCCATCCCCACCACCACCATCCCCTCTCCCCAGTCCACCTACTACTACATGCCCTCCTCTCCTCCTCCATCTCCATCTCCTATCCTCCTCAAACTCTAGAATCGGCTCTGTCAGATCTGATATCTGAGGAATCGGATGTGCCGCATTTTAATGCGTGTACTCCTCTAACACCCCAGCATCTACTGCCCCTCGCCTAATCTGCCATGGTCTCTCCTGTAAGGTGCAAAACTCTGCCAATGCCTGATCATATGGTAGAACTAGCCCCCATAGGTACCTCTCTTGGACTACCCGTGCATACTCTCCCGAACCACCAGGCAATCCCTGCCTCCGCCCAAACTATCTCAACACCTTGCCAGGCAACTGTCTCTCCACATTGTAGGTTGTCCTACCAATGAGGTATCGTGTCATGAACACATACGACAATGCCTCCACATCATCCTCCCATGGCTCACACTCAATATACGGCCTCCAGATCACTGTATCCAAGTCATCTAGTGCCCGTCGCCACCACTCTAACTTCCCTAGGTGGGGCTGACTCATCATACCTCCATACATGAATACATATGGTTGGTCCACTGCTTGGAATCTCAGACTAACTGGTCGGGTAATTGGTAAGTGCTCCCATGCCCAAATATGCAACAATGTGATCCCCACTCCCAATGAGCTCCTCCCTCGATATGCTACCTCATGTAGATCCAGATATAAGTGCGATATCATGCATGGTCCCCATGCAAACCGGGTCCCCTCTATAATCATCTACTCAATCACCTGACCCTAATCAATGGCTAGTCCATGTGATCATCTATCTGGACATAGCAGTCCCCCAACAATCCCTGATAGCACTCCTGGTAATGGCTCATACAACGCTGCTATATCCTCCCAAGCTATCAACCCATCATCAATATAGACATCCTCCTCAAAGAATCTTGGCACTGCTAATGTCCCCCACACTCGATCATATGTCACTAGCTCTCCTCGAATGGGAATGTGCAGGATGCACCATACATCATCCAATGTAACTATCATCTCCCCCTACGCCAAGTGAAACGTGCATGTCTCACTATGCCATCTCTCTGCCAATGTTGTGATCAACCCGCGATTTGTCCAAATCACAGGCATATACATAACATCATACAAGTCAGTCGCTGCAATACAATCCACCTCGGCCTCTATCAAATGATCGTGCAACACCTGTGTGGCGGGATGCCTCTTGCACATCTATAAGGTGCGTAGATCCCCCTACACACATGCATCAACCATCATCATCAGTTGTTTATTTCAAACTTTCTTAAGTTTAAATCTAGACTATCAAGAGATACTTTGATCAAGTATCTTCGGGTCTCAACAGGTAAGCAATCATGGCACACCTAGACTTCAACAAACATTTATCCTAATGACCTAAGTCTCATCAGAGCTACTATGGTTCAAAACAACTCTCACCTCACATCTCCATCCATCCATCATTGGCATCAGGCGATCTTTTTTCAAACACACTGGGGCATCTATCTTCCTACACAAAAGTGCTAAATCAACTATGCAATAGCGCTAAACCAACAATAGCGCTACATTGACTATACCATAGCGCTACTTCACAACAATAGCGCTCAAACAACTACTCAATAGCGCTACACAAACAACAACACTAAAGAAGCTATACCATAGTGCTAGACTTGACAAAAGCGCTAAAACCACTATGCAATAGCACTGTAGCGGCACAATAGCGCTAATTAAGTTGACAACAACACCAAAACACAGTTTTAGCACTATTGTGTTGACTCAACTTGGACTCAGCAAAAAACATATCAAAAATGCATAAAATTCAAAAATTCAAATTCACATACTGCTGGTTTGTAGTCATCTGGCCACAAGAATCGTCAGACTCTCTCTAATCGGTGCTCTACTAGGAACCCGCATCCTGACTGTTGCTTGCTCTTCCAAAAGGTCACTCCTAGAGCTCAAATTTCACTATGGATGAGAATGCAAATGAGCATGTTTTCACCCCTTTCCCCCCATCTATACCCTTCGTCGTAACCCTAATTATTCCTCCTCTCACCGTCGTGGTCCCCGTGAACTTTTCGAGCCTCTCATTTCTTCATTTTATCTCCAATTTCTTCTATTTTTCACCAGCATTGCTAAAATCTTCTCTTCTACCACCCTACCAATTTTCATTCTTTTTCAAGATATCACTCAATTTTTCAAAAAATTTCAGCTCATCTCTTGAGGGGGCATACCAACCATTAAATTAACATTTTATGGGTCATATTTCTTCGCACTTATTTTCTCTTTCTTTGAAACAGTGCGATAAACCACATCGTCTTAAAGAGGGGCAAATGTAGTTGCATAAATCTGTCCATTTTAATTAAATGAATATTTGCTATTTATTTGATTAAAAACCCAATAGCCATTAGTTAATTAAATTAATATTTAATTAATTCATCTTCAAACATTCTCCTATTAATTAAATACATTATTCAATTTATTTTAATTAATTTATTATACCAAATTCACAATCAATTAAATGAATAAATATTATTTATTTAATTTAATCCCCTTTCTTCTTTTTAAATAAATTAAGTAAAACATTTATTTAAATCATTAAATTCCCCCACTTGCATTTTCCTACAAATGCAAGTTGCAACCACAAATTGAAATAAATTAATTTATTTTAATTAAAATATTATTTTCCCTCACCCACCAAACCCACTTGCAATCCTAACCCCCTTCTAGATTCTTCTAAACCCTTCCTAATTAACCTAATCCATCCCCTAATTATTGTCACATTCCTAAGCAACTTGGAGTCACTTCTCAAAGACTTCAAAGTCTTTGAAAAGCATTAAATGTTTTGTTTGTTCAACAAATTAACCTCTAAAGTCTTCCAAACCACTTATGGCTCTTACATGACCATTTATGGTTAACCCCTAACTCAACCCTCATGTGACTCATGTGTCTCCTCAAACATTTATTGCTTTGACCATGGTTATCCATTTAACCTTTGCACAAGAGTTTATCCATTGGATAAATACATTATTCTTTGAATAATAAATTTATTCACTCAACCCAACCTTGACCTTAACTCCTAAGTTAACTCTCAGGTCATGTCAAGCATTTAATGCATATTCCCTCTCCTCTCAACTCATCTCATGTTGACACTTGTCATCTTGGGATTGGGTTGAAAGCCCTCACATGGATTGAATATCATTCAATCTTGACCCTTGTTGAGATTACTCAATATCAACCATCCATTGCTCCATTTATCCTATAAATAGAGCCCATTTCTTCATAATCCAAATCCTGAAAACTTGTATGCATCTAAGTTATAGAGAATTTTAGAAAAGAACTTTAGCATAATTAGTCATATTCACTCTTTTGGTTAAAATTAACAAATAGCATTTAGATAACTCATCATTCTCTGGTTATTAAGCTTGCATTTGCATACTTTTCATAATCATCTACAATCTTGAACCTCCATAAGGCATCCACAATGCAAAAAGTTGCTGAGAGCTACACTAATTCAGAACTTGGAGAGGAGAGGAACAAGAGAGAAGGAGCTAAGAGCATGTTAAAAGGGATTTGAAGATGCCTTGTTGTATTTACTTCCATAGTTAAATAGTTTATCATGTTTTTAGTGTCTCTTTTAATATGCCTGCTTAAACTTACTTTTGGTTGATTAATACTAACGTTTATCTTTGTTTCTTGTGTTTTTGTGTGTTATTCCACCACTGGTTTTAGTCTAACATTGTCCATTTTGCAGTGCATCAGTATTCATTTGTTTTTTTGAGTTTGTTTTTCTTTGTATTTCATTCTTAATTGGTTTGATAACTTGTTATATGTCTACAAAATGTTGTGCTAACAAATTTGATTGATAAAGAGGGAGAAGTCAGTCCAGTGGAAAATCAAAGAAATGAGTTTGAAATTGTTGGACTTGAGCAGCTCTTGCAAAATAAAACACTCTCAAGGTGGGGAATTATTTTTAATACAATGTTTATTGTTTTAAGTTTGTTTTGTTCCAGTAGATATTCATACGGTTCATTCTTTTCTATCTTCCATTATCATGCTTATTTGATAACTTTGAATGTACCTACCATTGGAGGGAGATTGATACTAGTAGACATGGCTGGATCTGAGAATATTGATCAATTTGGCTTTGCTGGGTTTGAGGCAAAACTTCAGGTATTCCTTTTCCTTATTATCGTCATTCATTGTGCACAACATTTCTATATCTAAGGTCAGACTGCAGGTATCCATTTTGTAATTCAAAGATTTATAACGCAAGCATATCACCCACACAAAATCCAAATGAACGTTACTGAATAGAGAATTCCAAAGCACAATATTAGAATTACATCTCCTCCAAAATGATATTGCTTTAAACTTAATAGCACCTGTACATCTAACTTTTCTCTCCTCATTTGGTGAACACTTTAAATTCCTTTTGAAATATGCATTGCACTATATATACATCTTTCTTTAGTTAATAATTGCAGGCTTTATAGATAAAATGCATATACTTTTATTTATTTCTAGTGTTCAGTATCACTTTTCTTTGACAATCATCAAGGAAAGATCAATGTTTTAAGGTTTTGAATCACTATTTTTGGCAAACATCAGGATAAGTTTATTAGTTTCTGAGGTTTAGATCACTTTCCTTTGTCAATCACAAGAATATTTTGTTATTGGATTGGACAAAAGTTAAAATATATATACAACTAATTATTTATATATTGTACATGATCTTTTGTTGCCCTAGCATGAAAGATAACAAGAACTCCTTGTATTTTTTTTATCATTTGAATTCATTATCGACTTTACAACTAAATCTAGCCTAAAGTTCAACTCTCATAACTATTTGGGTTGTTAAGATGCTTTTATATTTTCACTACTTGTGTTATACAATTGGGAATTATGACCCTCACATTCACAATTCACAGCCAACATGTGTCTTAATCAATACTCAAATTATTCATATGTAAACCCAAATCATATAAATAATAAATGTCAAATTGACCTAAACAAATCAATGGAGTCACCTAATGAATGTCTCCTACTCCCTAATAGATAATGGGAGATCAATTACACAATATGCAATATGCAACAAACTACTACAAACCTTATAAAATGAATCATTAGCTCACTACATCTTGGCCATGGATATTGGAGGATCCTCTTAGAATGGTTTAATCTTCTTAAATTCCATTCCATAGTTGAACTATAAGCTTTAGTAAACACTCTTGTCCAAGAACTCCAACACCATGACTTGACCAAAGGTAACTTAGGTAACTTTGTTAATCGCAAACATTTAATGAAATTATAGAAGTCCTTAACACCCAAGGCTGATCAGAACGTGAATAGAATCTTCAAGCTTTTCACCATGGTTGTATATCCTAATTTGCCATACGAAGTTAGATCTATCTCCCCTTAGTACCAAAATGCAACACTTTCCCACCCTTAAATAGAAAACTATTTCAACTCTAACTCTCACACACAAGCTTTTATCATGTCTCTGCCATGACAACCAGATGCACACCATCTCTAATAAGGGAGAATTTTCTTGTTTCAAGACTTCACAATTTTCTATAACTCAAATCATGACCAAACATCAATCTGACCCTTTGTTAATGCAAAGAATTATATATACACAACAATCAAGGTATATATCATTGTCTTTGAGGAGTGGTCCTATTATCAACTAAGGCAACAACCTTATTATTAGTGCTGCAATCTCAACCTTAGTGGAGCAGTGATCTCTATTGTGTGTTGAAAATTGTAGCTAGCTTAGATACCTGACTATTGAATTTTAATGTTGTTAATGACAATTAAAATTCCTAAGTATTACCTCTCATGCAATTTGAACCACATAGGGCTGGGCCCAAATACATGTGACTTGTAATTATGTCTTGCTATGAATATTGGGCAAGACCTATATATAATGTAACTTGTGGATAGGACATGCCCTATAAATGTAACTTGTAATTTGGTCTGACCCTAATTGGGCGATGTAACTTGTGGTACTATATTGAATGTAACTTGTAACTTGTGAATAGGGTAGACCCTATCTTATGTATCATGTAATCTTAACCCTATGTTTTGGTGCCAAGTTGAAAGGGCCGACCTAGAGTGAATTGGTAGGCTAAGTCACATATACATACAAAGGCTTAGTCATTGTATCCACACACTCTCAACATGATGTCTTCAATCAGAAAATTATCTCCTTCATTCAACAAATTGTTTCTCTGAGTCAATGAACTATAATCTAAGGATAGTGAACCATCTTGCAATGACAATGATCTTCATTCTAGAGACAATGAACTATTCTCAAGGGTATCGAACTTCATCTTGTGGATATCGAGCTTCATTTGAAGGCTTTGAACTATCATTGATGACAATGATCTTCATCCTAGAGCAGTGAACACTATCTTTGGGGCATCAAACCTCCTTAACAACAAATACCCTATGCTTAAAGATAAGTTTATCATTTGCATATCCTTTGTTGAAGGTGTTATCCTATTGTGCATAGTTTTTTTGTTCTGATTGCTTCAAGTGTTGAAGCCATATTGTAAGATACTTTTGATTGTTCCTTGTGCACATTGTTTTGCTTTATGTTATTGCTCTTTTTTGCTACAGTCTGATCCTAAAATTAACATGTTGGTTATTTAGAGATGCATACACACCAGATAGACCCAATGCTTATCAACTTGTACCAAGAACAACAAAAGGTGATTTGTTTGGGAATGGGCAGGTTGAAGACCCCATCCAATAGGCTTAATAGCATCCAATACCTGAGGTCTCAAAACCGAGGTCAAGGTCTGAATCATACCCCACATGCTAAAAGAGAACTAACAAGCACCATTGTAATTGAAATACGCATATTTTTTTTTAAATAAAATAAATCTCCATCAATATTTCGATGACAACATTGCATCGCGACCAAACCGCCAGATCAACAACATCCTCGTCAGTGCAAAGTTTTTGGCCGGCGTTGGAATTCCAACGCTAATTGAAGAAACATGCGACGATGATGTTGTATGTCTGACTACACTTTCTTGTCGGAGGGTCATCGTAGTCGTAGTCGATGCATATTTGTGGTGAGCGTCGTAATTCCAGCATCCATCTGATGACATTTTTGGCCAGAGGAGCAATCATGGACACCATCGAAAGAGTTCAGGATGTTGTCAGAATTCCAATGTTAAATGGAATCATCAAAATGTCCGACGACGAGTTTTTGACAGTATCATTTGTCGGCAGTATGACAAAAAGTAGTCGAAATTCTAACGATAGGGTGTTGGAAATCAGCCCCGAATGTACTAGTGACTACATAGGCATTTTTGGCATTAGTCTGATTATAATTTATTTTGGAAACTTTATGGCATATGTATAAGTAACTATCTGCATTTTCTTGTTATGTACTACCCTACAAAAGTATCTATCTATGAATTTGCATTTGAGGATTTCCATTTCCAACTTCTAATCAAGTTTATAACTTAACACCTCCAACTATTCTCAATGGATATCCTTTTAGGTACAGTTAGTGAGATCGCAGGTTAGTTCTATGACAAATATAGTTTTGGTCCATCTAGAAACTTTTTCAAGATGAGGTATTGTCATGAATAGACATTATTTAATGAAATCTCATGAACATTTCATGAATGTTTATTCTTTGCCTTCACTTATTATATTCTTATATGCATTGTATGCTTTTAACAAGTGTATATGGTGAAAATGGAATGAGGAATCTATTGTAAAACCATAAAAGATTCAACCACAAGAAACCTTAGTTCTACAATAAACATCCACCATATAACATTGAAGAAACCTAAAACATGCAAATCACAACAAAATGCAATGATATTAATATCATTGACATGCTTAATAGGGTTTGATCTTCATTGTCTATTGTTGGCATGATGATGATTTTAATGTATTCATCACTTATTGTCATTGATGAAACACTCTCACACACATATGTGATAACATTGACTACCGGTGTAACTTCAATTGGTTTACACTTCCAACCGACATGTTTAAGGTTTATCTCTAAACCGGTACTTTGTATCAACCAGTATGTACCTATGAGATAACCTGTGATAACACTAGATCAGCAGCAGAATCAGAATGAAGATGAAGAAGAAGATATAGTGGAAAATTCCATAACAACGATTAATTTTCAATCGGTATTGAACTGCTCTAACCGGTATCTATTTTTGTGATGAGTTACCAACACCATTTGTTTGGCAGTCATTTTTGTGATGAGTTATGATTATTGTATACACCTAAAATTGGCTATGAGAAATTAAATAAATATTCTATATTTATTTAATATTTATTCTTCTAATTAAATAATTAATTTGAAAAGATTAATTTATTTAATTCATTTTCGTGTCTTTCTATTAATTAATTTAATTAATTAATTCATTTATCTTATTCCTCTAATTAATTAAATATCTAATATTTAATTATTCCTCTAACCAAGTTAATTAAATATCTAATATTTAATTATCTCCTCCAAACAATTAAATATTCTAATATTTAATGGTTTTTCTCCTATCCTATAGTCTCAAATATTAAATAATTTCCTATATTATTTAATCCCTTATCCAACTCACCCTCCATCTCCACTTCATCTTCCCTTTGCCAACTCATCAAACATGTGGCTAAGGAAATTAATATTTCTTCATTTATCCTCAACTTCCAAATTTAATGAATATTGTGTACGTACACATATTTCATAACCATTTTCTATATTCTCTCCAACACCCCCTACATCTTAGGAAGGACTTGAGTCCACTTGTCCTCTCATGCCTAAATTTCCTCAAACCATCCCTAGATTCCCTCAGTTAGCAACCCAGTCAAGGTGAGATGAGTGACACTTGTCTTCTCCTCCCCCCTTTCTCTCAACCTTCACCTTTGCTCACAGCCATCCAAATTTGCAGATCTGATCGTGACCGTTGATCTGAGCCACATCATCTTATCCTCTCAAAGTCTATTAAATTAAGAGCTTTAGTTGAGAGAGAGTTAGTCTTCAAAATAGTTTTCAATCAATCATATGCATCCATGAGCTTTTGAAGCAAATAGCAAATAGCAATTATCATTTTAGCAAAAATCATAAAGCATTATCATTTTAGCATAATCATGTAGCATTTGCATATCATAGTATCAGTTAACTACAAGTTATCAATCTATTCTTCATATGCCATCTTGGAAGCCAATAGTGCATTGTCTGAGAGCACACCATCTACAACTAGGAACAGTGGAGTTAGGACACAATGGGACATAAGCCATGAAGGTAAAAATAGTATTTTATTTCATATATACTTTATGCAGTTTCATTGGTTGATTTTGGATTTCCTGTAGTATTTCCATTTGTATTTTGTGAAACTAACTTATTGTAGGTAGTATTCTGAGGATGAAATTCAAGTCGACACATTTTGGCGCCCACCGTGGTGCTCATGGACCTCGCATATACCTCTAAAAATCTCACAAATAGTGAAATTAACGCATTTGTAATGCAGATTCACACATGTGTGAATTCTAACAGCGCTTTTGTTCTATAGGTTAGCGCATTTGCCTTTTAGGTTAGCGCATTTGTAGCATAGGTTAGCGCATAAGCATTCTAGGTTAGCGCTTTTGTTTTAAAGTCTGCGTATTTGCATTACCAGTTCGCACATTTGTATCCTAGGTTAGCACATATGTCAAAGAAGCACTTTTGTATCCACAGAGCAAAGCTTTTGTAGTCTAGGTTAGCACGTTTGATCTATAGGTTAGTGTTTTTG
Source organism: Cryptomeria japonica (assembly GCF_030272615.1). Lineage (NCBI taxonomy): Eukaryota > Viridiplantae > Streptophyta > Pinopsida > Cupressales > Cupressaceae > Cryptomeria > Cryptomeria japonica. Next base: position 26,438,518 of record NC_081415.1, on the reverse strand, counting down.
AGAAAAAAGATAGCGTATATGTTAGATTAGCACTTCTGTTTACAAAACTGACATAAATTTCTTGCAGGTCCGAATGTCCAAGAAATTAGATTTTTCAAACTACTAACATGCATGTGCAGGATGGCATTTAAGGCAAATTTTATGCATTTCATCATCTAGTTAATTAAAATTCTTCATTTGGGAAGTAATATATCATATCTTGTTCATCTAGTTTAACTAAGAGGATAAATTGACAGCATACAACTTGCATTTTCAGTATTTTCTCTAAAATAGTTGAACATAGATTTTTAAGAAGTGCTAAAACGAACACCATGCTTGTTGGAGCAACATCTCCAAATAGGACTTAGCCAACAAATTGCTTGTATTCTATTTCTCGAAAGTGGTAGGTATATGCTCTCCCCTTAATTGGGTGACCAAAAAGCCAAACCCACTCTTTTACGCTTTCTTTACTTTCAAGCAATTAATCCTTTAGAGGGTCTGCCTTCCCGAGCTACCTTGAGGGGGCCAGTGAGAGGGGAATGGCCTAAAGTGGAAATGGGCTAATACCAAGTCCTTCCAATCCACTATAAATAAATTGTGTTTGTGACGAAAGTCTCAAACAACATATGTTGATAAGTTCATACCGACACTATGTTTCCCCGTAAACCCTATGGAGCGTAACCTCTATAGGCTGGGAACCTTCTATATTTATAGAGTTGAAAGTGTTGCATGCATGGCCACATGACCAGAAGCCTTTACTAAAAAGCACTTGTACTAGTTGCCAAAATCCTTCTAGTTGTTGGCGCAGGAGGTCGGACCTCTAAAGCGGCTCACACACATACGGTTCCTAGTAGAGATATAAAGTTTGCCATGGGGAGTTTTCATGGAAACTGGTTCTTGGCTGCCCCAAAGAAGTGAGTGTCGAGGGTGGAGCCAGTGGGGTCAAGCATCTAAATATCCACTTTGAATAGCGTAGCCTCAAGGGAAACCCCATGTGAGATTCAACAACTATTGTCTCAACCTGCCATAGGAATTGTACTTGCTTGTGCATTTTGCTTTTTAAACATTGTGTCTTCTATGTCTGTAACATGTTCCAAATGGTCAAAAATTGAAGAAAAATATCATCTACAAGTGAGCAAAAATCCAACAAATTGCTGAAAAAGTTTGATCAAAAAGAGGAATACAAAAGCTTTCCAGCGCTTGAAACACCAGATCAAAATCAAAGTATCAAAACATCAACATCAAAATAATTCTTGAAGTAGGTTTGTCTCTAAACCATCACATACTTTTCAATCTAGCTCAAACAACTAGGTTACTAATCCAACAAGTTATACTCAAAAGGTTCTATAAACATCAACATTCAACAAGCTATCGATTCAACCATCTTAAGTGCAAAAATCAACATCTTTGTCAAGTTTCTCATCAGAAAAATTTAATCTTCTATCACGAAGCTTGATCAAATCTATTCTAGGTTCCTAATCTTGGATATATCTTTCCTATTTTGAACCTAGGTTATATCAAAACCAAAATTGCACCAACATTGGAATCAAACAAACTTGTGAATTGCCAAATGCTTATATGACTTTTAAGTATTGCCTTAAGAAAAGAAAACCCAGTTATAAAGCTACTCAGAAAAAGATAAGATTCTTGTATATCAATCGTGAGATCTTATTAAAACATAGGACATTCCTGCACCATTTTCGTCACTACTTGCGTGGCTGCGGTATAGAATTTGATAGTGAAACTTTACAAAGACGTGTCTTTCAACAAAGAGATGCTTTATCCCAACAAACAAACAATAGTGGTAAGATCAACAAGGCATATCTTCCTAAACCAATAATCACCTATTGACTTTGTCCTTTGGAACTTTTAACAACTTTGATATAATCACATGCTAGTTTGGACTAGAGCCCAACATGAACAACTTAGAAAACAACAACAAATGGAAGAAGAAGATAATCCTGTATTCCACACTTTTGGATTTACCATTGTTGACGAAGAAGCAATCAATAACACTATTAGAGATCTCAAGAAAGATTTCAAATTTGATAGGCTAATGGAAAAATTGTTGGCAAAACAAAAAGAAAAATATCTCTTGATGTTGGCAAAATTTGGAGCTAAACTACCACAAGACTTTAACATAGAAAGTTTGAAACAAGATGTGGAGGCAAGTAACACCCAAAACACAGATGAGCAAAATAACGAAGATGGGAACAAAGAAAGTAATGAAGAAACAAGGAAAGAAAGGGATGATAAAAGAAAAGAGCATAATGACAAAAGAACTCACGAAGAAACAAGGAAAAACCATATGGATAATCCATTATCAAACCTTACTCAACAAATACAAACTCTACAACAACAAATACAAGACATGCAAAACAGGACAAGCTCCAAGAAATATTCATTAGCAGATATATGCCCATATCCTTTTGATAAAAATCTGAATATGATACCATTTCCGCAACATTGCGAGCTTCCTAAATATGACAAATACGATGGAAAATCTGATCCTCAAGATCACATTAGGGAGTTTTGTACTATGAGCATGGAATTTGCTCATGATGAAACTTAACTTATGCATCTTTTTCCTAGGAGTTTAAATGGACAATCAATGGAGTGGTTTTCAATACTACCATCCAGAATTAAATCCTTTGAAGAACTTGTGAATAGGTTTATTTCACAATATTCCTACGATATAAGGAATGAAATAACAATGCTAGATCTTTGCAATGTTAAACAAAAGAATGGTGAATCCTTTATGATCTTCTTACAATGATGGAAACACATGTTTAATAGGTATCCCAGAGATGTACCTAATCAAGAAAAGATGGACATATTCATTGATAATCTTATCAGTGAAATGAATTATCGACTAAGGATGCAATGTCCTCCCTCTTTTGCCAAAATGATCGAGAATGGTCTGAAAATAGAGAACGCAATGGTAAAGAAAGGAGAACTAAAACTTTACAATAATTCATACAACAACAACAACAACAACAACAATGATAAGCCCAAGTTCTTGTAAAAAAATAGAAATGTCAGCAATGAAGGGAATGATGATAATAGTACTACAAAACAACAATAACCAATTTTTAATCTATCAAGTCAAAACCCAAGCAATAACAATCCAGAAAACAATAAAGCTAAGTCCTTTTTCTCCAATCCTTGAAGGAAATTCACAAACATTGGAGAATCTTTGGAATCAGCTCTAAAAACTTTGCTTACCAACAAATTAATTGTTCTACTAGAAGCAAGAAATTATGAACCACCAGTCAAACCTAATTGGTGGAATGACAACCATTTTTGCAACTATCATCGGAATAAAGGACACCTAACAAATGATTGTCAGAGATTGAAACACCTTATCCAAGATCTAATCGATAATGGAACCATTACAGTGGATAGCCATAAGACAAATGAATCACACTTGGCTTTCAAAACTCCACTCCCAAATTATGACAAAGGCGAATCATCCTGATTAAAAGATGACAAAGGAAAAACCAAAGTGAATTACACTTATACATACTATGATGTGGTGAATGTAATCATTGTTAACAAAAATTCATCTTTAGAACCAATCAATGTTATCACGAGAAGCAAAGCAAAGGTTACCTTTCCAGGTATAGCAAAAGATCCAACACTCAATCCACAACAATACAATTTAGTAGAGCAATTACAAAGAATACCTGTTCAAATATCAATTCTAGAAACTTCTCAAGATTTAACCTATGCACAAGGACATTTTGGAGAAAGCTTTAGTGGAAACAACACTTTCAAAAGATTTGGATGTAGATCAGTTCCAAAATATGGTAGGACACCTTATAGCTCCTCATTTCTTATCATTTTCTGAGAATGATGACACATCCTTACAACTGTTGGCATTACAGTAAGAAAGATTGTTGATATTCAATAAGGATGTTGAGAAGGTTGTTGAAGATTATTGATATAACTGAAGAAGGATGATAACTATCTTTATAATATTATTTTGTCATTGATGTCAAGAAATTGATTATCTGATTCAGTGTGATGTTTCCATATCTTGAGAAGATTGATTAGAAGAGAATTAAGATGTCGATAAAAGACACAGAAAGAATGTGATGAATAAAAGGAGGAACAAGTTATTCAATGGGAAACTATTACCGAGTTAGACAATGATGAGATCATGATGTTTAGATTGTTTTGATATCCTACATATGTTGTTGATTGTAAGGTTAATACTATACTATGCAACCGAGCAATGAACCTAGTCGGTAAACCCTAAGGAACCTAGTCAGTAAACCCTAAGGCTATCGATATTGGTTAATGAAGGCAAAATGTCTACCGAGTAAAGTTTAGTATTTACCAAGTTGCAACCGAGTTATGACAGTGTGCATGGGATGGATAAAAGCATTATTTAATGAAGGACAATGGTTAGCTGGAAATGTATAAATGATTGGTATGTTGTGAATGAAGTTTGTTAAGGATCTATGGCAAAGGAAAATCAGCAGGAAGATCTACAGCGCAGATTGAACCGCAATAAACTTATGCAAGTTCCAAGAAGGGAATGCAAGTCCCGAGGTAAGGTAAAACATTTTCAGATCAGAAGGATACATTGAACCTAGTCAAGATTGAAGATCTGATGGCTAAGATTGATCATGGGAAATGTGATCAAGGAGATTTAGCGGTTAGCAATTGTTTATAAATAAGGAATTGTTGATAAACAATGTATGCGGGCAAGTGTATGCACAGGGATACTACATAGTGATTACTGAGCATAGAAGCTTGAAGACCTATTTGAATAACAGAGTAGAGAGCCCAGCAGAGGGACAAGATATAGTCCTATGACTAGATTGTTTTGAGAAAATAAGAATTTGCTTTAGCATTTTAGATGTGAAGTTGCAAATAGATTTGTATTACTGTTATTTTGTAAGTGATAGAAAATCTCTTAACTGAGTGAACTTAAAAGTCTTATATGTAAACCCTCATGCAAGGTAACATTCTAAATGAGTGTTTGAAATCCTTTGACAAGGTCACTTCTAACAAAGTGAAGATCCTAATAGATATGAGGGAAATCCCTTAACCGGGTCACATCTAGCAATGTGTTTGTAATCTTTAACATGATTTTCTTTTAACCAAGCATACTCTAGAAGAGTATATTTCTTAGTGGGTCCAAAATCCCATAGTGGTTTTTCTCTATTTGGGTTTCCATGTTAAATCTGGTGTTATGAGTGTTATTATGACAATGTGTTCATAAGTTTGCATGTTTAACAGTTTTTGGTTAAGTTGCTGAAGTATAAGTTACCGAGGTTGAATCTGTTGATTTTATGGAAGTTTAAGTTTGTATGATTCACCCCCCCCCCCTCTCATCTTGTTAGCTATTGGCATCTATACTTTACATTAAGTATCAGAACCAACAACAACATCCTCATAATGCTCCCTTACATGTTAAAGTCTCCTAAATTAAATAAAACTCATGTCAAATATGTGCTCATAGATGGAGGAGTTGGCTTAAACATTTGTGCATTAAGTTTGATAAAAGCTTTGGGACATTCAGAGAATGCAGTAGACCCGAAAAAGAAAATAACCATCAAAGCTTATGATGAAGCAAAGCGTTCTTCTAAAGGAACTGTTGTGCTACCAATAAGGATAGGACCTGTGGAAAATGATACATTGTGTCAAGTTTTAGATTGGAACCTCTCCAACAACATTCTTCTAGGAAGACCATGGATTCACAAGATGCAAGCAGTTCCTTCTACATACCATCAATGTGTGAAATTTCCTCATGAAGGAAAAGAAATCACTATAATTGCAAATTCCAGTCAATATTGCAATAATTTGAAGCCAACACAAGATACAAGAGTTTCGCATAACAAAGAATCAATATATCCTGCTAAAGACATTCAAGCAAAGCTATGGGAAACTTTTGAAGAAAAGCTCAAGTTAAATGATGAAGGAATGGGAAAGTATTCTTTTTCAAAATTTTCCACTTTCGCCTAAGTCATATGGAAAGCCTACAGATATTCAATCAAAGACATCAGGAAAATCAAAACATATGTTTAAAGGAACCTTTGTTAGTGCTAGAACTCTTGAAGAGGAAAATGAAGACAAAGATATTCTTGGTTGGTTATACAAGGATGAAGATAAAACTATAGCAATAGCAATAGAAGTCAATATTCCCATAAAACAATATGGCAAAGGATATGAAATCATGCAAAAGATGGGATATGAAAGAAAAGGACCAATTGGTAAGCAACATCAAGGTATTTCAAAACCTATTTGTCTACACTCACAATCCACAGAAGATAAATCCAGGCTGGGATATCTAAAATCTAATCAAAAGCAACATAATAATCAACAACAAAAATGGAGAAAGAAATCAGTTTCTAAAGAAGAAAATTGGCAAGAAAAGCTACATCAAGTGGCCGAAATAGTAACCAATAAACAAAAGAAGCAAGAAGAACATGAAAAGAAAGAAGAGGAGACTACCATTAAAGATGAAGAAAAACCTTGTCAACAAGTCTTGAAAATACAAACAAAGGCAAAATATGAACAAGATATTCCAGAAGCAGTAAAAATAGAGATGACAGAAATCAGAGAACTCTTTGCACCATATGACATTCCAGATGGTATAGTGGAGAAATCTTAGATCAGGATTCAAAAACAGATTCCAATGAATATGAATGGGGTCTAGATGCCTTATCTACTATGTCAAGTAAGGAACACAATGAAGAACAAGCAACTATTACAAAAGAAGACTTGTCTATTGTAGAACAAAAGATGAAGTTAGAAAGAAGACAAGAGAAACTCAGAATTCAGAGAAAAGAAGCGTATGCAAAAAGAAAAGGGGATGGCAAAGACAAAGAAGCAATGCCACAAGAAGCACAAACAAAGATCAAATATGAAAGAACCATAGAAGTACTAAGAGATAGTCAAGTTGGATTGACTATTAGTCCGGAAGAAGTTCAGTTTGAAAGGAGACAAAATTTATTAAAAGAATCCACTTTATCATGTGCACAAATATGTCAACTTTTAAATGTAGATGAGGTCAATCAAGAAGGAATTTGCAGTATCAAAGGTGTGCGTGTGGATATAATCCATTCATTTAAGGAACAAACGTTAGTTGAAGAACCACTTGAGTGTGAACTACACAATGCTAATATTAATTTTGTTAAGACTAATTCGAAAATGCTTGAGAAAGACAATTCTCAAAAACATTTAGTCTATGACAGTACCTATTCTATACCAAGTTATGATTATTATAGCATGAACATTGAAACACCTAATGATGACAGTGATTATGATTTACCCCTACTGCATCCTGAACTAATTGATTGGGATAATTTAGACAACCTCAAACTGAATGTCTTTTCCAATGATCATGACTTAGTTGTGTACTTTAATATTGTTGAACCCATCCATCCTAAGATATCTTCCATTGCAGAATCAAGTGATGTTTCTCATAGTCAGGAGAATGCCAAAATTTCCAGTTGCAAAATTGAAATAAAACAAGGAAAGAGACCTATTGTTGAAAACCATTTCATGGCAACATTAGATCAATCAAAAGTAAAAACAAAGGACGTATCTGATGGTGAAAACCTCCTTGAGGCACTAGAATATGGAAAGTTTGACATTCTTCCTGCATATTTTCAAGAGAGATCTGCTATCCTGATAGAATCGACAGAAGTAGTAAACATTGGTACATCAAAAGATCCTAAAATACTTCATTTTGTTGTCTCATTATCAGAAAAAGAGAGGAAAGAATACATGAAATTCTTTATGCAGAGGCAAACAAATTTTGCTTGGTCTTATGCAGATATGCCAGGTCTTAATCCAGATCTTATCATGCATCATCTTAATGTGGATTTAAAAGCAAAACCCGTTAAGCAAAAGCTAAGAAAGATGCATCCGCATATTCCTCTCCATGTAAAACCCGAGCTGAAGAAGCTATTAGAAGTGGATTTTATAAGACCAATTGCTTATCCAGAATGGGTCTCAAGTATTGTACCAGTATCAAAGCCAGATAAGAGCATAAGAGTCTGTATAGCTTTCAGATATCTGAATAAAGCATGTCCAAAAGATGATTTCCCGCTACCAAACATTGATATCATAGTAGACTTGTCAGCAGGACATGAGATGTTTTCATTAATGGATGGCTTCTCAGGATATAATCAAATAAGAATCGCACCTGAAGGTCAAGAGAAGATAGCTTTCACCTATGCATGGGGAACATATTGCTAGAATGTTATGTCATTTGGGCTTAAGAATGCAGGAGCAACTTATCAAAGGGCTATGACAACAATTTTTCATGATATGATGCATACATTTATGGAAGATTATGTTGATGACATACTTGCAAAATCTCACACAAGAAAAGAACATTTGAACATTTTAAGCAAGATTTTTTACAAGATGGAAAGATATCAATTGAGATTAAATCCAAAGAAATGTGCATTTGGGGTAACCTCTGGAAAGCTCCTTGGATACATTATATCAGCTTGTGGCATTGAAGTAGATCCTGAAAAAGTCAAAGCTATTATGGAGATGGAATCACCTAAGAACATAAGTTAATTGCGATCTTTACAAGGAAGATTACAATCAATCAGGAGATTTGTTTCTCAGTTGGCTGATAAATGCCTTCCATTTACCCATCTTCTACATAAAAATATTCCATTCAAATGGGATCTAAAATGTGAGGAAGTTTTCTTGCAAATAAAAGAATATCTTATGAGTCCTCCAGTACTGATATCACCAACCAAAGGGAAACCATTGTTGCTCTATATCTCCGCAACAGCTGTATCATTAGGCACTCTCCTAGCTCAACATGATGATGAAGGAAAAGAGAGAGTAGTTTATTATATTAGCAGAACACTTGTTGGCTACGAATTAAATTATTCCTCAATTGAAAAGATATGTCTAGTAGTTGTATTTGCAACTCTGAAGCTACGACATTATATGTTGATTCATTCTGTAAAACTAATAGCAAAGATGGATCCTCTCAAATATGTGTTGAGCAAGTCAACATTGACAGGGAGACTAGCTAAATGGGTTATGATACTGAGTGAATTTGACACAGAATATGTTGACCGGAAAGCTATCAAGGGACAAGTCATCACTGATCAATTGGCTGATGCACCTTTACAAAATGACATGCCTTTGCATATTGAATTTCCTGATGCAGATATCTTGATAGTAAGTACAAACTTATGGGAATTGTACTTTGATGGTTCTTATACCCAATATGGTTCAGGTGCAGGAATCTTTTTCATCACACCTCAAGGAAATACAATTCCGAAATCATATTGACTGCGGTTTCCATGCACCAATAATACTGCAGAGTATGAAGCATTGGCTATAGGGCTCAAAATGGCCATTGAATGGAATGTCAAAGAACTCCATGTCTATGGTAATTCACAACTTGTCATAAATCAAATAAATGATGAATATCAAACAAAGGATGATAAGCTTATGTCATACAAACAGCTAGTGGAGGAATTTAAAGGACACTTTAAGGAAATCACATTCACCCATATTCCCAGAAATGAGAATAAAGCAGCAGATGCAATGGCTACAATATCATCTCTCTTGCAAAATAAGGATAATCAACAACGCTACGAATTTCTCGTGGAAGATATCTTAACCCCTACCATTCAATCCCAACATACCTATTGAATTTTCCATATATCAGGAACCAGTCAATCTTTATACGGTCAAACCTACCAATATTTGAAAGATCATATCCTTCCTCTTGAATTATCTCATAATCAACGAAGAAACTTTATCCGTCAGTCCTCTCGCTATACCATTATTGTTGATATCCTATATAGGCATGGTTTAGATGGTACATTATTGAGATGTCTTGAAAAAGACAAATCTGAAAGAGTTCTTAATGACATTCATGTGGGTATTTGTGGTACACACTCAAGTGGTTTAACATTGGCTAAGAAACTTATTCGTATGGGTTACTTCTGGCCTACTATGGAAAGAGATTCATTCACCTATGCTAGGAAATGTAAACAATGTTAGATTCATGGAAATCTAATTCATGCGCCAACACAAGAGTTATATCCTATGATAGGATCATGGCCATTTTCACAATGGGGCTTTGATTTGGTAGGGAAAATCAATCCCGCATCTTCTAATAGACATAAGTTTATTCTGATTGCTACTAAATATTTTACTAAGTGGATTGAAGCAGTGCCTTTAACAACAGTGATAGGAAAACAAATATCACCATTCATTTTGAATTATATAATCTGTCACTATGGAGTTCCTATGACCATTATCATTGATAATGGAAGACCATTCAAAAATCAAGATGTGAAAGAGCTATGTGAACAGTTTCATATCCAACATAGGTTCTCTACTCCATATTATCCACAGGGAAATGGTCAAGCTAAGGCATCAAACAAAACTATCTTGAAAATCTTGAAGAAAACAGTCAATGAAGTTGGAAACGATTTGCACATTTAGCTAAATCCTGCTCTTTGGGCATACCAAACTAGTGTCCACACTCCAACAGGGGCAACTCCATATTGTGTAGTCTATGGATCAGAAACCATATTGCCTATAGAAGTAGAGATACCTTCTCTACGAGTATCCTTGCATGGTCTTATACCAGAAGAAGAACGAGTCTATCGACTTCAAAAACTAGAATTGATCCAAGAACGTCGCCAAAATGCAACTAAACATTTGAAGGTATACCAACAAAGAATGGCAAGAAGCTATAACCACAGAGTCAAGCCACGTATTTTCCAAATTGGAGATATAGTTCTAAGGGAGAATCCAAGAAATCAGCAAGACTAAGAAAAGAAGGGAAAATTTGAACCAAATTGGCTAGGACCTTTTGTCATAGTAGCAGCATATGGATCAGAAGCATACAAGTTATCTACCCCTGAAGGTGATTGGTTTGATGAACCTATCAATTCTATTCATCTCAATAAATTCTATGCTTGAGATATAAAGTTCTAAATAATCAATAAAAAGCATATAAAGTTTTGGAAAAATCAATAAAAAGCATATAAAATCCAAAAAAAAATGTAGTAAATTTAGATGGTGAAAACCTGGTAAACAGGTGCTATCTACAAAGTAAGTTCCTCCATCTATGAGATCACTTTATGCACTTATCCACTCCATCATATCACATCTATTGCTTCCATCTATCTTAGCTTATCCATTCCATCTTTCATATCTATTTCTTTGAACCATTTCATAGAAAATATGCAGCTTACCAACAACTATCAATCTTTGACATACTTGTCGTAGTCACTGTCCTAAATTTTATCAGAATCAATCATATCTGCATATGTATCGTGTCATGGTTTGGATCTTGATCAATTCATACATCCATAATAAATTTTTGTTTCCACTAGGGGCAAAATCCTAATTCCTTTTGCTAAGGTGATCTTTTGAATTTTTGAAAATCCAAAACATTTGAAAAACTTAGAAACCCCCCCCCCAAAAAAGAAAAAAGCTAGATTTTGAAACAGATAATGAGCAACAAAGCAACAAAAATCAAGGCATTTTCATCAAAAAAAAAAAATGAATCATGCAACTTAGAAAGCAATCAACTAACAAGTAATAAAGGATTATCAAAGATCATTCATCAAGATGATTATATCAGTTAATGACCATTAGAACATGTGAATGACATACAAGATTCAATGTTTATATCTTGATTTTATTGCTAACCATGTACTTTGTGCAACTGAAGGATGTCCCTGACTAGAGAAGCTATGATGGGGCACGATTATTTTTCTTTGATTGATGTTTGTGGTTTATCTCTTATTACGGTATGTACTTGTCTCACGATATGATCGACAAAAGATCAAGGAGGACGTTCCAAGTCATGCATGAAAGAAGATACTCCTTGTCTGTTCTGCAAGCAATACTTAGGTCAGCTTGATCCATTATATCAAGTTGCTTGTATTAACTTGCTATATCAAAATCCATGTAAGAAATACTCAAGTCATCTTGAATCATTATGTCAAGTTGCTTGTATTTTATTACAACATTTAAAGCTCAATGATGAAATAAAGCACTGTTACCAAATAGCATATGAAGAATGGCAATACTATTTTTAGTTAGATCATTTCATTAGCTCATTATTCGTCTGCATTATAAGCATTCATTGTTAGTTGACAGATCAACAGTCATAAATAAAGATTGAGTATACTTGGACAAACAAAAACAATTTGCATTTGATCATTGTAGGTGCATTCATTTTTAATCATTATCCAATTCATTTAGTTGCATTAGTTTGCATTCAATTAAGTGCATTTTATTCATCATATAGTGTATCATCATTATTATTTGCATTATCAATTCATTAACGATCATTTAGTTGCATATTTGCACTTAGATTCATAATCATTATAAACATTACATATAAAAATCAAAAAACCATTTCATATAGATCATTTACATCATCATAAGCATTAAATAAATCATTAATTTGCATTTCTATATAGATCATTACATTTGCATCATTTGCATATCATTTCAATTAGTAATCATTTTCATTTGCATCCAAGATCATCAAAATTGAAAACCAACAAAAGCATTTATCATTGCATCATTCATATATAGATCATCATCCATCCAATCACTACATACATATAATCCATGCATATAGATTATCATAAAAGATAATAACATGCATAAATATCATCATCCATCTAATCCAAGCATCTAAGCATCATCATGTAAAGCATATAGACAATCATCAAATAGAATAACATGCATAATAAAGAAAGATCATCATATAGAGTCCATGTCTGCATATAGATCATAATAAAATAATACAAGTCCAAGTATACAATGATATTAGATAAATAATACAAATGCCTCATCAAATACAAATCAAGTCATGGTTGTCTTGTACCACTACCACCTGAATCTGTCCATCTATGTGGCTATGGGTGAGAAGATCCTCCAGATGCCTATCTCCCATGATCACCACTCCTATGAGGAGGTCCCATGACCCCACCACTACTAGTATCCATCACCACAGTGGTATGATAACTACCCTCTCTTTGGCTCTCTGCAACTACCTCCTCATATCGTCGTTGCCAATGGGGAATCTCCTTCCTGGCCCGCACTAATGCTCTAATAGTGTCAGCTGAGAGAGTACCTGATCCAACCTACTGAATATGATCAAGAAGGCCCTAATTATTCTGTTGTCTCCTAACAACTCTATCCCACTTAGTAATAAGAGTCTGCACCTGTGCTCAAAGATGATCAATCTGTGCTCTCAGACTGTCAATGGTATCATAATCTAGCACATCACGCTCTGGTGCAACCTGCTCTGGCATGTCATGCTCTGGTGCAACCTGCTCTGGAAAATCCTACTATGGTGCATGAATCCCAATCCCCTCACCACCAACCTGTCCAACTGCTGGAATCTCAGTCCGAGTAACTCTTTGAATCCACCATCTAATCAGGGTAACATGATCCTCAGGATCCTCATCATCTCCACCATGAGCTGCAATAACCCTAAGATCTGGCTGAATCTATCCAAAATCAATGCCTCTCCCACAACCCCCATCTAGTCTAGTCACCCTGCCTCCTATCAATGGTAATCCTCTCGGTGATCTCATACCTACCCTGCCATGATCTCTCCCAATCCGGCCAACATCCCTCCCACCCATAGGACGTGCTCTATCAATCCCGCCAGCTGGTCCAAATGGTCCTCCATGGACTCTCAATCGACCTCCCCTCCGTCTAGGTCTCCTACCACCACCACCACCATCCCCACCATCATCTCCACCTCCCCCAACATCCTGAGCAGCTCTAAGCTCTCATCTCCATCTCCTAGAAATTGGATCATCTGAATCATCATCCTCATCTCCTGAGCTGGAAGGAGGATGTACTGGATCAGTAATGTGAGGAAATGGATGAGATAATATGTACTGAGCATAATCTGCAGTAACCCCGGGATCAAGAATGTGCAATCTCATATCATAAGCCACTCTAGGAGTAGCAACAAACTCTGTATGAGCAATTTTAAATGACAACGAAGGTCCCCAATCTCGCCTATCTCTATACTGCCGAGCATATATAGTCACACTAGTAGGCATAGGCTGAATGATACCAAACTATCTCAAAATACGACCAATCAACTATCGCTCAACATTGAAAGGAGTCCGACCAATGAGATATCTACTCTGTATGATGAATGGTAATGTTTGTGCATCATCCATCCATGGCTCACAATCAAGATATGGTCTCCAAGTAACCCTATCCAATGAATCTAACACCCAATGCCAATACTCCATCTTACCCAGCTTATGCTGAGTAAGGATACCTACATAAAAGTACACATATGGTTGCCTCTCTCCATGAACTCTATGATGGATAGGCCGAGTAACCGCAATGTGCTCCCAGCACCAGATCTGCAATAAAGTGCATCCTGTAGATAAACTCGCACTCTCATTATACATTACTTGATGAAGATCATGGTATAAGTGTGCCAACATGCAAACACCCCATGCATATCGACTACGATGTTGAATCATACTCAGGAGAATCTCACCCCATCCAACGGAAAAACCTCGTGATCTCCTATCAGGACATATAAATCCTCCAATCAGACTAGCAAGAATAACGGGAAGAGCCTCACAATACATCACCATATCTACCCATTGGATCTCTCCTCTACCAATGTTCTCATCAGCAAGCACAACTCTACAAGCCTCAGTACCCACCTGGTCCTAAAAATCATACTGCACTAGCTCACCAGTCACTGGGATGTGCAGAATCCTATAGACATCCTCAAGAGTCACACTAATCTCACCTGTCGGCAGGTGGAAAGTGTTATGCTCGCTATTCCATCTCTCGGCCAATGCTGTCAATAATCCTTTGTTATGTGTAATCTCAGGCATATACAATAAATGGCGTAAACCACAAGCATCTATATGTCTAATCTCAACCTGGGTAAGCTCTGGAACTAAATGACGCACTGCTGGTAATTTCTCCCAACACTGGAGAACATCAAGTTTCTCCTATTTATCAAGAGAAATCAATCAATCATTAAATAATCTATCTATCAAATCAAACTGAATCAATCAACTATCAAATCTATCAAAACAACCTGAAGCAATCTATGCTATCTATCTGTCAAAATCAAATTGAAGCAACTTAAGCTATCAAATCATTTTAAAACCTATCAATAATGGTTTTCTATCAATCACTGAGTTTACTCAAAACTCTGCTAAGCCCTTACATCAGAAACTAAATCGGTTTCTTAGAGCTACTCAATCAAGCTAATCAAAGCAATCAAATCTATCAATGAAATCTATCGATCCAATCTATCAATCCAATCTATCAATCAAGCTAATCAAAGCAATCAAATCAATCAATCAACCTATCTATCCATCTATCAGGCATGCAATCACTCAATCCAGTCCCTATTTTATCATCAATACGTATTAAACACGTTAAATCTAATCATCAAAGTGATTTTTAGCCTTTGCACTTATTAGAAATATCAAATTTGAGCAAAAGCGCTATCCTATTGAACATTTGCGCTAAATTTAAATGCAAATATGCTAACCTAGTGCATATGTGCTATCATTTTTAACAAAAGTGCTAAATCTAAAAGTATACGCGCTAACCCATGCAAAAGCGCTACTTTTTTTAGCATATGCGCTAACAAACAACGCATTTGCGCTACCCTATGCATATGCGCTAACATCTTGAACATATGTGCTAACATATAGAGCATATGCACTAATCTAGGTATTTGCGCTAAACCTAATTGCATATGTGCTAAAACAAATTGCAAAAGCGCTAAAATAATGTCGAAAAAATTCAAAAAACAAAAAAATGCGCCTAAAAACATGAAAATTTGAATGAAAACTTGAAAACAAAGCTCAGGATAAGATACATACCGGATAACCATGCTCGACTGGATGATGATATCGCTGAACTTGCTCAAAACAATGGTTCTCCACGGGAATCACCATTTCGCCACCTCAGCAAGACTATTTTCTCCACAAGCTGACAAGGATAACAATGAAGTTAAAATTAGGATTGGTTAATTTTATATTTACTATTTTGAAGAGTAATTAATTTCAAATGGGGCAATTTAATTTTTTTTTTACAAATGAATTTAATTGACCATAAATTTAATCAATTATCATGAGATTAATTGTTCAAACTAGAATTTTCAACAATTTCATGATCAATCTCCTGAGGGGGCACACAATTAGGATTTTCAATTTCCATCAGGCGCATTATCGAGACTTGATTTAATCTTTGAAACAATGTTGTCGCGACATCATTTCAAAGAGGGGCAAAATGTATACACCTAAAATTGGCTATGAGCAATTAAATAAATATTCTATATTTATTTAATATTTATTCTTCTATTAAATAATTAATTTGAAAAGATTAATTTATTTAATTTATTTTTGTGTCTTTCTATTAATTAATTTAATTAATATTTTATTAATTAATTCATTTATCTTATTCCTCTAATTAATTAAATATCTAATATTTAATTATTCCTCTAACCAAGTTAATTAAATATCTAATGTTTAATTATCTCCTCCAAACAATTAAATATTCTAATATTTAATGGTTTTTCTCCTATCCTATAGTCTCAAATATTAAATAATTTCTTAAATTATTTAATCCCTTATCCAACTCGCCCTCCATCTCCACTTTATCTTCCCTTTGCCAACTCATCAAACATGTGGCTAAGGAAATTAATAATTCTTAAATCTTAATTCATCATTTATCCTCAACTTCCAAATTTAATGAATATTGTGTACGTACACATATTTCATAACCATTTTCTATATTCTCTCCAACACCCCCTACATCTTAGGAAGGACTTGAGTCAACTTGTCCTCTCATGCCTAAATTTCCTCCAACCATCCCTAGATTCCCTCAGTCAGCAACCCAGTCAAGGTGAGATGACTGACACTTGTCTTCCCCTTCCCCCTTTCTCTCAACCTTCACCTTTGCTCACAGCCATCCAAATTTGCAGATCTGATCGTGATAGTTGATCTGAGCCACATCATCTTATCCTCTCAAAGTCTATAAAATCAAGAGCTTTAGTTGAGAGAGAGTTAGTCTTCAAAATAGTTTTCAATCAATCATATGCATCCGTGAGTTTTTGAAGCAAATAGCAATTAGCAATAATCATATAGCATTATCATTTTTGCATAATCATGTAGTATTTGCATATCATAGTATCAGTTAACTACAAGTTATCAGTCCATTCTTCATATGCCATCTTGGAAGCCAACAATGCATTGTTTGAGAGCACACCATCTGCAACCAGGAATAGTGGAGTTACGACACAATGGGACATAAGCCATGAAGGTAAAAATAGTATTTTATTTCATATATGCTTCATGCAGTTTCATTGTTTGATTTTGGATTTCCTATAGTATTTCCATTTGTATTTTTGTGAAACTAACTTATTGCAGGTAGCATTCTGAGGATGAAATTCAAGTCGACACAATTATATGTCTAGATTCACTACACCTAGGAAATTGTGTTCCTATGACCAACATAAGGATTGTATGTCTATTTAAAGACATTATAGAGAAAAAAATTTAGTTGTTAAGTAGATGATGAAAAATATATTGAGCATTGTTATGTGAAAAGAGTGAAAAAGCTTTTGTTGAGAAGTGATAAATGTTAAGATGCAAAGCAGTATTGAATGTACTTAGAAGGATATGATCAAGCAAGTCCTGTGCTACTCAGAACATATCAAGCTACTCTTGTTGTTTTCTAATCATTACAACGGGTGCAAATCCCTTAACCGAGTAAGCTCTAACAAGCTTCATTATACAAATCCTCTAAGAAGGTGATCCATTAGTTTGGATTCTCAAATCCTCCAGTGAGGTTACTCTTAATAGGGTATAAGCTTCTAATCAAGCTTGGAATCTCTAACAAGATTCGCACCTAGCAGAGCTCTTTGTAAGGCCTTAACCGGTCAGTTTTCTATTACTACAGATAGTTATTGTGAGTTCCATCTCACCATGGTTTTTACCTATTTGGGGTTTCCACGTATAAACACTTGTGTTATGGTGGATGTTCTACTTTTTGTGGATGCTATTATTTCATTTTGGATAGCATGTATTTTGTTTAACCGCTTGGTTAAGATCATCTACAGATTAGTATTTAAAGTAGTGTGTGTTATAGAGTCACTGATTCACCCCCCTCTCAGTGCTTTTCATATCCATCAATTGGTATCAGAGCCTAACTTCTTTGAAGCCTAACCGCTTAGAAGGGAATCTTGCAACCACCATGGGGGACATAAGCTACTTTGAGATGGTTAGAGAACTAGAAGCCAGTAGAAATGAAGTTGAAACTCTTAGGGGTAAACTGAAAGCTTCTCAAGTCAAGAGGAGAGAGCTATCTGAAAAAAATATTAGAAATATCTGCCAATAGTTCTTCGGATGAAGCTAATATTGATGTCTTATCAGAAGAAGTTGAAAAGTTGCAGGGTGAGAAACTGAATCTAAGAAGAGAACTGGAAGGTCTCACTATTCGCATAAGTTAGGAGCTGGAATCCAGAAGAGCTGCTGATCTTATCAAAGAAAAAGATCAAGAGATCCTAAAAATCAAATGGGAAAGAGACACTAGGCATGAGGATTTAATAGCAGAAACAGAAGAAAAGGAGAACTTAAAGTTAGACCTCGAGTTGGCATCATCCCTAAAAGAGAATCTGTCTAAACATAATGAAGATCTTGTCACCAAACTTGCTGAAGCCAATGAGAAATTGGAAAAGTTTGCCAAAAGTTCTACCATGCTAGAAGAACAAATTCAATCACAGAGAATGAAGGGTGATATCTCTGGACTTGGCTTTCAACCAACTGACAAAGGTCAATCCTCCAGTACAAAGAGCAACTATCCAAAGAATAAAAATGCATCTAAAGTCAATAAGACTACCGGCAAGAAAGCTTTCAAACCTATATGTTTTGTTTGTCATAAGCCTGGTCATACTGCAAATGTTTGTAGGAACAAACCAATAAGAAATGCAAGTTATAATACCAATACTAGGTATGTATCTAGAAAGTTTGAAGGACATTGCTACACTTGTGGAATGTATGGGCATAAACATATTGAGTGCAGATATGGTGCAAACAATCTTGTACCACACATGCATCCTAGACTATATGGTGACCGAACAAGAAACTATGATAACCAGGTGAATAAGAACTGGCAAAGATCCTATGACAACAGTTTTAGTCCATTCAAGATGGAAAAGGTAACAAATGTTGTGTGTACCTTTTGCAATAAAGTTGGTCATGTGGCTATGAACTATAGAAAATGAACAAGAAGAGGAAATGCAAGACCCTGGAGATCATCTGGTATGGTATGTTATCACTGCAGCAAATTGGGACATCTAGCTAAGTTTTGCAGAACAAGAAACAACAAACCAGTCAACTCCTCTAAAGATCAAAAAGGCAAGCAAAAGGTTGATGTTGAGGAAACAAGAGAGGACATGAATCAGACATGGAAAAAGAAAAGTGAAGAAGTGCTTGTAGAAGAAATCACTCCTTCACCTAGTGAAGAGAGTCCAGCATCGGTGACTTAAGCCTGTCTAAAATGGCTAAGGGGAGCATAACGGTAAAACATAATTTAAACCCCTTTGTAGAATAAGCGAGAAAGAATTTTTTTTGAATTTTGAATTTTGGAGACCTTTTTTGTGTGCTAACGTGTTAATCAACTAGTATGTCACTTAAGCGGTGAAATTAAGGATTTTTTTAACCTAAAAGTATGAGCATTTATTATGGTCAGTAAAAAGGATAAAAGGAAGTTTTACCTTATCATTTTTACCCTAATCCTTTCGAAAAGAATTGAAGCAATTGCAGAAGTAGAGCGAAACAGTCTTGGTGCGAATTATCAAATTGCTTGAGACTAAGAGAAATTAAGCTGAATTGGTAGCTACAGAGAAGCGAACGAGAGTGCATTTGAACAATTCAACTAGGAAATGGAGCAGCGTGCAAGACATTGGGTATTTATTTGAACTCCGTCTTAAATCTTGTTTATCTTCAAATGGCATCTACATCTAAATCTGTAGAGAGATTATTAATCACTGTTGAGCCTGAAGAAGCTATAAAGTTTGAGAAAATTATGTCTTGTAATGCATTATCGCAAGTACCGAGTGGAGTCGTTATCCAAGGTGATTTATCCAACTATATAGATTGCAAAATTAAGGATATGGGAACTCTTCACACCTATACTCAGCTGAAATCACTCTGTGATGAGGAAGGAAAGATAAAAGCTAAGTATGCTAGGGTTTTTGAGAAAGGATTTCACAATGTTGCCTACCCTCTTGAAGATTTTGAAGAAGAAAAAATAAGAATAATTCTGAGTCGAGTACATGGAGAAAATATGTATCTAGAAAGGACTCACACAATCACCAAGGAAGCCATTAGGGCTATAATGGGTTATTGCTCAACTGGTAAAATTCCTGAGTTAAGGAAAATCACAAAAGACATAGTCTTCAAGCTAACCGATTCCACCTTTGATGGGCATGCTTTCTCTGTTAACAATATCAGAGATCTTGTGGTGAAGCTTGCAACAATGGTGATAGGCTATAGAGTATTTTACTCCAATAAACTTAACAGTGTTCCATCCGTAGCAATTCATACAGAATACAATATGATTGTTGAAGATGAAAACTATGATATTTGTGAAGCTATCAAAGTCTATCTTTTTATAAATTTGAAGTCCATCAAAAAGGACAATACCCAGAAATTTAAGTTTGGTTAGCTATTGGCTGGGTTATTTGTCTACTTCTATAATTTTCTACTTGGTATAGGTGACATTGAATGGTCCAAAGAACAATCGGTCAATGCTCAGATAAGAAATAGCATCAAAGCTGTGAAAAATACCTTTTCAACTGCCACCAACAGATACTTCAATGAATTTCAGAAGAAAATGAGCATGAGAATGAGGCTACTAGAAGATGTAGTAAGACATTTTGAAAAATACATAATTTTCACGGTTACAACTGATTTTTGCTTAATGCAAGCAAGAGAACCTAGAGAGGAAGAGATGGAAGAAATGAGCTACAAAGTCAATGATGACTTACTGGTTGGCTATGCTAATACTCTGTTAGCATCACCTGTAGACAAAAAGAAGACGAAACTGGATATTCTTGCAATCCAAGCAGCACCTGCTGAAACCAGTACTGAATCTATAGCTAAAGCTAAAGGAAAGCAAAAGAAAAGTGAAGAAAAATCTCCTGAGAAGAAGACTACACTACAAGGGTGACTCGAAGTGTCCTAAGCAAAAAGGAACAAGCACCTAAAATAATTGAGAAAAAGGAGAGTGTAGCAAAGAAGAGAAGAAACAAAAATTTAATTTTGCAACCAGAATCTGAGGGAACAGAGTCTAATAAAGAACCTAAGAAGGAGAAAGCAACTGGAAGATTGTCTAAAAAGGCAAAGGTAGTACCAAAGGTAATTACACCTTTAGAAATTGCCTCCTACAAACTTGAAACCATGTTTGAAAGAACAATGAAAATGTTGGGAAGGAACAAGTTTGAAAATGTTAAAGAACATTATGATTCTTTTATTGTGGATGAGCAGAAGCAAATACACCAACAAGTAATAAACTTGTTGAGTCATTACAGTAGATGTCCGCATGAATTAGAAAAAGATATTTCAGTATCCTCTATAATACTTTGTTAGAAAAATGGGAAGAAGCCACCTAGTTAGGTAAGGAAATTATTGATGAAATATTTGTATACTACTTTCCCACATTGTCATTAGATGGTATTAGTGCTTTGACTGAGGAATACAAAGTATATTTTGATTTTAAAATAAGAAGATTGAAGCTTCTCAATGGAAAAAGAGCAGTTATTGAGACAAAAACTCATCAACTAGCCTATCTAATCAAACAAAGGGTAGACACCCTCCAATTAATCGATAAGGATGAATCCGTAGATGACGTTTCTCTACCAGAATTGGACATAGAGGAAATTGTCCCAGTTGATATAGTCTTCTCAACCAAGAAGAAGGATGACTCAGTTATTCATGTTGATGAGGACATTGAGGATTCAGTAGACCTATTGGAAGATATTACAACACTGGATATGGATCTTCGTTCAATCATAGAAGTATAGAATACAACAGGTGATCAACTGGCTACTCAAACAGGGGAAGTTAGTACACCGGCAATTGAACAATGAGAGAAACCTTAACAGGCAACTGAACAACTGGAGAAACCCCAATCTCCACCGGTGAGTGAGATCACTCAAAAGAAGACCACTAAGGAAGTTGTTACATAGAAGGCAGAAGATAAAACAGAAGCAAATACAGAAAGAGACATCATTAAGTGTATATCCTCTGAAAAGGGAAAGGAAAAACTGCTTGATGATGATGATGATGAGGTTTCTTTAAGTATTTCAGGACCTATTGATATGAATACCCCGAGTGCTTCTGAAATGATGAAGTTTGTGCGTATGGTGGAAAATCATGCACATAAGAAGAGGGTGAAAGAACAAAGAATTGAGGCAGAGACAATTTAGAATGCTATAGAAACTTGTCTAGATTGCTATCGGAAACCTCTGTCGCAGATCTTCCTACTCCTATCAGCAAACTCGGATAGTTAGTTGCAGAGGCATCTGATCAAATCAAAACACTTGAAGATGCTACTCAAATGCCTGTTGAGAAGAGCCATAAGAAGGCATATGGAGATAAGCTAGCAAAGCACATTGAGAATAGCATAATAGCTTTATCTCATAATGGCAATCTGTTGAAGAAAGCTATTGAATCTGGAGGAAAGTATCTTGCCTCTACCTCCAATGTTATTTTCTTTTGTTTTGATATTTCTAAAAATCAAGCTGAAACTGAGCAGGAAATAGAAAGGTTATGTAAGGCATATGCCCCACTCCAGGACTCTATTCATGTCTTTAACCGGTCTATAGATGAACTGCATGATAGACTGATCAGGAATGATAATGAGAGAGCTAAGAGATTCCAATCTGTAACAGAGCTCAAGAATCAACTCACCTCACAGATTGACATTCTTCAAAGAGCTTACTCTCGTGCTGAGGCTATTCTTGCTACTCCAAAAACATGCTCACTTGATTTAATGGAGGAATTCTATTCTCAGCTGCTCTCTACATTAGAGTATACAAATCACATACTAGAATCATGGTAGAATGCTCTATCTTAGATGAAACAAAATTTCAACAATATTTTCATGAGAATTCCTAATGCATGACTTTGTTTCCAAAAGTCATATATACTTAAATTTTATATATATATATATATATATATATATATATTTCTTTATCATTTTGTCAAAGGGGGAGTAATCATATGTATGTATGTGTGTGTTTGTTTTTGAAAATTTTGTATTTATGCATACATTAAGGGGGAGTACTACATTGTTACATTCAAAAAGGAGCTTGAGCACATATATGTAGATATGTTGTGTATGCAAACTTAGCAGTATTGTAAATTACTCAAAAAAATTCTAAGTGTTGCCATAAATGCCAAAGGGGGAGATTGTTGGCTTAATGATGATTGTAATGTATTCATCACTTATTGTCATTGATGAAACACTCTCACACACATATGTGATAACATTGACTACCGGTGTAACTTCAATTGGTTTACACTTCCAACTGGTATGTTTAAGGTTTATCTCTAAACCGGTACTTTGTATCAACTGGTATGTACCTATGAGATAACCTGTGATAACACCAGATTGACATTAGAATCAGAATGAAGAAGAAGAAGAAGATCTAGTGGAAAATTCCATAACAACGGTTAATTTTCAACGGGTATTGAACTTCTCTAATCGGTATCTATTTTTGTGATGAGTTACCAGCACCATTTGTTTGGCGGTCATTTTTGTGATGAGTTATGATTATATGTCTAGATTCACTGCACCTAAGAAATTGTGTTCCTATGACTGACATAAGGATTGTATGTCTATTTAAAGATATTATAGAGAAACTTTTTTAGTTGTTAAGTAGATGATGAAAAATAGATTGAGAGTTGTTATGTGAAAAGAGTGAAAAATCTTTTGTTGAGAAGTGATAAATGTTAAGATGCAGAGTAGTATTGAATGTACTTAGAAGGATCTAATCAAGCAAGCCCTGTGCTACTCAAAACAGATCAAGCTACTCTTGTTGTTTTCTAATCATTACAACGGGTGCAAATCCCTTAACTGAGTAAGCTCTAACAAGCTTCATTGTACAAATCCTCTAACAAGGTGATCCATTAGTTTGGATTCTCAAATCCTACAGTGAGGTTACTCTTAACAGGGTATAAGCTTCTAATAAAGCTTGGAATCTCTAACAAGATTCGCTCCTAGCAGAGCTCTTTGTAAGGCCTTAACTAGTCAATTTTTTATTACTGTGGATAGTTAACTAGTGAGTTCCATCTCACCGTGGTTTTTACCTATTTGGGTTTTCCATGTATAAACACTTGTGTTATGGTGGATGTTCTACTTTTTGTGGATGCTATTATTTCATTTTGGATAGCATGTATTTTGTTTAACCACTTGGTTAAGATCATCTATAGATTAGTATTTAAAGTAGTGTGTGTTTTGGAGTCACTGATTCACCCCCCCTCTCAGTGCTTTTGATATCCATCAGAAAATGGTATGAGGAATCTATTGTAAAACCGTAAAAGATTCAACCACAAGAAACCTTAGTTCTACAATAAACATCTACCATATAACATTGAAGAAACCTAAAACATGCAAATCACAACAAAATGCGATGATATTAATATCATTGACATGCTTAATAGGGTTTGATCTTCATTGTCTTCTACCTTCATTGATCTTGTTTGATATGGTTGCTCTCATATATTGTATGTGCAAAAGAGCTCAACAAAGACTAGATTATGGTTATGTAGTCGCTTGATCACAAGAAGATTGATTGCATAATCCCCTTATATAGAGAAGACCTTAGAAAATGGAGGGATAGGATTAAGAGGTGAAAGGATAATTGGTTGGCTAGGATTAAAGGGTAGATATAGATAATGGGAAAAATGATAAGAGGGTAGTTAGAATAAATGAAAAGATAAATGACAAGTCTCATCGAGGGAAAAAGCTAATGAACTAATTAAATAAATGAAGATCTATTTAATTAATAGAGGAAGTGGGATCAATAAAATATTTATTTAATTTAGGGAAAGGATAATTTAAATAAACTAAAAAATTTATTTAAATAGGGAAAGGCTAGAAGAGGGTAAATGAGATAAAAAATCTATTTAATTAATAGAAGGCTTAGGACAAAATAATTAAATAATTTTTTATTTATTTAATTAGGACATGAAAATTTTAAGTGTCTACATTTTTCCCCTTTTTGAGACAATGCAATGTGTCGTGTTGGCTCAAGGAAGATAACATTAATTGATACAAGGTTTTCCCCAGATACAAGAGTGGTATGCCCCCTCGAGAGATTGGGTGAAAGTTTCTGAAAAAGTGCAAACAATCTCTCGATAAGAAAGAAAGGCTAAAAGGGATAAGGATAAGATGACAGGGTGACATAGGCAAAAACTGGGCTAAAAAAGAATCAACGGGCAAGAAAATGATGACGAGAGGCGAGCACTACCAATTAGGGTTCCATAGCCTATATATAGAGGCCATGAGAGAAATCATGCTCATTTGCATCCATGACAGTTAAGAGATCTAGAGTGAGGAGTACTCAGAGAGCTTAGGAGAGCAGTCAATTGTCAAGACACCATGGCAGTCAGATTGCACTAGTTTGATTGAGTCTAACAGTTTGAGTGGCCTGCAGACATGGGTGAACTGATATGTACCTCAAACTTGCTCAGTCATTTTCATTTATGACACATTTATTAGGCTTGGAAGTAGGTTAAAGAAGAAATGCAGAATTGGTGTCCAGGGTTCTGCATGTGTCTACATAGGTTTAGGGTGCACCTATGGCACGAGAACGCATCTAGGTTGGGTAAAACTGGATTTGGGTTTGTAATTGCGTATGGGTCACATTTTTCCACGTTTCTGCTATAGGGTCGCATGTAAGTTATATGGTCGTGTTTGTGTAGAATAGTGCCACGTCTGCATTTAAAAATTAATATCCTGAATAGGATGATTGAATGTAACTGATCCTTACAATAAACCTTCTAAATTAAATGTACTTGAATCATAAGAAGAGGAGATTTAGTGAGTAAATTCTCGTAAGTAGCAGAGGGAACCAAAGTCGTGAGTTGTGAAGGGGAGGTGAAATCTCCGAAATTATCAATTGATGAGTTGGTCAAGGCTTCCATAAATAGTGCCCTCACCATTACAGTCAACAATAATTCTACCAGAGGCGTCCACAATTAGTCTGCCTGCCAGCGGATAAAAATCCACCAACACCTTAGAAAGGACATCTTTCAATATTTTAGCCATGTTTGAATCTCCATTGGGAGGCCTTCAAATATAAGCAATCACAGAATGCACTCTAACCATAACTAAATCAATATTGGAGAACCACAGTTGGTGATGTGGAGTGGAATTTATAGGCTTAACAAGCACCGAATCTGTGACAGTTACATCCATTTTTCCTTCAATTTTTGCCCTATCTATCTATCACCTATTGCTGAGAAAAATATAGGGTAAATGGGAAACTGTTAGGGTCCCAAAGTATGTGCGTGTAAATAAACTTAAGTATACCGTGGATTTTTCAGATGGAACAGCAAGTAGCAGTTCTGAACCCAACCATAATGTTCATTTAAAGAGGTGTAATCATGGTGAAGTCACCATACTCTTTGCTAATTCTTATGGTCATGGCTTAATTATTAATTCATCGATAGTTAGCTAATAGGCTATATTTGTTGGATGCAACTATTTTGGTTCTAAAATAGGGTTATAAAACACATGTTATTGACTTTCATGATAAATCATAACCATTGTTTGAGTGATCAATGGTGTCTTATTGACAATCCCTCATACAACAGTATCGTTTTGGAGCCAGAATATTTGTTGAGAAAGATTATAGTTTTTTTTCTTTTTTTGGGTAATTTAAAAAATAGGCTATATTTGTTGGAAAAGGCTATAATTAAAGCAGCAAACTCCATTGTTGCCTTTCTCAGAGGTATTGTTCATTGACAGAGTAATAATAATGGCCGCGTCTATTCTGGTTCACTCCATCTCTTGCTCTCTCTACCTCTCTCTATATCACTTTTTATATCTTTATCTTTCTCTCCACCTCTCCCTCTATTATTGTCTCTCTCTTTCCCTTCTATCTTTCCAACTATATCTCTCTTAACTCTCTCTCTCTCTCTCTCTCTCTCTCTCTCTCTCTCTCTCTCTCTCCTTTGTGTATTACTTATCTTTATAACCTTCTTTATTTCTCTCTTATCCCCGAGCTATTTCTATTTTCCCATATCTCCATCATCCTCTCTATTGATATAAAATTCTATATATATATCTATCTATCTCTTATTCACTCCATCTCTTGCTCTCTCTACATCTCTATATCACTTATTATATCTTTATCTTTCTCTCTCCGCCTCTCCCTCTATTATTGTCTCCCTCTTTCTATCTCTATTTCTCCCTCTCCATCCATTTCCCTCTCACCCCCTCTATCTTTCCCAAGTTATCTGTGTGTGTGTGTGTGTGTGTGTGTGTGTGTGTGTGTGTGTGTGTTTCTATCACTTCCACGTTCTATATCTCTTTGATTCATCTCTCTCCTGTCTCTATTTCTCTCCCTCGCTTTCCCTTGGTGACTATCTATTTATGTACATCTTCTTTTGTTAAATGTCTTGCCATTTTTTTTCATAAATTACATAAATGTATGCAAAAAATAGACCAATTTTCTTTTAATTGGTCTTCTACACCTATTCGGTGTAACCATTGCACACCAAAGTGCAATCGCTAGTAAATATCATATGGAGGTGCAAAACACATAGTTCGTTAGAGGCTTAAGCCAATCCAAGCTAATTGTAGATGCAAGCTTAGATGTGATAGAAAGGGGAAAGGACCTAGTAGTTGATCACCCTAACTTCATTCTTCTCATAATCCTACATAGAAATTTTAAATTACTCCTAATTTTTTTTATAGTAGTTTACTTGGCAAGTGCCCTGCTTATAACTAAGGTTTTACACCCACATCATCAATATGATGCCACATCAACATGCTTTTTGGCAAGGTGTACAAAATAGCCCCCAAAATGGTGAGACCAATAGTCCTGCATAAAATTGTTTGCATTGTAGTTTATTTTAGCATGATTGCAACTTGAATGCGAAGATATTAAAAAAATGAGGATTGTTATATATACACCTAATAATAATGTGCTTAAGACACTTGACATACATATAAAGTTGATTATCTCATTCTTTCAAAATACTTTATAATCAACTGAATAGTCTACAAAGCTAAGAGATATAAATACCAAAAATATACCAAGCTATGATAGTGAGGATTAAAAAATATTAAAGAAAAAAATATTATATATAAACAAATATTAAAAAATAAAATAATATAAATAAAATTTATTAAAAATTTATTAAATAAAATATATAAAAATAAAATATTAAATAATATTTATAAATAAAATATAAATAAAATTATTTTAAAGTGGAGGGGGACCGCCAGTTGGCAGTCCAGCGCCCCATCCACTTTAAAAACCTTGACCTGCCACCCGCAATAGGGCATAGGGTCGCACTAACAAGATGTTTATGCATTCTCTATCTTGGCTCCAAAATGATTGAATCTGTCATACTAACAAGATGTCTATGCATTCTCAACCGTCCGATAAAAAATCTACTATTGAACACGTGTTAATCATGTCATACCACTATCCTATTTTGGAACAAAATAGGTGCGTCCGTCTAATGGGAGGCTATGCAGAATCAACGTACATCTCGTCTTGCGAGTGGTCTCATCACTCGACTGCTACTCACATGGTTATGTTCTTTTTGAATTGGTCTCTGTAGAAAATTGGAGACAATACCAAGGACAATATTTTTTGTATCAATAAATGGATCCAGTGGTCCTTAAATCTGCAGAGCACGCTGATGTGGTTATACATTGTTTTAAATTCAATAAAGTTGTTTTGCAGTAAAAGACCTGTCCAAAAGGTTGACTCTAATATATCTTATAGGTAATTGATTCACATGTATATATATCTATGATTTGACATTTTAATATCTTTTATGGCTTGTATCCTTTCCATCCTTACACACTCATGATATTTTATGCTAAAATAAGGATAGATTTTGTATGGAGGTATTGTTTAATCATGTACTTATTTTTACCTCACTTATTGTGTTGGTTAGTGCATATCCTTTCCTTTAAGATTCACTTATTGCACTTATCCATGACATTTAAATATTGATGATGTTTCTCCATTTTTTTAGAGTAATGATGAGTGTATACGCTATGAGGTTTTACTTAATGAAGATGCTACACTTTTTTGTAACGGATATGACTTATATTGTACCTTATTTACATATTTATCACATTGTTGTACCTCATTCTAAGCTCTCTCTTATATGTCATGATAACAAATGTGTCTATCCCAATAGATTCACATTGTTGTACCTCATTCTAAATTGGACGCGTCTATTCTGGCTCCAAAATGACAGTACAGATTGACTAACATGAGTGTTAGTTGCGCGTTTAACACCGTCAATTTTGCAATAAACAGTTGTGATTGACTAACACATCGCTATCACGCTGTATGAAAGGTCTGTTTTGGAGCCAGAATAGCTTCGACCTTCTAAGTTGTGTATTAAATTTCATGATAACAAATGTCTATCCCAATAGATTCACATTATTTAGATGAGTTATTTTATTTCCTACAAATAATGATGTGTCTTATGATGACCATTCTCTTAGATCTCACCTCAGCTATATAGATATCCATTATATTATTTTTCATAGTGAGACATCTCATGATCACGACACACATTATTGTGATAGTTCATTGACTTTTAATGTGAATGTAATTGGCATTTCCTTAGCTCCATCTTTACAAGATCATTTTATTTTTTTAAATAAGTAAATATTTGCAGAGGGGCAGTACCCTTGTATTAATCAAAATAGGAAAATACAAGGCCTGGTTCAGTGAGAGAGGTAGGGGAAAAGAACCATGAAGAAAACCCCCTACCCTAGCTCTATTCCACATACAAGAAAAAACCAACAATGGAGGTTGGACAAGTACAAAAAACTAGTCGACAAATGTTGGAAGTGGATAATAGAACCGGCCAGAGGCCTTCAAACAAACAACAATAAACAAAAAATAGAGAATCATGAGAAAGGTGACACAACCGGAATCATTGGGAGTCTTCAGAGTCATCGTCCACAGGAGCATGAGCCGCATCCAGGATTATTGGGCATTTAGTGCCACAGGTCAAGTGAGCCGCCGATTCAGCCTTCTCCCTAGGGAGTCGGTAGTCATTTGGGAACCACTCCTCGCCAAGCCCAAACCCCCAGAAATTTCCATCAACCAAATCTCCATTCTCCAGAATGCCAAATCCTTCTGCACCCGCTAACCCTTCATCTCGAAGATATTTTTCCCTCCATTCTGACGTGAAGCCATTTTGAATGCTTGCTGCCTTAAACAGAAATTCAATATTCCTAATGATGGCAGACCAAGTTTCTTGAAGAGCATCATAGTCTAGAGAGTTCACAATCACAAAGTTTCTCACCTCTGCCCCGTTGCCCAAGGACATATAGTAATTTTGGGGAAGCGATATTCTTAGGTTGCCATCAATGTTGTCCAATGTGGCATCAATTTCCCCCAGCAGGCAGTGTTTAAACACCATTTGATTTAAAAGATTCACACTCTGCTTGTTAGTCCCCATGTATATCACCATTGCAAGGAAAAAGGTCAGGATATCGACATTGGTTCTGTACCTATGATAAGCCATAAGGAATTCATTCCCTAGTATCATTTTAAGGCTATGAAGTATAAGAGGATGTCGAGAGGAGAGGACCTCCTGAAAAAGTTTGTCAGTGATTTTGCCCAAGAAGGCCATCTGTCGACAAGTAGCTTCAAGAAGAATTGGGGATTCCATTGCAAGTCATCGAGAGAAGAATGCAATTGTTTGATGGGGAAATGAGGGCATTCCTTTGTTAAGTAGCAAGACATCAAACCAGGAGATATGAGCACCTGGCAAGTAGTTCATGCCTATTGAATACACACACGCGTGAAGTGACAGTGTCCAATCATCTTTTGAGACAAATTTCATCAACTTAATGTCGATCGTCTTTATCCATCAAGTAATTATATGCATATCTTGATAGGATCTAGTCATAACTAGATATCAATTAAAGGTTCACACATGTCCAATTGCCATAGGGCACATATTGACACAAACCAATATTGATGGTAGAGGGCCATGTCTTGGTGGCAAGAAGAAACCTTAACTGGTGAACCAAATCAATCGGTCGATCAATCCACTAGGAACCACGACCATTAGGCTAAGTAAAAAATATAAAGGCCCAACCGGTTTACGCCACAATCGGTAGGTCAATCAAAGAAAATGGAGACCACAACCGACAAGTAACTCAACTAGTAAGCACCACCACCGGTAAGATAATTAGGAGTCCATATCAACCAGTGGGGATAATACAACTAGTTAGCGCCATCACCGATAGGTCAATCAGAGATACATATCAGCCAGAAGGAGAAGACAATCAATTGAGACCACAACCAACAAACTCAACCGGAAAGCACCATCACCGGCAAGATAATCAAACCATATCAACCAGTGGGAGCTCATATGGAATAACAAACCAGTCAGAAAGACCCAATCAGAGTGCCTAGGGGGGTCACCATCGGTAATCGCCATTTTAGAGAGTCTGTCAGCCTCTCCATTGCCTTCCCTATAGATATGGCTAATTCAAAATTCATCAAAGGTGGATAGCAGGACCAAAACTAGTTGAAGCCACTGGTTAAGGCGCCAACTAAGGGTGTTGTCACAACAAACAACATTAACCACAATTAGTGAGTCTCCCTCTAGATGAATTCTCTGCACCTCAAGCTCCATCCCTGGCTGCAGTCCTCTTAAAGCCGCTTTGAATTCAGCTTTGTTATTAGTAGCAACTCCAATCTTTTCAGAGATTTCTTTTATACAAATACCATAAGAATTCCTCAATATACACCCAATACCACTTTGACCTGGGTTACCAGCAGAAGCACCATCAAAGTTTACCTTGAACCACCCCGCCTCTGATGCTTCCCATTTAACACCCAATCTTGGATTGACCCGATCTACCGGGGATCCCTTGCCAAAAAGTAGTGGAATGAGTAAATTTGGAAGCGCCAACTTAATCTTCCAATCCCATCCGTATATATATTTTTCTTTAATGATTTGGATTGAGAAGCCTCATTCAGGAGCTCAAACAGATGGTTTTCAGTTTTCCCACATAGAGTCGTTAAGCTCATCTCTTTACCCTGGAAAATTCTACGATTCCTTTCTTTCCAAATTTCCCAAATAAGAAGAGATGGTAAAATATAAAGTAAATCAACAAATATAGCCTTTCCTTCTAGTTTAGGTCATTGCAGAAACCACTCATCCAGCCTTGATGGGAAGGGGCCAAAGATTCTCAATTTTCCCATGAAATGCCACCAACAGTGACTGGAGAACTTGCAGTGGAGAAGTAGATGATCCGTAGTCTCTTCTTTCTCTTGACATAAAATGTATCTACTGGGTCCATTGATTCCCATTGAATGGAGTCTTTCTTTAGTTAGAATCTTTCTTTGACAAGCCAGCCAGGAAAATGAACATGCTTTGGGTAGGAGATGTCGATGCCAAAAAAGATTAACAGGCCAATCTTTTTTGTCTATATCCGCTTCTTTCAATTTATAACCAAAACATAACTTCTATTTACCATGAGAGGAACCACACCACCTAATAATGTCCTTATTAGGGGAAGGGAAAATAACCCTTTTGCTGAGAATGTCAGCAAACAAGTCTTTCTGGTGCTGATCCAAGTCCAAGGGATCCAAGGAGTTCCATTTCCACTTAGCAATGCCATTTTCTTGAATAGGGTAACCATAATCACATATATTGTGACCCCAGAGGTGGCAAGTTTCTACCATAATAGGTTGCAGAGAAGGATTGAGACATAAGGCAGCTTCACTAGCCCAAGAATCAATCCAAAAGGAGGCATCCCTTCCATTCCTGACATCCCAGGTAACCTGATCACTTATGATTTTGTTGCTTTCCACAATAAAATTCTAGATGGCCAAACCTTTGGGGGGGTTGTTTATAGTAAGAATCCTTTTTGGCTCCAGGGAGTCCAAATATTTATGTTTTAGAATCCTTGCCCATTTTGTTTACCACCACTACAAATTTCCCAAACCAATTTAGCACCCATAGCTAAATTCATAATTGAAATTTGTCGAATGCCAACACCCCCTACCTTTTTTGGTTGGCAGATCTTTTTCCAAGCTATTAGAGGAAATTTTCCTTTGTCATCTGAGCCATTCCATAGGAAATTTCTCATTATAGAGATCAATTCATCTTCAATTGCCATCAGTAATCTCAAACACGCCATGGAAAAAACCAGTAGCACAAAGAGGACCGATTTTATCATAGCGAGTTTCCCAGCAGAAGATAACGACTTGCCTTTCCAATTCGCAAGCTTGGATTTACACTTATCAATAAGATGCTTCCAATAAAAAGTTCTGTTACTGGTAATGAAGAGGGGGGTTCCAATAAATTTCCCTGGGAAGTTTGCAACTTTGAGATTAAGAATTATTAATAAGACACCTTGCAAGTTAATCAGAGTGTTGACAAAAAACACTTCAGATTTGTTTCAATTGATTTTTTGCCCAGAAGCCATATAGTAATCATCGAGGCATGATTTTATTGTCCTTGCCTCTCTCCTACAGGCCGAGCCAAACATAATGGTATCATCGGCAAACTGCAAGTGAGTCATTTTTTCAACCCTTGTTGCCACATTGACTCCAAGCCATCGATCATCTTGTTGAAGAGCTCTTATTGATCAACCTAAGGCTTCAGCCATTATGATGAACAAAAATGGTGACATTGGATCACCTTTTCGTATTCCTCTTGATGTGGAAAAGAAACCATGAGATGAACCATTAACCAAAATGAAGAATTTGGGGGATGATAAACAACTCATGACCCATGTGATCCATTCCTTGCAAAAACCAAATTTATTTAATACTTCAATTAAGAAACCCATGTCCACCATATCATAAGCTTTCAAAATATCCAGTTTTAAAATCATGCAGGAATCCTTGGTTTTCCTAGCCGTGTGAAGCATTTCATGGGCAATGATAATGCCTTCCACAATGGATCTTTCAAGGGAAAATCCACTTTGTTCATTCGATATGATGTGTTTAAGGAGGGGCTTCAATCTGTTGGCAATGATCTTTGTTACAATCTTATAGATTGTGTTGCATAAAGCAATGGGCCTAAAATCACTCATCTGTTGAGGGTTTTGCTTTTTCAGGATTAAAGACAAAAAGGTGTGATTAATAGCACCCAATATAGTCATTTTCTTTCTTGTTTCTTTTACTGCTAGTTGTAGATCTTGAGCAATGATATCCCAGAATTGTTGGAAGGGAAGCCATCAGGGCCAGGAGTCTTATCAGGATTCAGCTGGAAGGTAATTTTCCTTACTTCATCAATTGTAATAGGATTAAAGAGAGCTACATTTTGACTATCAGATATTATGGATGGGATTGAGTTAAGAAGTCCGTCTCTTGCTTCATGATCATTCTGGCAGCCACCATTCATTAAAGATTCAAAGTATCTTACAGCTTCCTGCGCAATGTCCTCATAGTTTTTGACAATGTTTCCATTTGGTCTCATAATATTTGATATTTTGTTCCTATTGCGAATGGCAATGGCCGATCTATGGAAGAATTTGGTATTTCTATCACCTTCCTTAAGCAACAACTCCCTTGATTTTTGTCACCAATGGATTTCCTCACACTGAAGGATTTCATTTAGATCAAATTTGAGGGATTTTTCTTTGTTAAACAATCCTCATTCATTACTGAAGTAATAATAGAATTGGTTATTTCTTCCAACTCAGCCTTAATTCTTAATTTCTCCATATGAATATTCTTGAAATGGCTCATATTCTATTCTTTGATCTTAACCTTAATAAACTTGAGCTTCTTATTGAGTTTGAATAATCTTGAATTATTGCTTAAAATCGGTTCATTCCACCAAACATATATAAGATCATATAGCTCAGGCACTCTGAGTCACATTTTCTCAAACCAGTAAGGGATACCTCCCTCCGATTGTCCCTTGGCGACCTCCAGACAGATTGGGTAGTGATCTGATCCAATATGCAGGAGAATCATTGACTCTAATACAATATTTTGTCCTAGCCAATCACCAGTAACAAGAAACCGGTCTAGCCATTCAACAATATTAGTAAAACCCGATCTCTTGTTCGTCCATGTGAAAATTCCATTTTTAGGAACAATGTCTATTAGGTGATTCTTCTCAACAAATTCCAAAAAAAAATTCTGGGACATAGTAGTCCTCTAAATGCCCCCATTTTTTTCATTGCCAGAAAGGGTCGCATTGAAGTCCCCAACAACAATGCAACTGCCCTCGGTAATACTGCAAAGTTTGATAGCTAAAAGATCCTAGAGAGCACATTTATCACCAACAGAAGATGGTGCATAGACATTAAAAAGATTGAAATTCTCATTTCATCCTAGGATAGTTACCAAACAATGTTGCCAATACTTGTTTTCCCCAACAAGAGAGACCCTAACATACATTGGATTCTAGATGATTCCCAAGCCACCAGAGGCTCCATCCGATTGCTTAAATAGACCATTCCACTATTTCCAAAATCTCATTTTTGCATCAATCTCAGACTTACTCCATTTAGTCTCTTGTAATAGCCAAATATCTCCTTTGGTGTCATCAATCTGGCGCTTAATCAAGCACCATTTATCAGGGGCATTGATGCCCCTGACATTCCAAGATAAGAGCTTCATTGCTCCTGGGGAAGGGCGTTTCCCTTCTCTAAATTAAGTTTGGTTTGACCACTAGCCGCACCAGCAATTGCTAGCATTATTTTTTTGACTTGTGCTCTCCTACATTCCTTTTGGCTTGAAGTTTGGTTTGTTAATGGTTGAACCCGACTTCCCAAAACCTTTTGTGGAATCCTCCAATACAAGATCAGAGTCAGGCTCAAAGTCTTCTTCCCACTCCAAAGAGGAAGACTCAATTTCTACATCTTCTAGTTCAATACCTAGCGAAGAGAAATTATTATCTCCCATCTCCCCCAGATTTCAAGTAGCATCCTTTTCCTAAGTGAGAATTTTGCAGTCTTCAATTACTAGCTGACTCCTAGTCTCAAGAGGAGAGGATGGTAGTGAAACCGCTAATTTAGTTTCAATATCCGCCTATAAGGCTTTAGTCTTTTCCAGTAGCATGAGCATATCTTGTTGGCTCTCACTTTGATAAGAGGAGGGAGGAGCTATGTTCAAGGGAGTTGTCTTAGTCAAGGGAATATTCTTATTTTCATGAATTTGGTTTCTAAAATCCTCTCCAGTATTAGTGGAGATAGGAGGTTCTGATTGTAGATTTTCTTCAATAGGAAGTTGCATACAAGAATAACTTTTCTTTATCATAGCCGAAACATCACAACCTAAGCTAGTATGATCCAAGGAAAAGCATTTAAGGCAAATATGCAACTGATCTTCTCTATCAATCTTTTGGATCCAAATCTCCCCTGCACCAATAATTTTAACTTCTTCAGGGATCTTGGTGGTTCAATCTATGCAAATGCATATTCTAAGGAAGCTTCCCCATATTTTGTCATCCAAAATATCATCAACCAATACAAATGTGCCAAGATCTTTTCATATTTCCTTCATGACATCAATATGCCAGTAATCTGAGGGATAATTATAGAGTCTTATCCATACCTTACTGTCCGGTAATACATGAGTCTGGGGATTGAAATTTGGCTACCATTCAATGATGTGAACTTCAATACCATCCAAGATATATGGACCTTTGTTTTTTTGCTTGCCATTTCTCCTCATTACTCATAAATTTGATCATATAGAAGTCATTTGGGAGAATATTGATGTTAATATCCTTTCCTCGTTGTGCTCTACACTAGGATTCAAAGTTACCCTTAACCCATTTTCTACCTCCCCACTTGATGAAAAAGCAAAACTCAAGCAAATTCGACCTAGTAGAGTTAATTTTATTTTCATCGAAAAAGATAGTAGGTCTTGAAGTTTTTTGTACTGGTTTAGGATGACGGGGACGATGAGGGGGAAAGGTTTGTCCTCAGAAATCAATATTTCCTACTCTATTAGAACAAGGGTTTCAATTTTTAGGATGAAAATTGGATCTCCAAAACTTGGCACAGTCCGCCCTAGATTTGTCTTGCCCGAAACACCCATTCCACTTTCGAAAATTACCTTGAGATTTTGGAGGGACCAAATTGGGTTCAAAATGTGGATTGACTCACTCGATTGCCCTACCAAGGATGCTAGATACAGGCAATGGTTGTTAGTTTCAGGGAAACTTGGAAGCAGGATACTTGGCTTTGCGAAACCAACCTTTGTTATTCCAGATGAAACCATTTTCCTTCCATTTTAGCGATTTAATAGGGCACCAGTTGCCACTCGAATACAGATTTCCATAATTCATTTGTGGTCTGGAATATCCATCTCCATGGAAAATGTCTTTTCTCCCAGAATTAGCCAATTTATGAGAGGGTTGAATCCTACCTGCTTCAATGGGAAAGGCAACATCTGCTTCATCACTCCATGAGTCGATCTTTGGAGAGACTTTGTTTTGATTTGGAATCTTTGCAGCCTGAACGCCCAAACCTCACATATCGACATCCCTACTCCTGCTACAAATGCCGCCATTCGCTCTCCTTCGTCCATTACAAGATCATATTATTCATATTAGTGAGGATATTTTACATGATGATTATAATAGTTTCATTGATGCATATTTACTTGTGAAATATTTATTTCCTCTTAATTAAAAGTATTTAATGCTAATATATTTTACTGATAGATGAGTTTAGAATTTATTTAAGCGGTAGAGTATTATGATTGCTTGGTTTATATTTGTTCTATCCTCATTCACTTACTAAATTATTACATTGTTTTACTATTTATAAATATGATTCTCTTATTTTATCAAGGGTGTTAAAGACATTGTTGATCTTTCTCATGACCTATCTCTTAATATAATGTCACTTTTGAATTTTTCGGCAATTTTTTAGGTATGTTAAAATAATAGTTAAAATAATATTTAGCATGTTTAAATTTTCTTATCAAATTTATTTTACACATCCACCAAAAAAATATTTAACAAATTCTAAAACTTTTAAAAATTATATTATATTTAATCAAACTTATTAAAAATCAATATATAATATACACAACATTAAAAATATAAAAGTTAGATTGGGCAGTCCTTATGTAATTTAATAATATAATTTTTTTAAATATAATGAAAATAATTTAATTAAATATTATATAATAATAATATAATAGTAGAAAAAATAATATAATAATTAAAATGCATAATATAATAATAGAACATTTAAGTGTAATGTTTATCCAAGAATATTGACATTAACCCTAACCTAATTTTAAATCTAACCCTATCTTTAATTCAACCTCAACATAAGGCTATCATAGGTCCATTTTATGTCATGCAAATCATTATACGGGTCTGGTGGTTGACATTTGTGTCATGTGATGTAATTTTATAATTATGAGTTGAGGGTTTAGCTAACCTTGTTGTCAAGGTTCATGATTTGTATAAATAGTTGGTTTAGTAATGTAATTTAGGCATCGAGGTTGTGTCTGCATTATTAGAGAGTGGTGTATGTGCGATCAAGTGATTTATCCTTCGGTGTTGTGATTGAGGAGAGATTGGTGTTGCAGGGAAGACAATTGTGCTTAACCAGAACTGCCATTAGGCATTTATAGATGCTATTATTGTAGTCCATTCCTTCCGAATTGTAGTTTGAATCTTGTTGTAAGTCAATGAGACTTCCCTAAGGGTTGGAACCTTCAATGCTATTATATTTTGAGCAATGAGCTCTAGGCAGTGTGCCTGAATGCCTATGCATTTCCCATTGCAATATTTTCACAACTACTGTAGAGTATCATCTTACTATGGGTAGGTTCCCACCATGGTTTTTCCCTTAACTAGGTTTTCCATGTAAAAAATCTTGGTGTTGTGTGTTGTGTTGTTAGTTTTCTTATCTTTATTATTGTTGTAGTTTTCTTAGTTTTGGATGTTCATTCTTAGGCCGTTCAAGTACCTGGCCACTTTCTTTGACTCCTTTTCTTGTCTCTTTGATTTGAGACTAAGTTTATGAAACTCCTCCATATATGCTTTCACATCAAGGTCTCTTTGTTTGAGGTTCTGTAACTTTTTATACATCTGTACTTCATAGTCAATGGGCATGAATTATGCCTTGACTTTAGCTTTCATCCTTTCCCAGGAGGTTATCATACTTTTTCCCTCCTTAACTCTCTGCCCTTGTACATAGTTCCACCATGTCAGAGTAGACCCCTTCAACCTTGCTTTTTCCAACTTAACTCTCTTATCTTCAGGGATTTCTTTGTACTAAAAATGACTAGTCAATGCCTCAATCAAGTCTATCACTTCTTCTATTTCCATACTTCCACTATATATAGGCAACCCATCAATGGTGTCCCTATTGACTGGCCTCAAGGCATTTACAAATGCCCTTTGATCTGCAAGTATCTCCTCTACCCACTTAGAGGATTCCTCATCTTCTTTATCCCCTTATTCATCAGTGTCACTTCCATCTTCCTTATCCTTAGTCTTTTTCAATTCTTCAAGCTTGGACTCAAGCATTTCTTCAATCAACTTCTTCACTGCATCTTGTGACATACTCTTAGGAGGCATTTTATCAGCCCCTATTACAATCTCTTCCTCTGACATATACTAAGATCACGCCACCCAAGTGATCTTCAAAATCCTTCTTTGATACCAATAGGATGAGGAGGCAACCGACTGGAAGGATAACCCTAAACCAACCAACCTCTAAGGCTCACAAACTCAACCAAAATCCCTAATTCCAAATATCCTTACACAACACCAATTCAAGAAATGGTTCAATGACACTAAAAAAAACCTTGGAATACTCAAAGGCTCCACTATGTCCACTTATAAACAACTAACACTCTCACATCTTGTGTGACTACACACACCCTTGTATACATGAGTGGGCTACTACTAGGATTAAGGGGTTTGAAAGGCCCACTTGACCAATCCCATGCATCAACCCTTGGAGGGGTGTTCTCACATCACCTTAACACAAATGAAATGGAATTTCATGGTTTAGACCCACCAAAACACCAATTTTGTCTCACTTGCCTACAAATAGAATCGGCTGCAATTAGGCATCCATTTGAAGGAATCGAGTGATAACTTTTGACACCTTGAGGAATTAGGAAAAAAAATTATATTTTCACATACCCTTTTGGGAGTTCTCAACAATATCTCATTTTTTGGTACCTAACCAACTTGTATATATCCCAACCAATACTTCACTAACAGACCTAATAGGGCTATTCACTAATACATTTGGGGTCAAATTCCGATGGAGGTTTCTGACGGACAAGGAGCATTGTGTGAAAATTTGATTTTTTTTTTTAAATTCCCATGTTCATCGGAATTTTGATGACCTCGAGCATTATATTAAAAAAAAAAAACACAACGCATTTTCATTTTGAAAGCAAACCGAAGCCGCTGCCCCCCCCCCCCGCGGGAGCGATCTCTGCACTGCAAGCAAGGTAAGGTTTTTGGCTTGCTTTTGTCCAGGTGAATTTTCTATCAAGGTATTGATTGTGGCAGCATTTAGAAGGACCTTTTCAAGATTTGATTTGATCGGCCATTTAAACTTGCTTTGCAATCCTTAACATGATCGGCCATATTAGGTTCCTTTGCAATTTTTCACTTGCGCAGATTTTGAATGTTTCTTTTGTGCAAGCAATTCGGTGTTTCCTCATTCTTTTGTGTAAACAAATCCGTATTTTGACCTTCTTTTTTTGATGAGTTCACTATTATGAACTTGTTTAAGACAATCAGACCTCCTTGTTTTTTCTTCCTTCACTAATATTGGCATTGATGACAAATGCGTAGCCTCCCTCATCTACTTATCTATTTCTATATCTATATATCTAGATATAAGTAGGCAGCTTCTTCTTACTCCTAGTTAACCGGGGGGCACCTAGGAAAAACTACACTCACAATCAACTTCCAAACCACAGTCAGATACACGGATTTACAGTCGGCTTTCAAACCACAGGCAGAGTAGAGTTTGTTCCCTTGGTGTTTGCAATTTCAATTGCATCTGGATTTTGACTTTGTGGTATTCCTCAATTCATTTGATCAGTTCCCTTTCATTGGTATCACAAGGTCTTGATGCTTTTTCTTATTCATTTGTATAAACAAATCTGCCCCTCATCATTCATTCGCATTACATCAAGTTGGTCTTAGGTTCTCCATTTGTATTACCTCATCCTTATGTGAACAAAACCTTCACTCCCAAATCGATGATTAAAGTTCCATTTGCATAAGGTGATTTGGAAGATCAAGTTTTACTTGTCTTCACTTGTACAAACAAATGAACTTGATCAGATTTTGATCACTCATTTGTTTTGCTCTGATCTTTAATCTTGATTTCTGGAGTTATCTCTCAATCT
Source organism: Cryptomeria japonica (assembly GCF_030272615.1). NCBI lineage: Eukaryota > Viridiplantae > Streptophyta > Pinopsida > Cupressales > Cupressaceae > Cryptomeria > Cryptomeria japonica. The sequence continues at coordinate 26,396,940 of NC_081415.1, read as the reverse complement.
GCACCTGCATTGAATTAGACTATTTGATGTTTGAAAAGAATGACCTATCCTCCCCTTCCTATCTTTTCATCCTTACTTCAATTCAGAACTTGGTAATTCTCATTAATGCCCAATCTTTCCTAAACTTGGTGTTTTTGTTGTTACATGTTTGATAATGTAATAGAATTCCTTCAAAATCTGCCTCTTTGCTTTTACCTACAAGACAAACAAGAAGATATCAAACATCATAAAGTACATATTATCTTTACCTATCCTTCATCTCTTATGTTCTCTGATCTTATATGATCAAATGATGTTTTTAGTTCTGACAGGTCATTCTCTGGCTCTATTTCACTGTGCCTTGATGCATTGATCAGAACATTAATTGCTTGGATGATGTTTTGAAAATTAACTGGAATGCCTTATTTATATGGGCATTGGATGTTAGGGGCCTTTTTCACTCTATCCTCATTTAAGTGGCATGTCTTTATTCAAAGGCCAGCTCCCTATCTTTCTTGGTGTCACACCTTGCATTATGCCTCATCGTAGCTTATGCTGGGGATATTAGGGGTCAAGGGAATGGTGAGGTGGTTGTTTCTTTTTTAAAAAAATAAATAAATAATATGCCTAAAAATTCTTTTACCTTCTTTCAAAGATTAAGTTTTGACCAAACTAATTCTTAAATATACAAATGAAGAGTGTGGTTGATTGGTGACTAATTACTCTTTTTAACACCATTTACAAGATCATATCTAAATCAAGTGTTTCAAGAATTAAGCTACTACTAAGAAGATAGGTTGCCTAAAGCAAATGGGTTTCTTGGGTGGCTATTTATTGTAGATAACTTAGTTCCTTCATGAGAATCAATCAATTTGGAACATGTATAACTCACATTTGTGACATGTCACTAATGCAATTCCTTAGTACTTGTTTGAGTACTATCTCCTCTATTGTTTTCTATCAACTTTTGTGTCCTTCTTAGAACAAATAATAGATTAATGAGAAGGTGGAAAAGGTGGATTCACCTAAGAGGGAGTGGATTTTCCCAATAATATGTTAGATTCTGCCAAGGATGGATGGACTATACACTTGAAAGGTAGATGATTAAGGATGATGACAAGGTGAATTTTCCTTAGAATGATAGGGTTGATTTTCCTAAGAACAAGTAGATTCATGTAAACTAGAGGATACAAATTTGGACAAAATAATGGAAGGAGACTAAAACTAGATAGATTCACCTAAATGGGAGTGTAGTCATCTAAGGATAGGAAAAATTCACCATTTGTGTAAGAAAGATGGATAAGATAAATGATGTATGTGAAATAGATTCACCTAAGAGAAAGTACATTCACATAAGGATAGGTGGATTTTCCTAAAGATGAAGGGATAAGACTTAACAAAAAGAGGACTTAGGATGATGACAAGGAGGATTCATTTAAGGATATGGCATATTCACCTAAGGGATAGTGTATTCTCCCAAGAATATGGAAAAATTATTGATTGGTGGAATGACATACTAGATCAAGGAATGATACAAGGGTAGATTCACTTAAATATAGGGTAAATTCAGCTAAAATGGTACCCATGAGATTGTGGTACTGAGTACCTATCTATGGATGGTGTATTTGGATACAAGTATGATGAAACCATGCTTGTGTATGATGAAACAAAGTCCAGATCTCTATTATAGGTCCAACATAATCTCTATTATTTGAGACACCATTTTATTAGCATATCCAATTAGGGTAATTTATGGGTTTAATTATGGATCATGTTGTCTATTTCCATGCACTATTGAACTTATTTGGATGTATTGTGATTATTTTAATTTTGAAGTTATAAATAAATTATGTTTGTACCTTAGAAAGGGTAACTCCAATTGATGTTTGGGCAATTTATTTGAAAACTTATGGTGATTATTACCCTATGTTATGTAATGGAGTTATTTTTACACTAAGTAATTAACTAGAAAAATGAATTTGTATTTTTGTACAAGTATGATGAAACCATGCTTGTGTGTTTACATGTTTGTGCATCCTATTGAGAACCAACCTCGCTATTGAGGAACTCAATAAATGTGGTGTTAAGTAGAAGAATGGAAAACTCAAGAAGCTATGGTGACATATTGTGGCATTAGTAGGGATTATCTCTATTGACCACACCTTTCAAAGATAGTATCCCCTAGTTCTCCTCATAGAATGGACCATTGGATGGCTCATAGTGGTATCCTATCCTACATTTATCTTGATGGCATTGCCGATAGTTGGTATGTGGTTCTTGGCACGGGTTTCCTCTTACCCTATTATCTTATTTATATCTTTGTTCCAACATGTGGAGATTTATTTTTGTCATGCTATGATGATTTTCATGTTTGCATGTGTTTTGACATTATGCAAATAGATATGATGTCACACCATACTTATGTTTTGATATAGTGTAGGTGATGGTTACATGTTGTTGATGGTAGTGATTTGGGTTCAAAGACACAATTCCACACACACACACAAATATTTGAAGATGCATTTTATATTATTCCTTCTTAGTGGTGATTAGTGTTGGAAGATTTACACACATGTAGAGAGGAACTCATGTTAGATACAATAGGTTGTGTTTGATAACATTTGAATGTGCCTCATGATGTATACATATAGCTTTGGTGTGTGACATGCATGCACATTTTTCCATAAGACACATTGCTATGTGGCATGTGCCCTATGCATGTCTTCTTTGTAAGGCACGTTGCTATGTGCAATGTGGCCCTAGGTGTGTCTTCTCTATGAGGTGTATTGCCATGATATGTTAGGATTTGTAGTGTGCAGGCCATAAATGCATGCATGAGGGACTATTATTATAGTCATGTTTTTTGGGCATGTAGCTTAGGCATGTCTTCTCCATTAGGTAAATGGCCATGCCGTGTGGGAGTTTTTGTGTTCATGCCACAAATGCACACATGAGGGACTATTATTGGAGTCATGATGAATCTTCACTCTATTTAGCCACAATTTCTAGTCGTATAGTTATGTAATGTGCACTTTTAAGGATTGTGAAGTTTCCTTCAATTATTGATGATCTCTCATCTTTGTTGCATTGGCCAATAATTTTATTTTATCTTGTTTGAATTAGTTTAATCACTATTGTGAGTTTTCTCTATTGTGTAGTTATTGTGGCTATGTTTGATTTGCTATTGGAATTGAACACATTTATTTGACTTATTATTGTTACTATTTTTTCTTTCTTTCAATATTTATGATCTTTGGTAGTTTAGTGAAACTCTTGCTATTTTTAAATGTTGCCTTCTTTGTTGTGATGTGATTCCTCGCCAAGATCGACATAGATAACCTTGGATGAGTGTATATAAGGAATCAAGCATTGGGAAAATTTGAGGATAGGGGTAAGTGTTTGTTGTATGGGTAGCTACGATCCACTTGTACATTCTTAGTGATTATTGATGGCTATGTCTTGGAGCTGGCTAATCCCATTAAATAAACAAGGGGGAAGTCATACATAATCGTATGGATCCTCCCTAGTTGTGTGTGGATTCAAGATGACCATCATTTCATATGGTTCTTGGTTACTTTGTGAGACCATGGCATCCTCTTAGACCAATATGTGAGCCTTGTATTGTTATCCTTGCAATGTGGATGAATAAGTGTATGTTTAAATAAATGCTTTGCTTAGAATACTCAAAAATGTCTCTCAGAAAGTCTACAACAGGCAAACTTTTAGTAAGAATTTGCAGACACAACGCTCATAAATTCACACAATCAACTACATTAAATACGTTCTCTATTGAGTTCAATGGTTTTGGTTTGATTTCCAATTTTGTGAAGCTTTTGCACTGAAGTTTCCATAGCCTAATTTTTTTGCCTGTGAAGAAAGACCATGTCAGATAATATCAACGAAGAACAAAATAAGGAGACAATTGCTAGATTATGGTTTAACTTGAAAAGAAAAGGTGATGGGAAATGTTATTGTCCCTGCAAAATTTGTAAGGGCTTAAAGACTAGAAGACTTCTAATCAAAACAGCTAAGAAACATTGTAGGCAGCATGGTCACATTGAAGGGGGACATGATTAGCATCCACTAGTAAGTTGTTCATTATATCGTTTTAACAATTTATATACATAAGAAATCACTTGATAATGAGATCATGATCACGGTTTATTTATGCATATCAATTTTATATAGGTGGAGCACCCTAGAGCACATGGTATGGATCAACAAAACCCTGAGAATATGGTTTTGGAAGTGGAGGAACATGGAGGTGTGAATATCGAAGCTGAAGATAATGATCCCATGGAAGATGACGATCATGCACCAGAAAACACAATTGAAGATGATGGTACAAATACATTGATCCATGACACATTTAGTACTGGCACAGCTGATCATGATGATCAGGATGACCTTGATGTTCATGATTTACCTCTTCTTGAGAAGGCATATGAGCCCCTTTACAAAGGCTCCCAAACAACTCTTCTCTCTGCTGTATTGTTGTTGGTGAACTTGAAGGTTATGAATGGTTTATCCAACATAACAATCTCTCGTATGTTAAGGTGTGTCATACATGTCATTACAATTAATAAATGGTGAATCATGTACCATTAATATTCTTTATATTAACACCTCAAACTTTTTTTTTGCTGTAGATTGATAGGTGAGTTTTTCTTACCACCATCAAATATTCTACCTCGCTCATACCGAGAATTATCTGCCATTATGAAAGATATTGGAATGGAGTATCAAACAATAGATGCTTGTCCCAATGATCATATTATATATCATAAACAACATGAATTTAGAATAGAATGCCCTAAATGTCATATCAGTAGATATCGAACAGATCAAATAACAAAAAAGGTGCCTCACAAGGTTCTTCGTTATATTCCCATTATTCCACGTATGCAACGATTATTCAGGTGCACTAGCTTGGCACAATTTATGGATTACCATGCACGCAATAGAAGTCGAGATGACATTATTTGAATGCCTGCGGATGGTTCAACATTTATGGACATAGAGGAAAAGTGGTCACACTTTAAAGAAGAACCTCGTAATCTCAAGCTTTCATTGGTAGCGAACGGTGTCAATCCATTTGGAGAGTTGAGATCTATTTACTCGGTGTGGCCTATTTTTGTTATCAACAATAATATTCCTCCATGGATGTCAATAAAGAGGGAGCACATAATGTTGGCAATGATTGTTCCAGGTATTTAATCATTTAATAGTCATCTACATTTAATTATAAATATTGCAGTAAAATGGTCATAATAATTATGTAATGATTTTATTCATTCCACTAGGCAAGTACCAAGTTAAAGATATGAATGTATATATTGAGCCTCTTATCGACGAGTTGCTGGAGTTATGGAATGGTGTGACCATGTATGACATCTCTAGACCAATAGGACAAAGACAATTTCAATTCCATGCAATGCTTGTATGGACAATACATGATGCCCCAAGGCTAACACATTTTTGTGGTACGTTATAGTGTTCACGTTGTGCATGATAATTATAATTATAAAAATTAACAGATTTAATAGAATTATACATTATCTTGTAGGTCTTCAAACAAAGGGAAAATTTGCATGTCCAGTTTGTGGTCCAAAGATGAAATCCCATCATTCAAAAAGTTTAGGAAAGGAGGTGTTTGATGAGTATAGGCACTTCCTTCACAAAAATCATAAGTACCGGAATACTAAAAAACATCTTTTCAATGGGAAAGAAGAGACTACATCAAAGCCATGAAGAATGACTCCTCATTTATGGAAGGTGGAATATAATAGAATTAATCGTCAAGGTAATGTCATTCCATCTAATGGTTTATTTTTGGAATTTAAATTTTTCTATCGTGTTTTGTTTACTGATGATGTAATTGATGAGACTGAAGGTCATCAAGGCATGGATGGCCACCTTCCAAAGGGACTAAAAAGTTATCCCAGACAATTCAGTAGGTTGCCTTATTACGAGCAGCTACAAATTGTGCATTTGTTTGATACATTGCATATTGGAAAGAATATAACAGAGACATTATGGAAAAAATTGGATGGAAGGCATGACAAAGAAAAAATTGTCAAAATTTGTAGTGACATTGTGGAATCCAATCATGCAATGAAAAATGTCATTCAACCAAATAGCAATGGAGATCAGATTAATATAATGCCCTTCCTTGGTTATTAACAGAGCAACAAAGCAATTCTATAAAAGAAGTCATACGAAAAATTCGATTTCCCATAGGATTTGCTGCGAACATAAACAATCTCATATCAAAGAAGAGTGAATTTGGGCCAGGGATGAAAACACATGATTGACATACCTTCATTAAGGTAATTCATGTTCTTGTGTATTTACTATATATTTGTATACTGCACATGTACTTTTCATTGTATTATGTTAGAAAACAATGAAAAGATCATTTTATAATTGTTGCAGTATGTTCCTCTATCTCTCCCAGACCACTTTGACAATAATATCAAGAAAGTCATATATGATCTTGGAAAATACATGAGGTAAGTAGTGATGTTTGTTCAATTTGTTGTATAGATATTATATTTGCCATTTGTTTTACTTGTTATGCGATATATTTGTATATTATTTTGTAAAGTCTCATTTATATATTTTTGCGTCTTCAATCTTTTTAATTAGGTGGTTGTCATCTAAAGAAATCCACAAGGAAGATATAGAATATTGGACGAGAAAAATCCCTCATCTAATGTGTGAAATGCAAAAATGTCTACCTTCAACTTTTTTCAATGCACAAGAACACTACCTCATACACCAAGTTGAGGAGATCGAATTGTGTGGACCTATACACACTAGGTCAATGTGGATGGTTGAGAGGCACTTGAAATTTTTGAAGGCTTTGGTTCGACAAAGAGCACATCCTGAGGGTTCTATGGTGGAGGGATATATGGTATACCAAACTATGGTGTACATTACTGAATATCTTCCTAAGTTTGCAGCAAAAATCCATGTAGATCGCATTTGGGATCCCAACCCCATTAATAAATTCGAAGGGGAGCACTCGATGGGGAAATGTAGATTGAAGAAAGTGAGAGGTAATTATAAGATGCTATTGTAGTAAATTAATTCTTCATCTTCTAAATAAATCAATTGTAAGTGGTCTATTAATTATTTGTACAGTTGGTCGGGAGTGGGATGTGCTACATTTGTATATTGCAAACAATCTTGATTGGATGATGGTGTGGATTGAATGATGTCAACATTCTGGTCGCACATTAACATGGGATGGTGTCACTTCATTGGTTAAAGAAGCTCATCGTAATGGAGATTCCAATGTTACACAAAGGGAAATTGATTTAGCATATGGTTTAAGAGATCAACAGCTATGTATAATTTTATTAATCACCTATATGTTTATCAACTCATGATGCAATAATTTTAATATGTTAGACATATTGCAGGTCAAACACCACAAGGCTATGTGCTGCAATGGTCATAAATTTCGCATCAAACAGTTGGATGACACGAAGAAAACTTGTGATTCTGGAATAACTGCAGTCTTTGAGATGACCAATATTTCATCTAGAAACGACATACATCCTCAAGTGTCTCAAAATCGATACTATGGAATTTTGGATGATATACTTGAGTGTGACTTTAATTCCTTCAAATTAGTTATGTTCGTCGTCAAATGGTATAGGCTATGACTGAATATAAATGATCCTGATAGAACTGTTATCGAACATGATAATGGATTTACAATGGTTAATACAAGGTCATTCGAACGAGTTGGGGATGAGCCCTATGTTCTTCCAAGTCAATGTGAGCAGGTATTTTACTCAGAGGTTCCACATAAACTGGGTTGGTCATTTGTTGTTAGACATGATCCAAGAGGAAGGCCGATAATGTATAATGTGATGGAAGAAGAAGATACCAAAGAAGTAGAAGATTATATAGATGATCACGATCGACAGTTACTCGATGATGTTCCTGACAGAAATGTACACGAAGAAGAAGTTGATGATGATGATGATGATGCTGCTGCTGATGGTGATGGTGATGGTGATGGTGATGGTGATGGTGATGGTGATGGTGATGGTGATGGTGATGGTGTCGGTGATGGTGATGATGATGACGATGACGAACACAATGATGATGATGACGACGATGATGATGATGATGATGATGATGATGATGATGATGATGATGATGATGATGATGATGATGATGAAGATGATGGTCATGATGATGAGTTGGATGAAGAAGAAGATCAATGACATGAATGAAATGTATGAGATGCGATTATTATATTATCTATTTAATATTGATATCTTGATAGAAATTGATTTGACTTATATGGTTACATAAATAATTCATATGTTTTGAATTCCAATGCCATTACTTAATTAATTCATGATGCACCTCTAGTTATGTGATAGATGGTGATTTAAAATACATATGTGATGGATTACATGCTTATGATGATACATGTGACATTTTTTGAACTTTGTGTTTATTTATGGAATGTGGACTACTTATTAGCTATGTGATGGATGGTGATTTATGATACGTATGTGATGGATTACATGTTTATGATGATACATATGTGATGGATTACATGTTTATGATGATACATATGTGATTCTTATGATGCTCAATTACAAATATGATGATACATATGTGATGCTTATGATGCTTATGATACTGCAGTATTTATTGTTTATCAAATTACAAATGTAATGCTTATGATGCTCAATTGTTGGTGCAGGAACTTGAACCCCTTTGATGAGGATCCTATACAGTCTCATGGATCGACAGGTATAAGTCAATACACCTTATAGAAATAATATATTTTTTAAAAATTACAAGAAAAACAAACTTCCTCAGTTTTTCAAACATCAACATTAGCAGCAAATCTAATACAGTTATCAACACTTGAGGCCCCAGTTGGACTTACTCAAATTTTAATCTCAACATCAACTTTATGGCCGACTTCTTCATCAATATTACCCTCATTTGTAAAATATCTCTCTCATTACCAACTAACTCTCTCATTTGATGGTGCACAGGTATCACCAAATAGGTATTTGTCAGATGTGTCTTCCTAGAGTGAGGGAAATGTAGGAATAGAAGAGGAAAGTCAGACATGTAGTAGATCTCAAATAGGGAGATCAACTAGAGGTCAAAATATTAGAAGAAAATTCAATAAACGCATTGAATTTTTTCTTGCTCAAGGGGGGTCATGTTCTTATGATGATGAGACCAAATGCGACATTGAGGTGCCCTTGAGGTACAAACATCTATTGAAACAATGTGTACCCAAGGAACTTACTCCAATAAACACTGATTTTTGTGTTAATGAGAGGATATATCGCATAACACCTTCATCGTTACATGGTTTGGGCCTATTTTCCATGGACAGCATAAAGGTCTGTTACAACAAAGTTGCTGAATTGATGGAGTTTGTTGGACCTTGTTACAATTATAATGATTGGATGCAGATTGTTCGATATAAAAAAAGTATGCGTAGGTATGCACTGTCAGCCAATTATTTTCAACAAAAAGATAATGATCAAAGTAAATGAGTGGCTGTATACATTGATGGAAGGCCAAAAGCAACAGGGAATATTGTAGGTTTTATAAATAGTACACAACCTGGGTCAACTAATAAGCAACCCAATTGCATATTTGAGGCAGGTGAGGGAAATTGTGTTTGTATGTGCGATAAAATCAATAAGTGTAGGGGAAGAGCTGCTAATCGATTACAATTTGAATCGTATAGATACAAACAAAGTTACTATCATGGGGGTGGTACGTACTATATATATATATACCATTTAAGCCAACTTCCAATTAATGAATCCAATAAACCATTGTATTATTATGTTTTTTTGCTAAGTCTATTGGTTTCATTTCGCTAACATTTTTATATTTTTTCTTTGTCACAGGGCCACATGGATCCACCACATAGCACAGATAGGGGTGTAGGTCCCGACACTTCTACAGAGCAGGTAAACCTCATTGTAATTGTACAAATTAGATAGAATCAAACTGCTACATTATGATCTTTTCTTGAGTGTTTTGAAGTAATTTTGATAGTGTTAATTATATTCTTTTCACAGATAGATGTTTAGGATAAGGGAAAGGAACCTGCAGTACCTCAGCACCTCCATAGGGATGTGGGGCACTCGACAGTGTTATGCGTTGATGACATCGCACTTACCACAAACCCTATGCAATTTGTACAAAAGAATATTAGAAAAATCAGGCAAGAGATTCTTGATTTGGCAACCATAAGTCCTTAGACTGATGAGATAACAAAGAGGGTGCAACTATTGTTGACGACAATGGAAAACTTGCAAGTAAGCAGTAATGAAAGCTTTAATCATAACAAAAGTTCAATAATGGTTTATATTTTTATCTCTTTTATGTCATTAACTAAAATATGTATGTGTTGTTTTTATAGAAATTTATAGGGCCTCATCATCCTGGTGGTGATGATCAGGGTATTGCGAGTAGCTCCGGTGATGACCATGTTCTATATATTAAAACCACTCCTTTGGACTTGTGAACTTGCTTTTTTAATGTTTTACATATTTAATGTATTACTCTTCAGGTGCTGACATGGGTCCGAGGTTGAGCCCAACTATATTGTTGACTGCAATGTCCGCAACACATAGCATGCAGTCATCATCTGTTGCACTGGCTCGTGTTGACCCGCCCACTGGTGGTAGATCCCTCTTTTTCTCTCTCTTTCGTTATGTGTTTATTACCCTTGAAGTGTTCTTTCTTGGAGGCATTTCATAGTGGATTCATTTACTGTGGCAGGAGATGCACATGAGGATGCGCCAGAGGCGAGTACTGTTGATAACATACCATCATTTCCTGGATCTTCCCATATTGCTAGTACGGGAACGTTGCAGGCCACATTGGTGGTGAGCGACGAAGAATTGATTCCCTTGAAGATACAAAAGGTTCCATGTACTTTAAAAATATTATTATATATAGTCTAATTGTAATTTACTTACTGATCACTTATTTTGGACTAATGATCCCATGTTTTTTTTGTAGGAAATGATATTTTTTATAAAAATCTTAATGACATTTCACTGCAGATATTTGGGCCCACCATACGTAAAAGGTGGAACATCATATGTGAACTAACCCTTATCCACTATTTTGATTTCATATCATTGCTAGAATAGTTTTCCTTTTATCCATTTCTTGAACTATATCAAAGGTAGCTTCAGTTTCTTTCTAAATCTAACAGGTTTGTTTTTGCTTTAAAGGTGGAATGACCAAGAAAAAAAGTTAAAAGATGAACTCACAAACCGTATGGTAGGGTTGTTTGGAAATGACACATTTGACAAGACTAAGCTCCTGGAAAAAGATGGCACATATCTGAAGTATGTGAGGGACCAATACATGACACATTTAGAGAAGAACGTAAAGTATGAGCGTCCCCCCATGATTCTAGAGAGGGAGTGGAAGGACTTGATTTTGGATGCAAAGGAGAGAATTGAAAGGAAAAAAGGAAATACACCACCAGACGCCAGAAGAAGGTATGTGATACTATTAAGAATGTGAATATGTACTAATTATTCATTATATTTATATAATCTAACATATTTCAAACTTTTCATAGATTGAGTGACACGTCAAAGGCAACCAAGGAAAGACAAGAAAAGCATGGGCAACACAAACTCGGCTCTGGTGGTTATATGAAACTTGCCGCATGAATTGTAAGAATCAGTAAATTAAGTATCATATCAAAATATTTATAAATTGTAAAATTTTTTTTTTGATCAAACAATACAAGCAAAATTCACAATACTAAGCAAAAATGCAAGGCTCCGAATTCAATAGAGCACCCACGAAAGATGACAAGAGAATTAGCTACCAGCAAGGCTATATAGCCATGGCTGAATGGCTACAAGAATTGAGTGGGCAAACACGAGATTCTGATGCATCTGTCACAACGGTAATTAATCTAAATGAAAATTATTTCAAATTGAATACTTAACCAATAATCTATTTGATGTTAAGTTTCAACACAAGGTGACTATATTTTTTTTAAATAAGCAAGCAATGATAACACTACGTGTGACATTGCAATGCAACATGATCATCGTGGAACAGAACCTGTACATGAAGGTCCGGATGTGCATCCTAGTAGTGGATGTATTCATTTGCTATTCAATTTTTTTTATGTAATTATTAATACAATTAAACATCTTAAATTGAAAATTAGTGTAGTAATTAATGTAACCTTTATTGTTAAAATTTTAGAGCATGTAGTCAATGGTGACCAAGTGGAGCATGATCCAGATAGACAACATCAGGAACGTGATGTTCCCCAATCAAGTAAAGAGGACCACTGTTATTCCTTTAAACAAATTTAATTGCAATTGGTGTATTGATTAATGTAACGTTTCGTATTTCAACTCTAGAGGATCTAGAGGGTGCTCCGCATGTTGAGGTTGAGGCTAGACAAAATGATGTGGAAGATGATGTGGCTCCATCAGGTAAAGAGTGTAACGGTTGTGTTCTTTAAATTAATGAAATACTTGTAACAATAATAAAAAAATGTTTTGAATTTAACCCAATTCTTTGTTATTGCAGAGGACCCCCCTTTGGTTCAGCATCCTCGTCCTTTGTATAGGACTAGGCATACATCAAGAGCATGAGAAGAGGGCATAACATCCGCAGATGGGGGAAATGATGAAGAAACCGATGTTCCACTTAGTCTTTTCATAGCTTCAAAAAAAAAAAAAAGAAAGAAATGATTGTAATCTACCTTATTTGATAATGACTGATTTTGATGTGTAATGAATGTAATTATGTGCTAATGAATGTTCATGAATGATATGTGTTGATGATTATTGATGAATGTTGTGTTTTAATTAAATTTAATGAATTTTATGTGTTAATGAACGTTATGTGATAATGTACGAATGTTATATTTTAATAATGGATGAAAGAATGAATGAATGTTAGATGTTAACAAGGAATTTAGAGTGATGTTAGGGGGGGGGGGGAGGGGCCAAATGAGCTTCCACCTTCACGTGGTTGGCCCTGTTAAGTAGAGAATATTAAACTATTCTCGAAACAAAGCGAAGCTCAATTAAGATGTGAAATGTTTGAAAGGTGAGAGTCCACAAACAGATGTGAAATGTTTAAGTAGGCCTCCCAATGAAGTGGATCTCATAGACACGAAGAATCCTATATAGAGAATCATTGAGAGCCCTTGAAGAAGAAAATTTGAACTTTGATGAAGCAATACATGATGGAGGAATATCTTGTAAGAGGAAATCAAAGTCATTATGGTGTCATCTAGATCTGAAATGTGGTCTACTTTTCAAAAAAGTAAAGATGCTTGATATGAATGTGTCATTGATTTGACAGTTTCTAATGTCTGGTAGATGACTTTGATGCTCTCAAATTGTTCTTGAAGCTTATATGGCTTGGTTCTGATCCTTATAAGCTTTCAGACTGATTTAGGCATTATGAACTCACTACAAATTTATCATTTATTGGTTGTTCTTTTGTTGATAGTGACATTTATCACTACTTTCATCTGAGGCAATCACTTCTTGATAGTCAAAAGGTTGCCCAAGGTCAAGTTATATCATGGAAAAATGAACACAGAGAAGAACTTCTATTTTTAAGTAACAAGGTATAGATCTACATTCTGCATGACACTTTTGTAAATCCATGCATATACTACTCTTATATATAATTTACTTTGTTAAAGAAATGCTTGTTATTATTATTCCAAAGAGGTTTACCTCGGCTGGGCATGATTTGAAGGAAAATCTCTCCCCGCATAGGTAAGGAAAGAAAGCATCTAGATCCTACATGTAAAACTTATATCCTTTCATAATCATGCAAGCATAAATTTCACAATCAAAGCCAAGTCTTGTCCAAAAAGCTGCAACTTCCCCATCAAATGGGGAGGTAACTCCCCCCAAAAAAGCTTGGCATCATGCCCTCTGAGGGAACTTCATTGCTGCAAACTAAATTGTATGCCTTCCATGACCATTCAAGAATCCCTTAATAGTGGCCCACACTAAGAGTGGCAATATATAACTATCTAGGTACTCTAATATTCCTTCCTCCCATCCCAATGCAACATACCAATGCACAAATGACCATAGATTTGTGGATATAGACAGTCCACATTCAAGTCATCTCACTATAGCCAATTGATGCAGGGGCATCTTCAAATTCAAATCATGGGATTCTTGAAGAATCAAACTCCTCTTGATTGGTTTTCAAGTTTTGAAACACTTAAGGATAGTTTTGGTTTATTTTCATGTTGATGTAATAAGTCACCCCACCTTGTAAGCCTATGCCCTAGGTAGGTGTGTTATAAACCACCTTGGGTATATGGAAATTGGGGTTATTCATGCATTGAAGGAATTTTTAGTGCATTTGAATATTTTTAAGTGTCTTAGGGGTCAATTAGTGTCTAGGTGTGTTTAGGAGGACAAAATGTCAAAAGTTGTCAAGCAACTATGACAACTTTTAACCCAAATTTGCAACTTCCTCCAAACCACCATGTTGGTTTCCAAAATCAGTTGATAACTATTGGAAGGGTCATTAAAGGTCAAATTCCAACCTTTGGCAAGGTTTTTGAAGGAAAACGAAAGTTTTGTGAACAAAGAAACCAATAAAAATTTGTCTTTTTCCTGCATTTTGCTGCTATTTCCCATATTCCATAGAGTACAACATTCTCCAGGGCATAAAACCTCTTGAATATGAAATTCACATGTCTTACCTTTCCATTGCAACAAGTCTGAGCCTCTAACTCTTCTGGAGCCATGAGAAAAGTGGTTTTTTGTGAAGGTACCCCAGATTTGACAGTCTACCTAGGGTTTGACAGCAAATATGAGTTTTTCTTGCTGATACCTCATGGGATTTGTATGGCCTTTGGGGTGAATCAAGTGTTAAAAATTTACTTCAAGATTTCCAAGACCTTTTGTAGGGAAGTGACAGGTAAAGGCGAGGGTTTGAAGTTTTAGAGGTGGGCATCTCTATGTGACCACCTTGGCTGGGTATGCATCCGACCCCACAAATGATGATAGCAGTGGAACCAAGGGCTATAATTTGGTAATTTATGTTTTATCCATGTCCCCCACATGTATTAGGTCTTACTTTTCCTAGGCAGTAGGTTTTGAGTATACTTCCTTTGTTAAGGTGGCCTAATTAGGGCTATTAGGCCTAGGAGTGAAGTTGGGTTTATAACCCTTAGACATTGGATCTGCCCAAACCCTTTTGGAATCCTTTGGCACTCACTTGAATGAAACAAAATCCACTCTCATTTGTAGTGGTATTTTGAGAAATTAACAAGAAACCTTAAGTTTTTCAGAGGGTGAACTCACAATACTGGTTCCCACTTTTTGACCAACTTTGACACTTAGACGAACATTTTGCAAAAAACCTTCACTTTCCGACACCTATAACTTTTAAATCATTAAGAATTTGAAGATGATGTAAACTAGTGATTTGTAACATCCTTTTTTTAGATTCTAAATATATTTTTTTCAAATTTTTTTGAATAAAATTTTATTGATTTTTCCATCTCCCTCAAAAGTAGTTTTTTACAGGAAACAACATTTTTTAAGAGTGATGTGGATCCCGAAACGTATAAATTTTTTTCTATAAATGATAAAAACTTATCTCTTTTAAATTTTGGTTTGTAACATCAATACCCAGGGCATGTAGTTGGTTTGATAGTGATATGTTGAATATTTTTTATTTTATTAAGTTTTGAAGTCTGACTAATTATAATTTAGATATAGGTGTACGTTTGAACACATAACTTGCTCTATATATATCAAAATTAAGTTTTATTTTTTTTGTTAGAAAGAAGACATCAATACCTAGGGCATAGATATTTTTCAAATTTTTTTTGAATTAGTTTGCTATTTTTCCCAATGCATTGAACAAAGAAGTTCATGTTCGGTGAAAAACCTACATTCATAAAAAATAAAATAAAAATATATTAATAAACTTAAATATATTAAAAGTTATACTATTTGGAAAGCTTATAATAAGGACTAAATCCTCAAAAAAACAAAACTTCTAAATGAATTCGTTTGACCCCTCAAAAGCTAATGTAAAATTGGTTTTTTATCAGCATTTGATAGATGCAAAGGAGACTCCATTGCAAGTATGATTTAGAAGTAGAGAGGCTCTATCCAAGAAATTTTGATCTAAGAGCCTTTGATCTAACTCTCTTCAATTAATTACTTCAAATGGGACCTCTTAAAGCTTAAATAATTATATTTTTCAAAAAATGTATGATTTCAGCAAAAATCAGGATGTACCAAAAAGTGGGAACCAGCTTTGTGAGTTCACCCCAGACTGGCAGGGCTACTAGGTGTGACAGGCCTAATTGTAGCAGCAGTACTAATTTTTCTCAATACATCATGTTTGATGATTGGAACAGGTCTATTAACCCTATAGGATAGTAAATCAAGGTATTGGAGGTCCCCATTGCCTTAGAAAGTGTGTGTCCACCTTTGGTTGGGTGTAGTGGCCTTTGAGTCCTGAGAGACTTTTGTGAGACACTGTGGGATTGGCATTGTCCAGATGGCTTCGTATGGGGAGAGGTATGAAAAAAATCAAATTGAAACCAATCCAACCCTTGATGTCTTTGTAGAAGTTGTAGGGTCCTTTTTTGGGGTTCTTGAGTGAAGGATCCTGTCTCAGCAACAAGGGCTTTGTGGGTGGATTAAATCCATACAACTACGTAACTTGTAGATCTAAAACAATGATGCATGTAAAACTCATCATCACATCAATAACTTGCAAACTGAGATACAAAGAAATACCATATGGATCTTAAGACAAAGACACCAAATCAACTCCAAATCTGATTTGCCAAACAATTCCACTAGTCAAGGAATCCATCAAGAAAATATTGTAGAGATGATGAGGGACTAATGATTGCATACCAACATCTCCTCAATGAGAAAGTTGCAAACAACCTCCTTGAATCGTGCTCTAAACATGCATGCAAACCCATAACTATCTTTCATCTAGAACCACCTATTGATGTTTTTTTATGCACCGTGGACACAATAAAATACCAAGGTATTCTATCATCTCTTGAACAAAGAAAATTTGAATGCTAAACAAAGTGATCAATCAAAGCAACTCCAAGGTTTACAATAAAAACTATGCAACTTAATTGCATGGGATAGACTTAGTGAATATGGTGTGATTTTGCTGGAATCGCAAGGGGGCTTACATTTTTCTTGAACTCTACCGGAACTTAGACTCTACACTAACTTGCTTGGAAAATAAAAGACAAAAGAGATAAAGGGTTTAGAGATCTAATTTAATCCTAAGAATAGTGACAATAAAGGATGATGATTTGATAGACGAATTCCATAATCAAGCTTTGCTTTGCCATGCAGAAACAAGTACACAAAACTAATGCAATCTTCTAAGGAATAACAAAGGGTTTTCATATCATTAACATTCATTCGAATACCCAAAACTAGTGCAATTTAAGTGAACATTCACAATTGAACTTATGCTTAATGAAGTTTAGACTAACCGTACATTGCAACTTACAACCAGCAAATTACAAATAGTATGAACAGGAATTCCATCAAGAAATCATCACATTTCTCCATTGCAATATATGAAATTTATCTAAACTTGAGAAGTAACAAGAAGCCATGCAACATGTAGAAATTACACGTAGAAATCCACCATGCTTCAATGAAGATCATGTATTAAAATCAACAAGGCTTGGCAACAATTCCTTCTTTCCTCCTACTCTACTATACTTGCTATCTAACTGCTATCTATGAACTATTAATTGTTGACTAGCAACTATTAACCTTTACAAATGAAAAGGCTAGGCCTTTTATAGACCCCCATTATAATGAATGACCCAGATTAACTATCAAATCAACAGTCAAGATAATATAGTGAAACCCTAATTAGGGCTTGTTATAACAAACTCCATTCTAGCCAATTAAATAATTACATTGAATAGGACACATGTCCACCTTGAATTCTAACCAATGAGGAAATAGGTTAGGTATGCTTGAACAAACTTTGATGCATTGCAATGTGTCACTAGCTCATTCATTAGATGAATCAAGTACGATGAACTTGGACATGTCAATGTGGATTCACTTGATTATGTTGACGATGATTGGATGCCAACTCAACTTGCCAAGTCGATCATCACAAAGCTTATGTGATTGAGCAATATCTCTTGATACTCAACGTTATCTAGTTTTCTCAACATGATGAAGGTGGTGGGACATATTCCCAAATTTTATCATCTAGATGATCAAGTCCTTAGCTTTTGATTAATTCTTCTGAAACTATCTACTTGATCATGTTTGTGTCCTTCCATCTTCCTGATAGTTCTTGATCCTTTTATGTGACTGTGTGCTTAATGAAGTATATGTTTGATGATGCTTGGTCCCCCTTTTGTTGCATCTCCATACCGATGATGCTTGCTTCAACTTCATGGTGCATATACTTGACTTGAATGGCTTGCTTTGATGAAATCCTCTTTGAGATTCAAAAATCTACCTCTTTGTGGGGTAATTCACCTTGGTGAATATGTTTGATATAGACTTTGTAATGCCTAGGCTTGATGTAGAACCCACTTATTCTTGATCTATCCAGCCTTGATCACCTTTGTAACTCTGACTTGAATACCTTGATCATTGGTGATTGATGTCTTACATATGGCCTATCGTGTTGTAGATCCCTTCATTTTAAAGAAATCCTTATTGATTTCTCCTTATTCTACTGATTGCTATTCTTGGATTTTCGAAGAGAATGCAAGATAGTCTTCTATTTCTTCCTTGTTGAATCCTCATAATATCTTGATCATCATTTGACATTGTCCTTGCACCTTGAGATGCTCCTTCCTTTGTATTGCATTGTTGAAAGCTTTGAATAGGTTTAGCTCCTCATGTTGCCATCCTAAACTCGTGAATCTTGGTGTTGATATTGATGTGAAAACCCTCCATGATGCCAATGTCCTCTTTCATGCCTTGAAGCCTCCTTTCATCAAGTGTCTTCATCCTTGCATTGAAGCATGATGTTGGCATGCTCTACGTGTTGGGTAAGGTGTTCTTTTACTTGTAATGAAGTCCTCACATCCTGAAAGCAAGAAAGAACATATCGTGAATGAAATGAAAAACAAATAATGCATCACAAATTAATTTAATCTGATTTTATACCCTAATTCACAGACCTGCTCCCTAATTCTTCTCCTCTTAATTGGTTGCAAATTGAATTTGATGAGCATTTGATCTTTGTTTTATATGCTTCCTTTTTACCTTTGCCTTCATTTCACCTCCATAGGTCGGCCAGCCCAATAATTGTTTATTAAATTCATGAATTTACCTTCCTTCTAGCTGACTTAAGGTGCTCTTCTCTTGCTAAGTGGGTTTGGACTCCTCTCATGCACAGATTTAGGCGCAAATAACAAGAAGGTTTGCATAGATTGGGGTCGGCAATGTAGAAAATTACTGATTTTATCCTTTAAACGTTTGCATTTTTCCTCAAAATAAGGCCAACTTAGGGCTATTTTACCCCCGAGTGGGTTTGAAAGGCTCATATGCACAGACTAGAGGTGAGAGAGAGAGAGAGGGTGAGAGGAAGAGATAATGACCTGGAGAGGGTAGAGAAAGAGAAGTAGAGAGGGAGAGAAGAAGAGAGGGGTGGAGAAAGAGACCTAGAGAGTGGAGAGAGAAGAGAGATAGTAGAGAGGGATAGAGAAGAGAGATAGAATAGAGATACCAATGCCAATCTTTTTCTATAAATTTTTTTTTTTTGAAAAATCAGCCTACCGTCGGAATTCCGACATCAAAGCGTAAAAATTCCGACAGAGGAGTGTCGTTGGATGCACAGAATCCTTGTCAGAACTCTCCTGGAGGCCATCGTAATTCCGACACCAAAGGGTTAAAATTACGATGGCCTCCAAGAGAGTTCCAATGAGGATGTTGTACATCTGACGATACTCCTTTGTCAGAATTTTTACGCTTTGATGTCGGAATTCCGACGGTAGCCCGAGATCGAGATGTTATTCTTTCTAGGTATGAGTATCAATGGTGGCCGTCGGAAAGGATGGGGTTGATATCAAAATTGCGACGACCACAAGGATAGTTGGAACTTTCGACAAAAAGTTTTCGATGACTTTTTTTTTCGGTAGTGCAACAAAAATGCGTCGGAATTCCGATGATTTGCCGTCGAAATTTTGACTCGAATGTACTAGTGATTAAACCTATTTGACTGAATGCCTTCCACAAATTGGTTTGGTTCTCCTAATTTGTGACCATCCTTGATCATGAAATTTTATGTAAACCTCCAAAGTACTCTTCTACCACATTCAAACGCCTTTCTAGTACTCTACCACTCAATTCTCATGCACTACACTCATCAAACCGGTCTGTCACATAGAGATGCTAGACCTAGGGTTATTCCTCCCTCCTCTTCACCCTGTTGTGTCCTCTTAATGGCTTTAGGAATTGACATATGATATAGTGTCCTATCATCTCCTATAGTAGCAGAGTGTTCAATTAAGGATCGATAGGCCAAAACCCATTATTACAATCAAACCCTAGGGGTTTGAGGGTCTTAGGCTACCCGATAGAGATTTGCTTATAGAATGGGGTAGAGATAACTTCAATACATCACATCGAATGTAAAAAAAAGGTAAAAAAATATAGTTTTAGGATCTATGCCATGAGAATTCTTGCCAATCCACCTACAGTATGCAATCAACGGAAATTAGAAAGTTTTCCAAGTTTCCAATAGTTCTTGATGCTTCAATTTCCTTTCCAAATCAACGAAAATCAAAACCAACATACATATTTTAGTGTTTGGGGTCCTTAAAGGTGTCACCCCAAATCAACACAACCTCATCCAACTGATTTTCAAACTAACTGACTGTTGGAGAATCACGATTTACAAAAAGTGCAAAATTGTCATGACAACAAATTGACAATATGACAATTTTTGCATAATTCAACCAACTTAAACTCCAGACTATCATAATCCCCCAAAATTATTACATTAGATCCTAAAAAATAAAAAATATTTCAAATAGACTTGTGGTCACTTGATCCCTCAATTTAGACCATTGTCACCCTTATTGGCTCAATTTGCTCTACAAGACCCTGGATGACAATTTGACACAAACATGAACAAACTTGTCACACTCCTATGACATTGAATTGCAAAAAGGACCCATAGGGTCTTATTACATTCATCTCAGACTAATAGGAAAATCATCTTGTCTTTGGCTCATTCCTTCATAGGTAGGTGCTCCAGCACCAGATGCAACGCCATGTGATAAACATGAACACTAGGATAGAGCCTAATGAGCAGTTGCATGTGATAAACATAAGCACCACTAGGCTAAGAAATTCCTTTCCTTTCCCTTGTTACCCTGAGGACATTCATAAGCTCTATATCTGATTTCCCCACACTTGAAACATGTACCCAATAAATCCTTACTGCTATCTCCTTTCATTTATGTCTTCTAGTTCAATTCTTTACTCCATTTAGATTTTCATTCTTCAACACTTTGCTTCTCCATACTGCCACTCATTTTCCCTATATTTGCTGCATGTCTCTCCCTTCCCCTAGGTTATTCTAATTTATTATCTTCACTTTATCTTTTTCCTTCAACGCATATTGATAAGCCCCCTCAACTATAGAAATCTTCAACATGTACTCATCTCATCCTGGATGTTAAATCGGAGTCCATTTATGTATCTAGCCACCTTTTCCCTATCCATCTCTCAATGATCATATTTTATCATCACCTTGTAGAATTATTTAGTATACTCCTTCACACTCATGTCCTTATTCTTCAAGTTCTATAACCTTTTGAACAACTCCAACTCATAGTCTCTTGGAATGAATTTGGCCTTCAATCTCATGACCATCTGCCTCCACCAGGTGGTTTTCATCTCACCGTTCTCTACTCTATCTCTCTACAACTCTTTCTACCATAAAGAAGCATGCCCTTTCAACTTAGTTTATTCTAACCGAACTCTTTGTGGGTCCTTAACATCTTCAAACTTGAAGTAGTCCTCCAACTCTTTGATCTAGTCTATTAGGTCTTCCAAATTCAACAAACCCGAAATATTAGAAACCTCAAATTTATGAGTTTTACTTGTGCCACCGCACTAAGAAATATTTCTTATCCCTCATCTCCTATTCCTTCAACCTCTTCAACCTCAAGCATTTCTCTTGCCTCTTCATATACAACCTTTGATTTTGGATTCCTTCGCAAACCAGCCAACGCATTTCAGATCTCATTCCTCATCTCATTCTTGAAATGCTTAGTCATCTGCTCTACCCTCCTAGGGTTCATCCTCCTCGGTGACATCTTATCCCTTATCCCTAGTGCAACTGCCTCAACTCGACAATTTGACTATAAGGTTTCAATTGCCTCTTTGTTGGTGATCTATTGAACACACTTGCAACCTGCCTCAAATCAGCGATCTATTCACCCAAAGGAATGCCTCAAGGTTTGTAACTAGCTCTAATACCATCTAATGCAACCATGGTCTGGAGTTCCCTCAAAGAGAATAGTCTGGATCATGTAGAAAGATTAACATAATGGAAGCATGAACTAAAAAAATAGGAAATACAATCAGAGACATCCACAATATCATATATCCATCATAAATCAACTGACAACATCCAAAAATCAAAACATTCTTGCTGGACCAATTACATCATACATTCCATATTACAATCATTTGGATCTCCAAATTACAGATCATGAAAACAAACTATCACATTTCTTCTTATCTACCTCTATATCTGCTTCCCTCTCTCCTAAAGATCAATTACATCAATATATATATATATATATATATATATATATATATATATATATATATATATATATATATATATATATATATATATATATATATATATATATATATATATATATATATATCATCTGGAACACATTCGGATTGGCCACAAAAGATCACATTCTCCAAAATAGGAAAATGAAATGTGTAAAATAGGTCAGCCCCAAAATGAGAAGATCTCCTCCGCCAAGAATGCAAATGAAGTGATAACCACCAAGGAAGGTCAGCCAAGGGCCAAAGAACATCGAGCATGGTACCAAATAGATCCACAAGCCAAGAAATTGCTCTACATGAGAAGAAATATCCAACTAGCCATTAAGCTCAAAACTGCTCCGGGAACCAAGAAACAAACAATTTGGAAACAATAATTTGTTGGAAAATAATCCAAATGAATTGAAAATCTCAGACAAGGAACAAGAACTAGTCTGGAAGCCAACAATCTAATCCACAATGGCTAGTCTAGAATCCAACAATCTAATCCACAACGACAAAAGAACAACTACCAAAAAATTCCAAAAGAAACACGAAAATTGCAACACATAACAAGAACAAAACTGAAAGAAAATATTTTTGGTTGATTCAAGATTTCTCATCGACCAAGGATGCTCCCGCATCACTTATGCTTCAGGACTAGGTATTTGATTGGGTGGACACCTTACATTTTTTATCAGTAATTCGTAGATAAGATATCCAGGCATTTTGGCAAGGTACAACAGATGCCACAGTGATCTAGGGAGTTCGCTTGCATAGTGCAGAAGAAGGTACAATAGGATCCCATATTATCCTATGATAATGTGGTTGCTGAGTTTCACGCAATGGTACCTATGGCATGAAATTTATTATGGGATATAGCAAATGCAGGCATGACAGTGCCAGAATATGACACATACTTTCTTGCACATTTGTTTCCACAACTGACAAGACCAGGAGAGCCAATATCTGATATAGATGATAATGATGACGAGGATGGACATGGTAGACAAGGGAGACAAAGGAGAAGGGGTACGATGAGGAGGGTAGTTTGGGTGAGAGGAGGAGGGGATGGAGGAAAAGATAGGGTAGGCAAACCACCTCACCTTGTGAGGGGTAGGGGAGGACAACCAGTACAGGTTGTAGGATAGGCACCGATACAAGGTGCATAGGCACATGGACAAGATGCCCCAAAGTTGGAGAGAGATGAGAGGATGGTAGAGGCTATCGATAGAGGGGATGAGGAGGAGGATGAGCTTATCATGCTCAGAGAGCTTACCCAAGGATAGACAAACAAGATCAATGACCTAGAGAGGGAGGTGACTAGACTACAGATGGAGGTACGAGAGCCCTAAGATGATAGAGCTATTGAGTGATACACAGCTGTTGAGGAGACCATCCAGAGAGCTAGGACTACCCAGTAGGGAGACTCAGGGTTAGGTTATGCTTACTGCATCAGGGCCAGGATAAGATCCAATATTGGAGGAGTCTTTATGAGGCAACAGTGCCACCTTACTTGAGAGCAAGGAGCTACAAGAAGGTGTTCTGATCAGCTACTATAGGGAGAGATAGGTAGAGAGCTTCTAAAGAAGGAGTGATGAGACCACCACCACTACCAAGGTTAGTGGGAGGAGGGTGATGAGATGATCTAGGCCTTTGAGAGCTTAGATTCTGTCGAGTCCTATGTGCTTCAAGGGAGGGATTTCATCATATCTCTCTTTGGCCCATTTTGTACCTATTTTGTATGATGATATGGACACTTTCGAGTGATTTTGCAGTCATATGATTTTTGACATCATTGTATCATGACACATTATTTTTGATATTTATATGAGAGATGACCTATTTTGGCAGCGATTATATACATGTAAATCTATGTGTTGCATTTACTATAATGTGTATGATTCTTATCTATATGCTTTCCTGATGTTCTTATGGATACATATTTATTCTATATGATGACCTATATGATTTATGATGCATGATGGGTACTGATATGTGGTGGGATAAAAATCCACCAATAATTGGATGCGAATTGAATTTATGTGTGTGGGATGTCAAAATGAGAGGGATAGACCTCCTTTTATACTTGTTTGTCAAAAAATAGCTTAGTTTTTTTACATGAACTGACATGGGATAAAAATTCCCACTCAAATTAAATGTTTGTTGTGAGGCCCTAAAATGGGCCCTGATTAGGAGGACTGGGGAACTAGCACCCTGGTCCTAAACAATCAGGGATATGGGAAATGGGGGAGAAAGTGTGCATGTTGCAAAAATAAGTTATTTGTATGGTGTGAGCAGAATCAAGGCTATGATTAGACCTCAAGAAATGAATGCCATGGTGAGGGCCCAATTGAGGACATAATTGTAAGGGAGTGCAATTTAGGGCGCTACAAATATATATCATATATTATATAATATATCATTGATAATATCAGATCTATCCAATATTTTCTGATATCTATTATGATTTGGCTTTTGCCATGGCTACATGTACTAACATCCAAGCCAACCAAAAAGTTGACACATTTTTTTTTCTTTTTTGGGCAAATAGAAAATAATTTTTTTATATTGCTAGTTTTTGACCCCTCACAACCTTGCACATATCCACATCGTATAAAATCACAGCTAAGTCTTTGGCTAATAGGATCAAACCTGCAATGAATGAAATTGTTAGAGTTGAGCAAACTAGGTTTGTTGTTGGTAGATTTATTCTTGATAATTTCATGTTGGCATGGGAGATTTACGAATGGGATCAATAAACAAATCAAAATGCATCAAACTTGATTTTGATAAGGCTTGCAATAGGATTCATTGGAGTTTGATTCTTAAAATGCTTCAATGGTTGGGATTTGGACCTAAGTTTTGAACTCATGTTCAAATGCTATTCCAAGATTCTAATGCTCAAATTAATATTAATAATATAATAATAGAATCATTTTTGTTACAAATGTCTATCTAGTAGGGTTTTCCCATGTCTCCATACATTTATGCCCTTACGGCTAAGGCCTTGGGATATATGTTCCAATAAGACAATAACAAGAATATGATTTCAAGAATCTCCATTTTGTATGATGTTGTTGTAACTAACTCACATCATGCTAATGATAGTTTATTTTTATTATTTGTTTTTAGAAGGACATATCTAATACAATGGAGATTTTGGAATTTTATTGTGCTATTTTAGGGTCCAAACATGCTCATGATAAAACTAATTTTTTAATAGTTCAATATGGACCTATTCCACATTGAATTCCTTGTGAATAGAAACAAATAAAGCATGGGAAAATTATGAGATACCTTGGCATTCCCTTCAACATTGAGGTTTTCCTCTTTGTTATGTCCAATTTGCATCTTAATAGAGTAAGAAATAAACTTTTTATGCGAGGAAATCAGTTCCTTTCCTTGGCTGGTAAAATATAGGTTGCTCATAAAATATTTATTTCATCACATGTTTATTATTCATCATGTTGGATGTCTTCAAAGAAGGGTCATGATGATTTAACCAAAATTATCCATCAATTCCTTCAGGCTAAATGGGATGGTAATAGGGGATTTGTGTGTATATCATGGAGCCATTTTATTTAGCCTAAATGTAAAGGTAGCTTGGAGTTAATTGACCAAGGACACAAGGATTTTGTTTGGCTACTAAGTGGATTATTAGAGTTGTCCATGGGAATGAACCATTAAAGATACTCATATAGAACTGCATCAATCTTGTCTCTATCAAAGGTAAATGTCAACGAGTGGGGTGGCTAAATAAAGTCCTTCATGTTCCTTTATGTTCAATTAAGGCTTCTTTTTCTCTTTAGTTCATAAAGATGAGGCAAGAGATTAAGACATTGAAAATTTGTCATGATTCCTTTTTCACATGACTCATATTTGTCCTTAATCAATATGATAGCAAAAGAATATGTTGTAAAACTCATGACTACATCAATGATACACTTCTTACATCACAAATAGAAATCATTTTAAAAAAGTGTATAACCAAAGTCTAACTTCAATAAACTAAAAACAACATCAAACAAAAAAACAACTAAAAAATACCAAAACCATCACAAAGTTGACAAAAGGAAAATTTCGTTCAAAAGGTACCTCACCATACAAGCTCCTCCACAAGGTGGTTAATAAAACAAGACCATAAAGTATCTATTGTATATCTATGTGAGAGGGCCAAAGGAATTCCCACAATAAATTTATTGGCACCAAACTATATCATAATTAAAAATTTTACCTATTCAACAAATTTGGGACTTAAAGTCCCAATATTCTTCCGAACATGACATCAAATGGGACTTAGGAGACATTGAGGTCTTAGTGAATTTCTTGATGATAATGTTGTGACTTTGATCTAGGTAGATCTAGAGAAACCTAAAAAATTCACAGTCTCAAAATCTCACAAAAATATCATCATTGTTTAGGGCTCGCCGACAGGGTTCTAACACAACTTGAACAGGCTCAAGAGGAGTTCGTATGTACAAGTTATGACCAGTCAAAGTTTTGGTCAAAATGATGACGTGGCGTCACCAAAATGTGACACTTGGTAGGACACGTGGCATATGACATGGCAAGAGTAGTGAGTTGGCACAAATATGGATTAAACCATAATTATTAAAAGAAAAAAATATATGGTTTAAAATAAATAAATTAAGGAGGATTTGGTGGGATTTAATCCCTTGACCCATGCCTTAAAATCCTCTTGCCTTACTATTCTTTATGATAAAAGGAAAATCCCTCCGTTTACATAAATCTTTAAATAAGATTTAATTCTCCTAAACATAAAGTTCTATATGCCCATTTTATTAGGAGAATATTAGAGGCTATTTAAATGGCTTTCGAAAGATTTCAAAAGATTTTAAAATCTCCTTCACCTATTAATAAGGGGATTTAAAAACCTTATTTAGTATAAAAATAAATTCTCAAATGTAAAAGCATGGATAACCTCCATAAAGGGCTAAATAACATATTGTTTTAAAACAAATTGGGAGGTTAATGTTAAACAAGATTTATTGTATTTGTTAAGAGGATATTTTTCAAGATTTTATATGTAAAAAAGGAGAGATAAGGTGATTTTGCAAAATCAATTGGTTTTATACCAACTTGAGCAATTTTCTTGTATAAAAGGGGGTAGTGTGGGATGGAAAATTCATTGAAGTAGTGATAACTTGGGAGAATTTTCATGCTTTTGAAAGTGGAGAATTGCTAAGAGGAGATTGCAAGGTGTTACTATGCACCAAGAATTGTTAAAAAGGTGAGAGATTGTTAGATGTTTGATGCAGTTTTTGCCAAAGCTTGAATATTGTAACAAGGCATTTTTCTTGGCGATATTATTAAAGAAGTCCTACATTGAGAAGCGGACCCGGAGACGTAGCTCATATTGAGTGAACTCCATTATCAAGCTTATGATCTCTCTTCTATCTTCTAATTCTTTTTTATTCATTTGATTTTCAATTTCTTCTGTAAGTTATTATTTAACATTATTAAGTTGTGCAAAGGATTAAGTGAGCTTAGCTTTTGTAATTTCAACGGTTAAAAACCATAACCATGCAATTCTATTGTGATCGGGAAAAACATGTAATTTAAATTAAGCATAATTTTATTTAGCCTTAATTACAGATCGGACTTGGAAAAATCACAATATTGTTATGATCTCATGATGAAGAGACGATAGAGGTCATACATAGGCTGAAAAACAAGCTACGTATCTGCAAACCATGAAATCTGATCATGCAAAGAAATGCAATTCCCTTGCACTCTTTCCATAGGTGAGCTTTATTTGAGCAATAAATAGATAATATCTTATTTTTTTAATCGGTGATGTCTCTCTTTAGCTCTCCTTTTACTACTATCCCTTGCATAATTTTCAATTGTTATCATTCTAATTTTAACTTGTATCTCATAAATCTTACTTCTCTCATTCTCCCTTCACAAACTTTATGTTTGAATTCTATTTAAGTTAATTTCACCAATTTTTATATCAATTAAAAAAGATTCTATCGAATAATTCTCTAATCACTAGTAATAGTTAAAAATAAATAAAGCATTTAGTTATTTCTTTCTTTATAATTGATTGTTTCAATTTTTTTCCCTTAACCCCTGGTTAAACTCTTTTATGATATCATCTTTCCTTTTAATAATTTCCTTCATTTTACTCAAGCTTTTCAATGAGACCTCTAGATATTTGAAGATGTTCAAATTATAATTTTCATAGTTAGTGCATTCTTTATTGTGTCTTAATTATTTATTTATATTTTTTAACCTATTAAATTATATTTTTTAATATTTATTCATCATTGTGTGTTATATTCTCTTTGTTTGTAATGCACTTCCAGTTTTCTCTTCTACATTGCATACTTTTTCATGTGGATTTGGCTTTGGATTTGCAATTTGGGTGTGCATCATTTTATAGTATTATGATCTTTTAGTGGATACTTCTTTGTTGTAACATGTGACTTGAGTGCTTATCTTAAGCTTCATTTTGATATATGTTGTGCGATTGTGTTGGACCAACAATTTGTTGGATTGCCCTTATGGTGATTTTTTATTATGTGGTTGCTTTGAGATGTGCATTTTACCAATTATGCATTTGATGATTGTGATAGACTTATGAAGTGATTCAAAATTACCATATGTGAGATGTTGATATGGATGCCAGTTTGATTAATGATTGGAACACAACAAGTTATGTTAATCTGATTGGTTGAATTAGAAGTATTAAATTATGTTTATGTTATTTTATTCTTTTAAAGAGAATAAATTCTTATCGATGTAATTGATGATATTCATATTATATTTAGTAGATGTTATGATGTCGAGAGTTCAAGGAATATGTATACATTGATCATGGCATTGAAAGAATATTGACGTTGTTGTTTAATCCAATAATTACATGAGATTTTTACTATTGTTCTTTAATTGATAATTAGACATGAAAGGGATGGTATTGCATCATTCAAACATATAAGAGTGTATGCAGTGTTAAAATCCCCTTACAATGATTTTAATTACTTTGATTATTTTATATATATGCATGAGTAGGTACACTAGATGTGTGAATTTTTTAGTGACTACAGGTATAGGCATCGACCCCACCTGAATTCATAGGTCTAAATGTGCTCATTATATCCCTCAAGGTGGTTATAGGAGAAAGCGCATTGACCATTTATTTTACCTAGCCACAACCATCATTCATAATTTTGATGGTTTTCATTAATTTCATCTATTTACACCTTTGGTTACCAATTTGGTAATGTTCAATTACCCTAATTCATATTTGTGAATCACCAATAAAGATTGTTTGTGAATAGTCAGTCACATGTGAATTGTGGTCAATTATAATGCATATATTAATGGTATTTTAATATTACTATATTGATTTAATATTTAAATGTGGAATATGCCTTATACATATTTGATTTAATGAGATTTGGGTGATTTACCTTAAGTCATTTGGGAATTTAAATTGTTTTATAGCTTTAATATTATTTTATTATTTTCCATATTCCCCCTCTAAAAAGTGAGTTTTAATTGGTAATTGGAGTTTTATTTTTACACTTAGTTTTTGTTTTCCTACGTTCTTACTCTCAAACCCTGCATGTTGAATTTGATTTATTGATTTTGAGAGATTTCTTGGCTATAATCTTGTGAGAAGAGGCTCAAAAAAATTGTATTGGTGAGATCTAGAAGTTGTCTAGATTTTGTAGCCTCTCTTGGTGTGTGTGAATTATATTTCCATTTTGAGTTTTCTCCAAGTTGATGGTACAAATTCTTGTTTTCTCCATTTCTCCTCTATTTAAGTGTTTAAATATTATTTAAAATGGTTTATGGAATGGGTTAGAACCTCTCCATAATTTAAATTTGGTTATTTATTTGATTGTATGGATTTCATATTTGAGTTTTTGATTTATATGCTTTCAAATTTGAAAACATGGGTTTGTAGGGGAAACTCCAGCCAAATTTTATTAGATGGGAGGAATGAAAATTTTATTGTGTTTTTGTGATTTTGTGTAGTTATGGATTAATGGGCTTTCTTAGATTTTCAATATTTGCAATTTGAATTTTAATCTTTTTGGAGGTCCATCAGTGGTGGATGGCCTTTAGGATTCTTTTTAGTCGAATTTGATGTTTTTATAAAATTAGATTTTGATGGTTTTAATATGATAATATTGTGTGGAATAATATATTTATATATGACAATTTTTATATGGAATAGTTTGAGGTCTATTTGGCCATTTGGACAATTAGTTGTATTGAGCATTTTGGGCTCAATTGACGAAAGTATTTGGCTTTGTAAATTAATATATTTATCATGGGTAAGTGCATAAACCTGGTGTGCAGAAAAGTGGACACACACCTAAAAAACTCAAAAAACAGGCACCATGATCACGATACTTAAAATTCAAATCACCCCGTATGCGCTAAGGTTCATTGTGCTTGAGCCTATAGGGACAAAAGCCCGTATGGGGTTCCTTTATAAAAATGACCGCGTATGTGGTTCTTTAGGACTTAGAACTCCGTATGCGGTTTTGTCCTAAAGAACCATGTATGCAGTACCTGTAAATAATTTTTTTTTGGGCCGACTGTGTCTTATTTTTCACGCGGCGATGAGTTGATAATTTCTTTTTTTTCTCACTAAACCGTGCACGGTCTCCCTCTTTTCTCACCCAAACACATTGGATCAAGGTTGGTTTTGCTTGATCTTTGTATTTCTTTCGAATTTGTTCAATTTTTTTTACGTTTTGAATTTAAATTCATTTATTTTAATTAGGTTTTTTAATTTTTTGTTACACAAATCAGATTCTGAAAATACACAACAACAACAACAAGATGCACCTCCTCAAAACCCCGAACAAAACCCACATAATACACCTCTAGCTCCTCCTTTTGACTATACATCTGATACACAGGAGCAATTGCTTAATCAGTTAGGGAAAAACATAGTTAAAATAAATAGATTGATTAATAAATTGAAAACATTTGAGCTTGAGCATCATAAATCCCTCGCCACTAGCCTAGAAACATTAGCTAGTCTTTCCACTGTAGGGATAGGTGTCGTCAATATTATGCTAGTGGGTTATCCTATGAGGGAGCGAAAAAAAAAAACATTAGTAAACAACAAATATGTGCCCTTTTTGTTGAATCTAGAACTGGTGAGTCATTACCTCTTAATGCAAAGAGGTTTCCCATACATTGGTGTACCAATGTGTAGATGAAGAATCTTGTTTGGCAGAGGTGGTGGATGGTCTTTGACGAACCACCCTGTAATAATTTTGAGGTGCCTTTGTATTTTTTGAGGAAAGTATACTGTGAGTTTGTCCTCAATGTGCTACCTAATTATTTTGACATGAGAGAATTCCATGGTAGAGGTGTCTGATCTACCCAAGATAGACCTGGAGATTGTAGGCGAGTAGCCCAAGAGAGTCGTCATCCCCTAGCACCCAAATCCAAGGTGCATTTGACTGTCCCAATAGACCTGAAAGAGTCAATGGAGCTATAGACTCTTCAGGCAGCCACAACATTGACTGATGCATTCATCCAGTATGGGACACAGTTAGCACACCCTCTTGTATAGGATGATGAGCCATTAGTTGTTGCAGGTGTCGCTAGTGAGCCCATTCAACACGTGTATGCCACTTGTTCAGGGATATGCACAAGGATGGATGACAAGGCCACTACAGATGGATCCACATCTCATTCATGCATGATTTGTGGAAGTAGATGTCAAACTCACACGACTGAGGATGTGGCACTGACCGATGAGTTGATCGACATGTTGTTTGGCAGTCATCCATAGACACAAGTGTGTTGATTTGAATTCATAGTATTTTATTTTTTAGTCACTTAAAATTTATAATTGTAAATGAATTTTAATTTATAGATGAATTCAAATTGATACAAATAATATGCATTTTAAGATGTAGCAACGGTATCTGATATTCCTCTTGCAGTTACTGCAGCGGCAACTTCGACATCTGAGGTATAAATTTTGTAACGTGTTAAAATAGAATAGTACACTTTGAATTCAAAAAAAATACAATATATACTAACTCTCTTTGATTCTTGACAATTTTTTGTTTGTAGGCATTGTCAGGGGACCAAATGTCCCAGATTGATGATGTCATGCTCTCAGCCATCAATTTTGGCCTACAAGGCTATACGGTATCATATTTTGTACACCTTATTTTATTGATTCTTTTGATGGAATATGCAAGTCATTTCATTTTAGATTTGTTAAATTATGTTTAATATTATATGTACTAATATCTCATGTTAATTTTGTTTTTTAGGGTACCCCCTCCCTGTCTAGGCCTCGTCCTCAGCAAAAGATATACTCAAAGACACTAAAACATGGGAAGAAGGTAATTAAACACATTTTTAGTTGTACAATTGTTTGAAAAGGTTGAAATTGTATTATTTGGGATTTGTAGATTGATTAGTGTTTTTTGTTTTTTTATATGTAAAACGACCATTGAGCTATGTAGATATGTTGAATGCACCTGATATGCCCGAGGATGGAGAGAGGGCGGAGGTATGTATCTCTACTTTATTTTTTTGATCTGATGATTATACACACATGTACATGTGAACTTGTGATAAATTATAATCTTATCATTTGTTCATACATGAAATATCCATAGCTACTTCATCAATGGCGAGCCCTCCTCCGTGTACTGGAAAAGCATCTCAGGCTCCGATAAACTTTTGTTTGATATATTACATTAATTATTTCTAACCTACAATACTTATCATTATATTAATTGTATTTGATATTTGATCATTTTTCGTACAGGTAATAGTGATAGTTGCTCCGTCAATGGTGAGCCCTCCTCGATCTATTGGAGAATCATCTCAGGCTTCGACACACTTTTGTTCTCTATATTATAGATTTTTTGTGTTTTTGATGTATATATGTTAGTACATTGTATTAATTATATTTAATTGACAATAGCCCCCTTCGCGGTTCGACCATAACTTGGAGCCTTTGAAGAAGGTATTCAAGAGCACTCCTAAGGCTGACAAGGAGAAGACAGAGAAGACAGTAGATCCTAGATCAGCAAATGAGGTAATCTACATTTCTATTGAAAATAAATTATAGTTAAATGCATAGTTATGTTGATAATTGTGAACTATTTTCTACAAAAGGATTCTAACTTGGCTTTTGAATTGTGGTTTTGCAGCCATCTACAGAGCCACACATTGTATTGAAGAGGCTCGATTTTGATGATCCACCACAAGTATAGGATCATATATTGTTAGTTGTGGTCACTAAATGACCAATACATGTAGATATATTCTACATTTTTATTTTATATCGATTTGGACATGGCATATGCCACATTTTTGTAATACTTGTATTGACTTGGCATACATGCCTTTTTTGATATATATAAATGTTGATATTTGATCCAATAAATGTGTATTGAGTTCATTATTGTGTATTCGTTGTATTTGGTGGCTACTCTTGTATAAAGTTAAATGATTATTTGCCTATGTAATCAACAATATGAATATAAACAACACAAATCTATGATATAAAACATTGCAATCGTGGAATATGATCTGATAAACTTTCTAAAATGTTGAATTAACCCTACAAAACTCCTTGTATTGTGTATTCATTGTATTTGGTGGCTTCCCTTTTAGAAATTTAAATGAATATTTGCCTATGTAATCAACAATATGAATATAAACAACAAAAATTTATGATATAAAACATTGCAATCGTGGAATATGATTTGATAAAATTTCTAAAATGTTGAATTAACCCTACAAAACTCCTTGTATTGAGTTCATTATTGTGTATTCGTTGTATTTGGTGGCTTCCCTTTTATAAAGTTAAATGAATATTTGCCTATGTAATCAACAATATTATGAATATAAACAACAAAAATCTATGATATAAAACATTGCAATTGTGGAATATGATTTGATAAAATTTCTAAAATGTTGAATTAACCCTACAAAACTCTTTATTTCAATGAAAATGAAATTCAATGGTAATGGTTAGATTTGATCCATGGTAGTGATCAGTGGATGCTTTTGATTCTTTTCATTTATATTTGTCAATGTGTGTGGTGCGAGAGCACCCACATGCTTACAATGGTCAAATTTTGGTTCTCGTCTTGTTTTACCATTTTTTAATCTAAAAAAGGTAATTTGGGACCATTAATGATCATTTGAAGCCAATTATGAAAGTTTGGGGTCATTTGGATAAAAGATGTAAAATTTGCTCAATTGTTGTCAAAGTTGCTCAGTTGTTGTCAAAGTTTTCAAAGTTGTCAAAATTGTCAAAGTTTGGGCTCATTTGGATAAAAGATGTAAAATTTACTCAGTTATTGTCAAAGTTGCTCAATTGTTGTCAAAGTTGCAAGATAGACTAGAATTGATTATGTTTGTCGTGTACATAAACCAATATCACGAGCACATTTGGGTGGGAAGGTTTATGCTAGGCATGCTCCTGTCATGCCTCCCAAAGCACCAAAACATCGAGAGCCATACCCTATCGGTGCGATCTCTCAAGTGCCCTGAGTCCAAAAAATTATCAAACTTTGATGAATTGTTTCTTGCAATCCAAGATGCATATGATTGATCTATTTGAACCTATAGAGTCATGTGAGGCTCCTCTACAATTACCTATCTTAGTTTCTGACAATTCGGAGCCATTTTCAAATGGTAGCATTTTTTCACTTGCTGCAAAAATCATCAGTGGCATGCAATGCAAAGTTGCAAGATAGGCTAGATTTGATTCCATTCATCAAGGGCACAAACCAGCATCACAAGCGCATCTGGGTGGGCAATTTTATGCTAGGCATGCTCTTGTTGTGCCTCCCAATGCGTCGAAATGTCGAGAGCCATACCCTACCAATGTGATCTCTCAAGTGCCCTAAGTCAAAAAAATTATCAAACTTTGACGGACTATTTCTCACAAACCAAGATGCATATGATCAATCTGTTTGAACCTATAGGTTCATGTGAGGCTCCTCTACAATGACCTATCTTGTTTTCTGATGACTCGGAGCCATTTTCAAATGGTAGCATTTTTTCACCTGCTGAAAAAATTGCCAGTGACATGCAATTCAAAGTTGCAAGATAGGCTAGATTTAATCTCGTTCATCATGGGCACAAACCAACATCATGAGTGTGTTTGCGTGGGCAGGTTTACGCTAGGCATACTCCTATTATGCCTCCCAAAGTGTCAAAACGTCGAGAGCCATACCCTACTGGCGTGATCTCTTAAGTGGCCTGAGTCCAAAAAATTGTCAAACTTTGATGGACTATTTCTTGCAATCATATGATCAATATGTTTGAACCTATAGGGTCACAAGAGGCTCCTCTACAATGACCTATCTTAGTTTCTGATGACTCGAAGCCATTTTCCAATGGTAGCATTTTTCACCTGCTACAAAAACTATCAGTGGCATGCAATGCAAAGTTGCAAGATAGGCTAGATTTGATTCCGTTCATCATGGGCACAAACCAACATCACAAGAAAATCTGATTGGGTAGGTTTATGCTAGGCATTCTCCTATTGTGCCTCCTAAAGTGCCAGAATGTCGAGAGTCATACCCTACCGACGTGATCTCTCAAGTGCCATGAATCCAAAAAATTATCAAACTTTGACAAACTATTTCTCACAATCCAGGATGCATATGATCAATCTGTTTGAACCTATAGGGTCATGTGAGGCTCCTCTACAATGACCTATCTCAGTTTCTGAGGACTCAGATCCATTTTTAAATGGTAGCATTTTTCATCTATTGCAAAAACCATCAGTGGCATGTAATGCAAAGTTGCAAGATAGGCTAGATTTGATCTTGTTCATCATGGGAACAAACCAACATCACAAGTGCATTTGGGTGGGCACATTTACACTAGGCATGTTCTTGTTGTGCCTCCCAATGCGTCGGAATGTCGAGAGTCATACCCTACTGATGCGATGTAGAAGTTGCTTGACAACTTTTTTGACAATAATGACAATTTTTGCTCAAATTGTATCTAGACTCAATCTATGACTCCCATGACCCAAAATGACTTAAATAATTGTCCATGATTATACAAGAATCAAGAATGGTCATGATTGACCTTATCACATCACACAAGCTCAAAGTATAGTCACAAAACATAGTCACAAAACATTGTCACATATTATTCAAAAATTTGCCTCTAAATATGGACAAATCAGCTCTTGGCTATTTAAATATACAAAAAAATATATTACAAATCATTTCATAGGCTTTTATACAAAATTTGGCATTTAAATATGTGCGATTCAACTCATCGCTATTTTAATATACAAAATTTGGCATCTAAATGTGTACAAATCAGCTCATGGCCATTTCAATACACAAAATTATGCCCCTAAACATGTACAAATCAACTCATGGCCATTTATATATACAAAAAAATGAATATAGAACAATTTGCCGATGATATATACAAAATTCTCAAAATCATTCTACACAATTATTTCTGCATCTATCAACTCAGCATCACCTTTGTACTTCAATTCTTCTCTAGCTAGGGCTCTTTTTACACATGCTCCTACACTATCATGCTCTCCCTTACCATGTCCAGGCTCAGTGAAATTCCAAAAAACTTGTACAGCGCTTGTCACATGCATCCTTGTCAACCAATAAAACATCCTTGCATTCTTGAATTATGCAGTGCAATTATCTGACCATATTAAGTGTTAGTTGTATTGAAGGTTTCTTTCCTTTAAATTATTATAGAAAACTTTAAAGCATCCTTGTACAAAATCTGATGAATGAGTACGATCATCACTTATATAGAAGTGATACTCTCTTACAATCTTTCTATCCTCCTCTGTGCTATCATCTGCATGCATGAATGTTATGTGTACAAAAATAGAAACTTGTATAGAATGATAATACATAGATTACACTTCATTTTGAGGTTGTAGTGTATAATTTTCAACAAAATCAACGATAGATACAATGGTGCCAAGAGGAAATGTGTCCTTACATAACTTGAATTGCTCATCTAACCATCAAGCTCTATTTGTATGCATTATGTACTCATAAACTAGTTTCTCTTGAAACATTTTCATAAATTTAGCTACACATATATCATTTTTCGCTAACTCACATCTTTTCAAATCTTTTCCATATTTA
This sequence comes from Cryptomeria japonica, assembly GCF_030272615.1. Lineage (NCBI taxonomy): Eukaryota > Viridiplantae > Streptophyta > Pinopsida > Cupressales > Cupressaceae > Cryptomeria > Cryptomeria japonica. The sequence goes on along the minus strand of NC_081415.1, from coordinate 26,359,004 downwards.
ACTTCATATGTGATTGTCTTGTATTTTCCAAAAGAAACTAGTTTAGTACCAATTTCATGTGTTCTCTCCAAATGTATGCATCTTGGTAAATGTTGCAAACCATCACATATAGCACAAGAACCTTCTAAACAAGGCATCTTATAATAAATGCAACCATCATGTCTATTACATAGCATACTTGAAATAAATTCCCTCGCCGACTTAGGAGGTGCTTGTATATTGCATTCCTACAAAAATGGTTAGTGTGCAAAGTAGAACAAATATGAGGAAAAATATCATAGTGCATGGAAAACTCAATATGCATCCTAGAACAACACGTAGTGCATACATGATTAATCTTAGTATAAAAAAGTTTTTCCATTTCAAAAAATCTTTGACATATTCTTATTTAAGGAAACTTTTCAAGGAATCTTTCATAAAATTTTGTTTAATTCATATCCAAATAGTGTTTGACATGTGGCTCACAATTTGTAGACTCAATTCACCTTCTAACAACATATCTTTGGTTGGGCAAAACTCTTGTGTTGTCATACCAAAAAATTTCAATTAATGTTCTTTGTGCATCATCAACCTTGTCTTTGCATGGTAGTCTACCCGAGAATGCCCAAAGAGAATTATTGTTAGGTTCCTCTATTTTTTACCACCTCTGAAATGCTTTACTTAATAACATTCTACTAACGTTTAATGAATTACTTGTTTTTCTTATCAAACGATCTTTTTTAATTTTCTTGCTCATTATGGTTGATGTAATGACATGTTGAGTAACATTAGAATATTTAGTACATGATTTTGAACCAATAGCTTGATATGCGTCAAATAGATTTCTCACAATAGTTCTTTTGTTGTTACTTTCAGATGATCTTAGGCCTAAAATTTTCATTGTCTCTCTAAAATTCAAAATTTTAATCATTTGAACATTTAATTGACACCTTGTGGTTTGATTTAAGTTTTCAAAATAGTTTTGCCATAATATTTTAACCATTCTCCTACAAGTTCGTTCATTCATTTTATCGGGCATTGGCTTCAATATATTCTCATCAATGTCAATTAGATACTTTGGTTTCCTATGAATGATTCTAGGAGATGTTAACATTGGTGCATTGCATACATTGGGTGCACTCAATTCATCAAATAGAGAAGGTGTACATGTTCATCATTTAATTGATTATTCAATGTGGCCTCTTCTTCAATTGCATTAGGTTCATATGGTAAATCAAATGTCTCTTCTTCAATTGCATTAGGTGTATTATGTTCATTTGGTAAATCGAATTGAGATGTTAAGGATGACATACCTTCTTATCCCATTGTTCTTATGTCACTTAATTTCTTCATACGTTGCCTTTGTCTTTCCTTTGCAGCCTCTCATTGTTGCATCATTCTTTGCTTGTTCTTTCCCATGGTTGATATCGGTTGTCCTAAATAGAATCATATTACATATACATGTAAATAAAAGTTTATAAACAATCAAATAACCATAAATTTGAGAATTAAATCGTTATTTTTTAAAATCAAAACTATCAAACAATCACAATAATATTGACAAAAGTAATAAGAACAACAATTTAATCATTTGAAATCATGCAAAAACAAAAATTCACTTACTTCTATATATAAAATAGTCATAGAAGCGCAGACACGGATGCAATGGGGCCTTCAACAACCTCAAAAACCTATTTTGAGGTCGTTGAGGCAGTTCTGTATACGCAGTCTTTTTAGTAACCCTGTACTCGTTGTTAGGCCCTAAAAATGTTTGCAGACCAATTTTAATATTTATGGTACCCTATACACGTTGTTAGGCCTTACAAATGTTTAGCAGACTAGCAAACTAATAGTCCCAGTACCCCATACACACTTTTTATAGTAAGAAAATGTGAAGGAAATAGGGAGGGAGGGAGAGGGGGAGGGGGAGGGGGAGGGAGAGGGAGAGAGAGAGAGAGAGAGAGAGAGAGAGAGAGAGAGAGAGAGAGAGAGAGAGAGAGAGAGAGAGAGAGAGAGAGAGAGAGAATGAGAATGGAAAAGGGAGGGAGAGAGAGAGAGAGAGAGAGAGAGAGAGAGAGAGAGAGAGAGAGGGAGAGAGAGAGAGAGAGAGAGAGAGAGAGAGAGGGTGAGAGAAGGAGAGAGAGGGAGAGGGGGAGAGAGGGAGAGAGGGAGATAGAGAGAGGGAGAGGGAGAGGGAGAGGGAGAGAGAGGGAGGGAGGGAGAGAGATATTAAAGTTTAATTATCATTAATAAAATATCTATACACACATCTTTTAAAGAACTTATTTATTTGACATGACTGCAAAATGTGAGAATATTTATTTGACGTAACTGCAAAAATATTAGAATATTTATTTGTGACTGTTAGCTAGACTGTCAGCTTGGAAACAACTCCTTGTGTAGCTCTTAATATTTTGAGAATTGCAAGGAAACAAATTGGAAATAAAAAATGTGCATTACCAAAGATTTCCCAAAGCCCAAAAATAGGAGTGTGGTTGAGGGATGATGCACAATGGGTTTTGTACACTGATTCAAATGCTAAGAATATCAAGGAAAGCATAGCCTCTTCTTCTCAAACTGTGGACCTTGGGATTATTAGGTCTATTGTTCATCCAAATGGTGACCACTACATGGTAGACCTAATTGCAATACAACAATATAAAGTAAAGGAGATAAAGGGGGTAGGGGGGAGGGAAAGAGTGGGGAGGGGGAGGGGGAGGGGGAGAGAGAGAGAGAGAGAGAGAGAGAGAGAGAGAGAGAGAGAGAGAGAGAGAGAAATTAAGGGAGATAAAGGGGGTAGGGAGAGAGAAAGAGTGATGAGGGAGAGAATAAGAGAGAGAGGGATGGGGTATGGAGGAAGGGAGAGAGAGGAAGCATGCTGGTTTGTTATTCTTTTAAACTATTTTGGTACTACTTTTTGTATTTTAATAATGGTTTATCTTTCCACCTTAGGATACTGTATGACCCCTTAGGATGTCATATGCTCCTAAAGGGTCATGTGGTGTTATGTGGGGTCATAAAGTGTCCTATGAGCCCTTAGGACACCATATGACCCCTTAGGTGTTGTTATGGGTCATGTAATGTGTCCTTAGGGGTCATATTGTGTTCTACCACCCTTTAAGACACCATATGACCCCTTAAGACACCATATGGTGTCTTTATGGGTCATATGGTGTTCTAAAGCGTCATATGGTGTCCTATGACCCCTTAGGACACTGTATGACCCCTTAGGTGTCTAATTTTGTAAGTAGTATTGGCAGTACTTTTTATATTGTAATAATGGTTCATCTTGCCACCTCGAGACACCATATGAGGGAGAGAGAGAGAGAGAGAGAGAGGGGGAAAAGAAAAGGGAGTGAGGGAGATTGGGGCAGAGGAATACATGTCAAATGATGTCATTAGGGGTCACGTGGGGTCCTAATTGAGCCACATATGTGTTACAACACCACTTGACTCCTTGAGATATCATAGATGGTCTAAAGAGGTCATTAGGTGTTATGTGGGGTCCTGAGAGAGAGTGAGAAAGAGAGAGAAGATTACAATATAGTACAATAATATATCAAAATTCAATACATATCAATATACATACATACTGGTGCAGGAGCACCCTTCAAAGGGCTCCTACAATTTGTTTTGATTGTGTTCTTGCTTCTTTATGAAGCCATTGCATATACAATAAGAGCCATGTGCTCATTTGTCTTAGTTAGGGTCCTAGTTGAGGTCCTAGGGTCATGAGTCAAAAGTTGAGTTTTTTTGGAAATAGAGGGTATGTGTGCCTTTGAGGTGTTTAGGGGTCCTTCTTAGCATGTTTGTGTCCTTAGGTTTGCCCAATGTGGGTCTAGGAGTCAAGAAAAGCAGTTTCAAACCCTAATTTAATGGGTTGGATGTCAGATATTGTACGGCCCAAGCAAAGTGACTTGACTGTGACTGCAATTTTGTTGCCAGTCGGCACAAATGGAGTAAAGGAAGATTGTTAGTGGATTGATTTTCATGCAAAAATATGTGGTGTGTATTCTATGCTATAAATACTTTCATTTTGAGCATATAGATTAGGTTTTTGTTTGGCAAGTGTGGTGTGTTTGTAAATCTTTTGTAAATTGCTTCTCACTGTCCAATTTTGGACTAGTTTGTGTCAATGGGTTCATAACTCCATTCCCCATTGTGGAATCACCATGAAACCATGGGGAATGAGAGTACAAACCCTGTACTATAATTCAATGCAAGAAGGGCCCTTGAAAATGCAAGGAGGCCATTTGAAGACCCACTCCTAGGCGAGACTAGACAATGCCCGACTAGGAAGGGTTAAGTTGCAGAGGTCTTGGAGAGAAAGGTAGGTTAGAGGAGGAGGCACCCTTTGGAGGAGTTGTAGAGGGGTGAGTGAAGCACCATTGGTGTGTAGGAGGAGCTTCCACCAATCTAGACAAGGTGGCAAGAGCACCAAATCTACATTGTGACCCTGGCAGGCCTAAAAACCCTCTTAAAAACCCTTAAAAACCTTAAAATCCACCTAGGGCAGTGTACGGACACTTGGAGGCCTAAAACCTAAAAAATCCTTGAGCCCTTGCCAAATGAATAGCAGGTCTTTTAGGAAGTTTCACAAGCAAGTGCATCATTTGTAAGAGGGATCCCTAAAGGACTGGATAGGAGGCCTAATTGGTCACAATCCTTGTAGCCCTATTTTGTAGGCAAAACACAAAATAGTGAAATCGGTAAGGGGTTGAAAGCTTGAAACCTCTTGGGAGCACATGAATGGGTGAAAAAACCATGTATTAGATCTGGCCTATCCTTTCTAAGTCCTAGGAAGGTGTGGAGCAAGCCAAACCCTTATTAGCCTAAGTAAGGGTTCTTGAATCTCATGAGTAGGTGAGACCTTAGGAGTAGTTTTTCAACTTGTTGGTGGGTGGATTGGGCAAGGTCAGGGGATTCCACATGTAGGGGAAGTCCTAGAGACCCTAGGGTGTTGTTAGAACACCTGGTGATCCAAGGAAAGGATCCAAGAGCATAAACTAGGCTAGTCTATCCCAAGCCCCATCCCATCAGATTGGTATCAGAGAAAGTTAAAGATTTGGTGGACCGTGTATGTCTCTATATTCTGGTGAATTAGTAGGGGAAAGCACAATGGTCACTAATGTAGAGTTGGCTAGGGAGGTAGAAGAGTAGAAGGAGAAGAATAGACTCCTTGAAGAAGCTATGAGCGAGATAAGGGATAAACTGCAGGAAGTGGTGGATCAGAGGACACAAGGACCTTGGGGTGAAGACACCAAGGATAAAGGCAAGAAAACTATAGACATAGATGATGTTATACTTGAACCAAATCCATTGTTCAATGAAGAACCTTTTGTAAAGGCTATTAAGGCTTTGAACACCAAAGCTTTTGAAGGATTGCCACATTTCAGTGGAAGGATGGACATAGACACTGTCATGGAATGGATTGAGGGCATGGAAAACCACTTTGAGTGTGAGGGAGTGACAAAGGCTCAAAAGGTTAAGGTTTCCAAATCAAGATTAAGGGGAGCAACTTTGACATGGTGGAAGTATCTGCAGGAAGAGAGAGTTAGCATGGGAAAGCTACCGATTGCCAATTGGAAGGCCATGGTGAGTAAGATCAAGGAGAACTACTTACCAGAGGATTATGAAGTCCAACTTCATAAGAAGAGACAGGGATTGAAGCAAAAAGACCTTGATGTGACCTCCTACACCGAAGAATTTCAAAAGCTTTGTCTTAGATCCAAAGTCCAAGAAGATGAATCTATTAAGGTGGCTAGGTATCTAAGCGGCCTAAAGTGGAACATTCAAGAGGAGATAAGCCTATGGACTCCTACTAATGTTCAAAAATGTCATCAGCTTGCTGTCAAGGTAGAAGAGAGGAACAAAAGAAAAGGAGACTCTAATACCAGGGGTAAAGGCAGAGGTAGGGATCAGATGAATCACCGAGGTGGTTACCAAAGCAAGGCAAATGAGAAAAGGAACCAAGGAGAAGCCAAGTTGACTGAACATAGCAGTGAAACCAATCTCAGAGGGGCCCATTCTAGAGGAAGAGGTGCACAAGGTGGTCCAATTAGGGTTAGAGGTACCGGCAGAGGTAACTCTTACTTTGCAACTATGAAATGTTACAACTGTGGACAATTGGGACACCCGGCCTATAGATGCCCTGACAAACCTACATCATCAAATAGTGGAAAGAGGGTTGCTTATGCACATGAAGACTCTTCAAGCAGAAAGACACTTGAGGTGGACCATATTGAATTAGAGATTGGAGAAAATCTAATGTTCAATAGGATCTTGATAAGACAACCAGTTAAGAATGAACCTAAGCATAGGAGAGCATTGTTTAGGGTGAGATGTAAGATCCTTGGTAAAGTTTGCAAGGTGATAGTTGATTCAGGATCAACTGATAACATAATATCAGAGGAGGCAACCAAGAAGTTGAAACTCACAAGGATACCCCACACTAACCCATATAAGGTGACATGGTTGAATCATGAGCAGAGTGTGCTTGTCAATGAACAGACTTGGGTAGAGTTTTCTATTGGAGGATACAAGGATAAGATCCTTTGTGATGTGCTACCCATGGATGCTTGTCACCTATTACTAGGTAGACCCTGACAATTTGATAGGAAGGTGATCTATGATGGAGAGGAGAACTCCATTTCCTTCAAGAAGGATAGCAAAACCTTTAAGATTCAGTCTTTGACAGAGAATGAAGAGGGAACTTCAAGAACACCTAGTGTCTTATTGGCTACTAGTAAAGAGTTCTTACACTTTCTACATGAGGAGGAGATAGTGAAGTGTGCCATCTTTGTGAAGCCAAAGGAGGAAGAAGACAAGTTGCAGGCAGAAGTACCCAAGGAGGTGAAGAAAATGTTGCAAGAGTATAAGGACATAGTGAGTGATGGAGCACCTACGACACTCCCACCAAGAAGGTCTATAAGCCATCAAATAGACTTTGTTCCCGGTGCATCCCTACCTAATAAAGCTACATATAAGCTCACACCTAATCAAAAAAAGGAGGTAGCAAGGCAAGTGCAAGAGTTATTGGAACAAGGACTGATCAAGAGGAGCATCAGCCCATGGGCAGTCCCGGTAGTGCTAGCATCAAAGAAGGGAGGTAAGTGGAGACTTTGCACTGACTCAAGGGCAATCAATAGGATCACCATAAGGTATAGGTTTCCTACTCCTAGAATAGAGGAATTGATGGACTATTTAGGAGGTGCTATGTATTTTACCAAGTTGGACCTTAAAAGTGGTTATCACCAGATTAGAATCAAGGAGGGTGATGAGTGGAAGACTACTTTCAAGACCATAGAAGGATTGTATGAATGGCTTGTGATGCCATTTGGACTCACCAATGCCCCAAGAACCTTCATGAGGTTGATGAATGAGGTGTTAAAGGACTTCACAGGTAGGTTTGTGGTGGTGTACCTAGATGACATTCTCATCTATAGCGGAACCAACGAGGAGCACCTTGAGCATTCGAGGTTAGTCTTGGAGAGGTTGCATAAGGAGAAGTTATCCATCAGCCTAGAGAAGTGTGACTTCTTGAAGCAAGAGTTGGTCTACTTAGGATTTGTGGTGTCTAAGGGAACCTTGAAGATGGATCCAAGCAAAGTGGAGGCAATCTTGAATTGGCTTGCACCTAGAACAGGGACTGAAGTTAGGAGTTTCCATGGTTTAGCTCAGTTCTATAGGAAGTTTGTGAGGAACTTCAGTGGCATATGTGCACCAGTCCTTGACACCATAAAAGGAGGCCTTAAAACTAAGTTTAAATGGACTGAGCAGGCTGACAAAGCATTTCAATTATTGAAGCAAGAAGTAGCCACAAAACCTATCCTTCTCCTACCTACTTTTGATAAGCTATTCACATTGGAGTGTGATGTAAGTGGAATTGCAGTAGGGGGTGTATTGAGTCAAGAGGGAAGACCTGTGGCATTTTTCAATGAGAATCTTAATGAGGCAAAGAAGAAGTACTCAGCCTATGACCTAGAGTTGTATGCATTAGTGCAGTCTCTTAAAAAATGGAGGCATTACCTACTCCCAAAGGAATTTGTGGTGTTCACAGACAACTAGGATTTGAGTTATATTAACACTCAAGAGAAGATTAGCAATAGACATCTGAAATGGATGGAATACCTCCAATCCTTCACCTTCATCATCAAGCATAAGAAGGGGCAACTCAACAGGGTGGTAGATGCTTTAAGCAGGAAGTTGTTGACAGTTCAAGAACTATAGTTGCAGAGCATAGGAATAGAAGGTTTCAAGGACCTCTATTAAGGAGATGAAGACTTCTCATCAACTTACAAGGTTTGCAAGGATTTTGAGAACCATTTTCATGGTGAGTATGCAGATTACACTCTCCAAAATGGTCTCTTAACATTCAAAGGTATTCAGTTGTGTGTGCCAAGAGGATCCATGAGGGAAAACCTCATCCAAGAGAAACACAATGGTAGTTTAAGTGGACACTTTGGAGTCAACAAAACCTTGGATTTAGTACAGAGGTACTACTATTGGCCAAAGTTGCCAAGAGATGTGAAAAGGTATGTGGAGCAATGTGGTGTGTGTCAAAGAGCAAAAGGAGGATCAAGCAATGTTGGCCTCTATCAACCATTGCTACTCCCAAGTAGGCCTTGGGAATGTATAAGCATGGACTTTGTAGTAGGACTCCCCAAGGCAAAGACAGGTATGGACAATATCTATGTGGTAGTAGATAGATTTTCCAAGATGAGCCATTTCATTCCATGTAAAACTACACATGATGCTAGCTATGTTGCACATCTCTTCTTTAAGGAGATTGTTAGGATTCATGGACTCCGTTTAAGAATTGTTTCAAATAGGGACAACAAGTTCATGGGCCATTTTTGGCAAACTTTGTGGAGGAGACTTGGAACTAACCTCTCATTTAGCTCAGCTTACCATCCACAAACTGATGGTCAAACTGAAGTCATCAATAGGGTGTTAGGCAACTTGTTGAGGTGTCTAACTAAGGAATATGGATAGACATGGGATCTAATCATTCCTCAAGTAGAGTATGCATATAATGACAGTGTGAATAGGACCACTGGAAGAAGTCCTTTTGAGGTTGTCTATGGTAGACATCCAAGAGGAGTGTGTGAACTCAGGGAACTTGGTTCCATGGAGATGAAGAGTGGGCAAGCAGAAGACTTCACTCAAACCATCAAGGAAGTCCAAGAGCAAGTCAAGAAAGCCATCCTTGTATCCACTCAAAAAATGAAGGCCAAAATGGATGAGAAAAGGAGAGAGGTTCAGTTCAAGGTGGGTGACTTTGTGATGGTCCATTTGAGCAAAGTTACAATGCAAAGTGGTAAGCCTACCAAACTGCAAATGAAGAGGGTAGGACCTTGTAGAATTCTGGAAAAATATGGTGAGAACGCCTATAAGGTTGAACTTCCTTCAGACTTAGCCATTTCACCAGTCTTCAATGTTGTTGATCTGATCATGTACAAGGGTGAGATAGAAGGGCAAACTGAGAACCAAGCCAAGGTACTACAAGACTTGGATGTGAATGCCTCACCTCAAGTGAAGTAGCCTATAGCAAAGGAGATTTTAGAGTCAAGGGTGAAGTGGGAAGATCAACCTGTGTCTGAAGCTACTTGGGTGGAGGAGAGCAATTTCAAGAAGCTTGGCATTGATCTGGCTCTTCTCACTCCCCTAATTCCTTAGCTTGTTGCAGAGGGGGAGTATGGTGCAAGAGCACCCTTCAAAGGGCTCCCACCATTTTTTTATTGTGTTCTTACTTCTTTATGAAGCCATTGTATATACAATAAGAGCCATGTGCTCATTTGTCTTAGTTAGGGTCCTAGTTGAGGTCCTAGGGTCATGAGTCAAAAGTTGAGCTTTTTTGGAAATAGAGGGTATGTGTGCCTTTGAGGTGTTTAGGGGTCCTTCTTAGCATGTTGGTGTCCTTAGGTTTTCCCAATGTGGGTCTAGGAGTCAAGAAAAGCAACATTGAGAAAGTTTCTCAAAAGTTGCATGACAACTTTTAAAAGTTGTCAAAGAACTTTTCCACCATGAGGTCAAAATATTTAATGTAGTGTGGAAAACCCTAATATGGGAACAAATACTAAGGAAAGGGTAGTATAAGTAGTTGCAAACCCTAAGTTAATGGGTTGGATGTCAGATATTTTACGGCCCAAGCAAAGTGACTTGACCGTGACTGCAATTTTGTTGCCAGTCAGCACAAATGGAGTAAAGGAAGATTGTTAATGGATTGATTTTCATGAAAAATTGTGTGGAGTATCTTCTATGGTGTAAATAATTTCATTTTGAGCATATAGATTAGGTTTTTTTTTGGCAAGTGTGGTGTGTTTGTAAATCTTTTGTAAATTGCTTCTCACTGTCGAGTTTTGGATTGGTTTGTGTCAATGGGTTCATAACTCCATTCCCTATTGTGGAATCACCATGAAACCATGTGGAATGAGATTAAAAACCCTGTACTATAATTCAATGCAAGCAGGGCCCTTGAAAATGCAAGGAGGCCATTTGAAGACCCACTCCTAGGCGAGACTGGACAGTGCCCGACTAGGAAGGGTTAAGTTGCAGAGGTCTTGGAGAGCAAGGTAGGTCAAAGGAGGAGGCACCATTTGGAGGAGTTGTAGAGGGGTGATTGAAGCACCATTGGTGTGAAGGAGGAGTTTCCACCAATCTAGACAAGGTGGCAAGAGCACCAAATCTACACTGTGACCCTGGCAGGCCTAAAAACCCTCTTAAAAACCCTTAAAAACCTTAAAATCCACCTAGGGTAGTGTACGAACACTTGGAGGCCTAAAACCTAAAAAATCCTTGAGTCCTTGCCAAATGAATTGCAGGTCTTTTAGGAAGTTTCACAAGCAAGTGCATCGTTTGTAAGAGGGAGCCCTAAAGGACCGGGTAGGAGGCCTAATTGGTCACAATCCTTGTAGCCCTATTTTGTAGGCAAAACACAAAATAGTGAAATCGGTAAGGGGTTGAAAGCTTGAAACCTCTTGGGGGCACATGAATGGGTGGAAAAACCGTGTATTAGACTTGGCCTATCCTTGCTAAGACCTAGGAAGGTGTGGAGCAAGCCAAACCCTTATTAGCCTAAGTAAGGGTTCTTGAATCTCATGAGTAGGTGAGACCTTAGGAGTAGTTTTTCAACTTGTTGGTGGGTGGATTGGGCAAGGTCAGGGGATTCCACAAGCAGGGGAAGTCCTAGAGACCCTAGGGTGTGGTTAGAACACCTGGTGATCCAAGGAAAGGATCCAAGAGCATAGACTAGGCTAGTCTACCCCAAGCCCCATCCCATCACATACACATATACGTATAATACACATAAAATATCAAAAGGCAATACACATACATACAAACATGTGTGTGTATATATACATAATATATTATATATTATATATAATATATTATATATTATATATAATATATATTTTATACACATATATAATATATTATATTATATATATATATATATACACACATTATATATACATATATATACATGAAATATCATATTTTACATATTATACATATACATATATATATGCAGACATCCACATTTTAAACACATGTAGAAGCATGTACGTGTTGTTTTAGCTTTAACACCGCGTACACGTTGCTAATTGTAAAGACACCCCATACGCAGTTTTGTTTTAAAAATACCCCATATGCCTTGTTTATAGTACATAGAGCCCATACGCACTTTTGACTATTTAGGCTTGTGAATACGCTTGGATGACAAAGCTGCGGGTTGGAAGTTTGATTTCCCTACATTTCCCTCCTTTTTGACGTGTTTTGTTTTATCAACTTGGTTTCTCGACTTTGTCATCATCAAGCTTACACTTCATCAAGTGGGTATTTCTCAAATTGCCACCATATTTTTACCCATCTTCTGAGCTTTCTAACCACATAATTTTTTAAAAATTTGAACAACAATAACATATTATTATTTAATTTCTTTTACCAATGTCTCCATAGTTCTTAGAGACATACGTGTACCAATTTTTTAAAAACTTTTGATCTGCTTATCCAAATTTAAAAAAATTTATATATTATTGTAGTGCACTTGATTCTTTACAATTTAAAAAAAAAATTGTATTTTTGGTTGTTTTCAAGATGTGCTCGATTGAAAAAATCATTAAAAAACAAAAAAATACACAACTTCTAGTGCTCACTCTTAGCTATCTTTTTGCCAAAGGATTTGTCAAAATACTAAATCTAATTATGACTTTTTTGATGTGCACGTCAAACACTATGTTATGTTTTCAGAAAAAATCAGGGTCTATTTTTCGTGCACGAAGGATTTGACCCGCTTAATATTATTCAATTTTGAAAAAGTTTAGTATTTTGGAAACTAGATTCAGAGTACTATAATATATGTTCTTTGATTATCTTCGTATCTTGAGTGGATGACTTTCAACTTTCGCCTCCAAGTTCAAGCTCACCTGATTTCATAAGAAGAAAAAAAGAGTTCACTTATACCCCACTTTTTGCACGGCATCTTTGTGCACTTATCCTCATCATTTTGATTAAAATTTTGGATTTCATTGAGCCTAGGGTAGATAATAGGTTCAATGATGGTAGTGGTGTCTAATGGCTCGGACAACGATAGAAAGGGGCCACTAAGGTAACTCATTGGATATTTGGTAATTAAGTGAAATCATTAAGGAAAACTTGAATTGGGTTAAACATTAAATAAGATTAAGTGGATGCCCCTCTCATGCCTTGATTGGTTGTATAGACTATGGATGATTTGGAATTCTTGTTTGTCCATGGAGAATTGATCTAGCATGATCAAGTCTCCTTGTCCATATGAGAAGACAACTCAGTTTCCCATGAGTCATTTCTAGCTACGAGATGACACTCCCTACTCTTGTTCTCTATGTACTTAGCCCTATAGATATGAGTAGTACCCAAAATATGATATATATCTTCCATGTTGTTAGTGATCTTTTATGGATTTGTGTGGATTCCCTATACATTTGGTCTTATTATATCTTTGGTGATGGGTTGATGAGTTGGTTTGCACTTGATGCTTTTGTGTTGATTCTCCTTGTTGAGCACATTCTTACTTTGTATATGTTTTGGATCACTTGAGTGTATGGATGTCTATATATCTCTCTCTCTTTTCATACTCGATGTTGCATTATGGTTGTTGTTAGATAAGATGTTCATATTACATCCATGCTCCATGTTTTCCCTTGTGTGAGCCCATTACTCCCCTTGTATGCCTTGTATGATTGCTTGAGCTATGTGACTATCTCCATGATCATGGTGGGGTTGACCTAAGTGCACCACATGGTCAGGTAGCATTGCCAACCACCTTTGGGGACCAAAGGACTTGGATCATGAGCAATGATAACTTTAAGAAACTACCCCTAAAAAAGGATATAAAATCTTGGCAAATTTTTTTTTTTGAAAAAATAATAATATTTTTGGCAATTCTTTCATCTTTTGAAGAAAAATATTAATTTATTGGTGAATTTTTTTACATCAAATTTTTTTGGTAGAAAATCTTGGCGAAAATTGGAAAATAATAATAGTATGTGTTAATTAATATTGAAAATATTATCATTTAAAAAAATAATCTTTTATTGAAATGTAGGCCTAAAGGTTGAAATCATTAATGAGTTTAAGAGCTAGATTCTACTTTATTTAGCTAATACCATTAATTTTAAATAATCTAATAGCCTACTTTGTATTTTGTGAGATAAAATGTACTAACAATTTGTAATACTCATGGGGCCCAAAATTGGTTTTAGACCATTGATCTCCATTGAGGTCAACAATTCAAAAGCAATTTCAACGCCCAATGAGCATTACAACTTGTACCTACAATTTACCTCATGGAATACAATGATGGTCATTAGATTGTATTTAAATCAATGGTGGCAACTAAAGATTGTTGACGTAACCCTAAAATAACTAATAATTATGATATATTTTTGGCAAATTAATTTAGATTTTTACAGTAAATTATAAAATTTTGGCATATCTAAATGGTGCAGGGGCACCAACTTCATCATATTTTGCAAACAAGGGCTAGTAAGGTCTTTTGATAAATTGTGGTGTGTTAAGTCTTTTGTCAAGAAAATAAGGTCATTGTAGACCATTTGTGACGTTGAAGACATCTAGAGAGTTCGTTTGAGTTCTTATTATCATATTTTGCAAAATTGACAAAAATGTTGTCATGAAAAGATGTAAAATTGCAAAAGTGTAAAATGGGCAGTTCAAAAGACAAAGTTATAGAGGGGTAGTTGGAGAAGTTAGAAAGGGTGTATAAAGTCATAAATAAGCCCCTTGTGAATCATTTGTACATCGTTTAGTATGGAGGAAGGTGGTGAGGATGAGTTTGAAAATGGAATGAATAAAGAACCTCATTTTTTATTTTTTTCCACGTATTTATTTATATTCTTTCATATTGTACGACCATATACGAAATGGTATGGATGTGAAACTTACATGCCTTGAAAGATAATTTAATTTCATACATTTTTTGTTCTTACCAAGTCAAAATAAAAGGTCGTTTAAGTTGTCTACTGGTCAAATCTTTCTAGTTACCCAATTCAAAAACTAGTTTTTTTCAGCGTAGCAATCCATTTTTTAGGGTTATGTTTGAAAGAAACTTTACAATATTTTGAGATATGTCGTATAACATCTAAATGGGTATCTAAAAGTGGTTTTATATTTCTGATATGAATCCTATAGTGAAATTTATAGCAAAAAAAATAATTTGTTGTTGTAATCAGACCTAAAGAGCATATTGCCAGTCCACTTTTTGATTGGTGTGTTTCAAAAAAATAATAGCCAAGTTTTTGATATGTTTTGTAATCCCCAAAAGGGTATCTGAATATGCAATAAATTTTCCAATATCTTATCGACATCAAAAGTTATGCCCTGTTTTGTCATTTGTGAGGGCTAGTAGAAATCAAGACAGTTTATGTGGAAAGCATACAAGTTGGAATAACCCCTGGGTTTGAGAGTTGTTAAGGGTTGGAAAATATCATGTTTACTTGTTCTAAAATATTCCCATGGTCAGTGGAGTCATGTGAGCCATTAAGCCCTTGATTGATGTGTGTAGCCTATGGGGCATAGTGACCTTGTGAAGGGGAAACTTGGAGTTTGTGAAGAATGATGTGAAAGTGTTGATTGGGAATCCATTCTATGATGAATCCATATCCATTTGAAGACTTGAAATGCCAAGGACCTATCCTTGAGAGAGAAATGTTCTAATATAGTTGTTTGTATTGGGAATGTGAGGAAAGATATTAGCCCATTATTGTGAAATATGTCTACATGTTGTTGAGTGGAACCCTGTTGGTATTGAGTTGTCATTGATGTCAACTGGTATTGCAGGCTACCAGTAGGGTGTGTCAACCGGGTATGAAGAATATTGAACTAGCATAAAGAACAGAAGTATGATTATGTGTAGACATATCATATCATCGGTATAAGGTGAGATGCATGAGCGAGTTGGCATGCTTGAGTATTAACTGGTAAGGCATAAACCGATATGATGGCTGGTTGTTTATTTATGATGAAAAGGTGGAATATTAGATGAATCACAACAACACCCGATGAGTTGAACTAAACGAATGGCATGAAGACATACTGGAAGGCAAAATGAACCGTCAGGATGATATGATGCTAATAATAATAGTTGTTCTGTGTGTTAGTCATATCGATAAAGGTTTGTTTCGGTGTAAGGGTTTGTACCAACAAAGATGTTCAGGGTTGAACCGACTCTTTGTCAGTGAGTTGAAAGTATGCTGATGTGTGCCTTGGGGAGCTGAGGTGGCAAACATGCAGAGGGTGATTAAATGTTCATCGACATGGTTGTCCGTGTAGTTGGTGGTCATTAAATGATAAATCCACAAATCATGGGATATTATCTGACTGTTGTGGATCAAGGAAGAATGGACGATGGAGAATGATGAGGTAGTTGTTGGCTTGGTGATTGGGACATGAAATCTGATTGTAGATTGACCTTCAGTTAGAAACAACTCGATGTAATGAGGTCGACAAAGATCAAGGTCGTAAAGCAAGGTAAAGTTTGCTATTTTTAGAAAACATGCATTGGATGAATAAAAACATGTACGTATGCATCTCCCCAAAAGCAGGTGAACGATCCAAGGCAGATTGAATCAGATTTGATGCAGATTTGGTCGAAGGAAAGAAACCCTAACCACCTGATGTTTGAATTTGTTTTTTGCGGGAAAACTTGTTTTTTAAATTTACAAGTCAAAATTGATAAGACTGCTGCTGTGGAATGATATGTGATGATGTTGGTGAATGAAAGAGAGATAGAAAATATTGTTTAAGTGAAAAACAAGGAAAATCTCAAGTGATTGTGTGTTGAAGGAGAAACCGACAAGGTGTGTGAATCGGCAAAGACAAAACGTCTCAAAGTGTGAGTAGGTGTGAGGTGAATACAACAAACAAAGGAAGGGAATTTTTTAATAGAGTAAGGACCAGAATAAAGGTAGTGTTGTAGTGAGTGTGGAGGTTTCACAGACTGGTAAGATTGAAATCTGTAGAGCAGTGTATTGAAGGGTTGCAAAAATTCATTTGCAATAGGAAAGTTATTTTTTGTGTTTGAATCTTCATATTATTTTCATTGGTAGGTGCTTAGTGCAAGGGTTGTAGCTCCTTTAGGTTGTATCCTATAAGTTGTTCAAGGGTTGGTGCTCCTTTGAGTCGGTGCTCATAAATCAAGGGTTGGTGCCCTAAAATTGTAATTAGATCTTTTACATTGTGAGGTTGGATTGGAGCAGAAGATTTCCAACAACTATTCTCACCGAGGTTTTTCCCACATTGGGGTTTCCTCGTATATCTAGTGTTATGTGATGCATTCTTGTGTATGAGTTATGTTGATGTTTTAGCAAATCCTTTCACACACTTATTTTGCACTGTTTGAGCTACCAGTCAACACTCAGTTTGTTTTATATTGTAGCAGTATATCCCTATTGAAGAAAAAGTGTTCAAATCACTGATTCACCCCCTCTCAGTGATCCACTGTGTCCAACAAACCCCACTTACTGCATCACTAATCCGGTTATGTATCAAATATTGTGGTGAATCTTTGAGCTCAAAAATTTAATAAAATAAATTCTATGGCGATTTAAATAAGACTAAAATAAAATTTTGTAAAAATGTGGTGATTTGGGTCACCTTAAAAACTGAATTATTAGCCAATTTTTTTTAAAAAAAACCAACTAGCAAATATTAGCCACTAAAAAATCATTGATTGTGAGCAGCTTGAAGAGTTCTTCCTCCTTCTTCAACACTTGTTCTTTCTACTTCTTTCCCTTCTTGCTAGATATAATCATTGTATATTGTATCAAGTATTGTAATCATGGATGATTTGTATATTGAACACTCCAAGAGGAGATTGATGTAGTTGAAACTCACAATGCTGGAATCGGCCACAAGTATGATCTTGTATGCTTCTGAATTCTTGATGGATCATGTTAATATCATAGGAACTTTTCAATTGGTGTCTTAAAAAGAACATAAATATGCTTTTCATAGGACCAAAGATTGATTTAGTTATCTCCTATTGTGATCATAAGATGTTGTATAGTGGATTTGAGCCCTTTAGAGTCAATTTGGGCTCCACCAAAAAAACTTGATGTGTTTATTGGAATCCAATTGTCGATTTTAGTTGTATTGGACTCTTTTGTGTTCGTATGCTGTGGTTATGGGTGTTGTGAGTTGAGTTGTAGCGAAGTGAGTCCACCCAGACTTTGTCTTGTTTTGTAAGAGCAACTTGGTGATATGGTGTCACTCGACTCAACTCATTTCTACACCTTTTTATCATTTTCTCCCTATTCTTAGATCATATGCACATTTTGACTTTACAAAGGCGTTCAGGGTGCCCAAGATATTTCACAATCCAACCAAGAATCTCACTGGTGTGAACGAATGGGTGTCTCAAAGGATGACAACATAGATTACTAGTTTCATGGACACTAGCATGTCCTAGAGACACTAGTTGCTTTGCGGAAATTACTTTGTTAACTTGGATGATGCCAAAATAGTAGAATCTAGCACAAGATCTCATGTCATCTCCAATTGAAAATAGTTGTATCCATCACCTTATGATTGCATTCTGTGATTTGTCAAAGAGAAATTACCATGAAAATTTGTAAGAAGAGTATGTACTTTATGTAAATCATTTATTGTTTTATCTCTCATTCTCTACTTTCTGTCAAAAGATGATAATGGATGGTGCCAATAAGAACAACTTAAGTTTATATTTTAATTGCATTCTATTTACACAGATTGATAAAAGCAATTAAAGTAATATAACAAATTAAAAAGCTTATCATCGTATGTATATATCAGAACATTGATACAATACTACTTATCACAAAAAAATATATGAACATCAAAAGCTTATCAAATATTTATTGATTTTTTAAATAGATTCTAGATGCTTGTAGAACACCATGTGACCTTGCGACAATTTGTTACATCATCTTGTGAACGACTGCTCTTGAACACCAAACACAGAGATTCCATCATTCTGAGCTACTCTTCTAAACATTTGGATACATTGAAAACTTTAATGTACCCAATCAAGGTAATACTTTCATTACTAATTTCCAAAAGCTAACAGTAACATTCAATGGTGATTAAGTAAAAAATTCCATAAAATATCTGCTTCTAAGAGCCAATTATCTGTGGTGGCATGCCTGTGTTAAATCTCCCCATCCCATAATTCTTCGAGAGTCTTGTAGGGGCTGGTTGTACTATTGACAAAATTCTCTGCCGGCAGTAACTTTCGCTGTTCAAACTTGCAAATCTTGTCATGATCATCGGGAGTCAGCGACCAATCAAAGATTTGAAAATTTTGAGATATTCTGCCTGTGTTGTAGCTCTTAGGCAACTCACTCACTCCTTTCTCTAACGCCCACCTTAACATAACCTGCAGTTGCACACCACAAAATCTAAGTTTCTAATTCATGCCCAAACAAAAATTCCAAAATAATCAAATAAATACCTGAGCTCTAGTCTTTCCATGCTTTTGGGCAATTTCTTGCATCACGGGATTATCCATCACTTCGTTAGAACCCCACGACTTATTATGTCCTCGTAGAGGAGCCCACGCACTGACATGAATGTTATGCTTGTTGCAATAATCTCTCAACTTCTTTTGCTGCCATTGTGGATGCATTTCCACCTGTAATTACATACCAAAACCATAATACACTCGATACAATTCAATAAAATCAAACTTTATTGAGAAGTGAAGATAGCCTTTGGATCAGATGGAAAGCAAGCCTCTAAAACAGAAAAATATACTTTACCTGATCAACAGCAGGGGGAATCTTAGCATATTTCAGCAAGCCTTCGATTTTCTTAGAGGAAAAGTTACTAAGCCCAATGGCTTTGGTACGCCCCATCTCCATGCACTGCTCCATTCCCTGCCAAGTGGACTTTATGTCTAATGGCAAAAAGTCTTCTTCTTTGATCGGGGTTAGTGTCTCGTCTGTTCTCAGCTTGATAGGCCAGTGGATAAGGAATAGATCCACATAACCTAGTTGCATATTCCTGGATATTAGAAACAACTTTCGATAAGTAGGTCTACAAAACAGAAGAAACAGACGACTGAATTTTTAAAAAGGAAACCATACGTTAAACTATCCTCGATTGCAGCAACAG
Organism: Cryptomeria japonica; assembly: GCF_030272615.1. NCBI lineage: Eukaryota > Viridiplantae > Streptophyta > Pinopsida > Cupressales > Cupressaceae > Cryptomeria > Cryptomeria japonica. The sequence goes on along the minus strand of NC_081415.1, from coordinate 26,339,375 downwards.
GGTCGTCGTGTTCTGTATTCTTCAGTTTAGTGGTGACAAAAACATCTTCTCTGCTGACGAGCTCACTCTGAAAAGCTGAATTCAGAGCTTTCCCTAGTGCATGCTCTGAACTGTAAATCCTTGCTGTGTCAAAATGTCTATTAACCAACCTATAGAGAGAGAAAGGGCATTAAAAAATAACACAACTTCAGATGATCATAATCGGACTGCCCAAGTACATTCTTAGAACAGAACAAAGGACGGTTCATAACCCATTTGTAGTAAAATATGGAAACTTTTTATAAGTTGAAAGAAAAATCTCTTCCCACAATGTAGCATTGTATTTGAAAGATAGAACAATGCATCCTATATCAGGTAGAAATGATAAAACTGCTAATTAAGAAAGTGAATACCTGAAGAGCAACATTCACGGCTGCTTTAATATCCTCCTCGTTCTTATTGACTGATGAAGTTCCCAGCCCCAGTAATGGAATCCGGGCTCCTGTATTGAGCTTAGCACTTCCCCCTACGATTCCCATCATGTTCAGCTTAGCACTTCCCCCTACAATTCCCATTATGATCCCTGCAACCATTCACAGACCCATTTATTTCTCTATGATACAAAATTTTATTTACTTTTTGGTTTGCATCCTTTGTGATTAAATTCTCCAAATTTCATTACCTTTGCTGAGATGATGTAGATAAAGAGGCCACAATGGAGCTGGTGTAGAAAAAAATGGCTTTAAAGCTATACTGAAATGAAAAAATTACTGCTCAACCCTGTGATCGGTCAGGTCAGAGAATTGGGTGGCAGTAAGCAATTTATTGAATGGAGAAATTTCCAGTCTATTCACAAAGAGGGTGGATGGTCTAATGGGGCTGTGTCTATTCTGGCTTCAAAATGAACGAATCTGTCAGATTAACAGGACGTGTTATGCATTCTCAGCCGTTAAATAAAAAATCTATGTCTAACGGGCTGTGTCTATCCTGGCTCCAAAATGATCGAATCTATCAGACTAACAAGACGTTTATGCTCAGCTGTCAGATAAAAAATCTACAATTGAAAATTGAGACTAACATCACCTGTTAATCATGCCATACCATTTTTTAGAACAAAATAGATGGATCCCTAATGACGACTACAATCCGTACTATCATTTTGAAACCAAAATAAACTGTGCGTCTAATGGGAGGCTATGCAGAATCAACGTACATCTCGTCTTGGGAGTGGTCTCATCACTCGACTGTCACTCACATGGTTATAATCTTTTTGAATTTGTCTCTGTGGAAAATTGGAGACAAGACCTAGAACAATATTTTCAATACAATAAATGGATCCAGTAGTCCTTAAATCTGCAGAGCACGCTGATGCGACTGTACATTGTTTTAAATTCAATAAAGCTGTTTTGCAGTAAAAGAACTGTCCAAAAGGCTGACTGTACCATGATATTGATTTCTATTTCATTGCATTTATTTAATTAATCTAAGATCATTTTATGTCTTTAAATCTAAATTTTAGTAAACCTAGAATTCATAACCCTAGGATTGAATCCTCATTAGGGCTTTTTTAAGATTTGGATTTTCTACTTAAATGCTATCCATATCATCCATTTAATTGGGTTTTAGATGTATCTTTATTTGTGTCCTCTTATCTTTTCAACACCCATAATGGTATATGTATTTGAACTATTCCATCTATGTTTGGATTGTCCATCACCATGGATTCTTATAGGTCATTTTTTTCTAATTGATTTAGATGTATATAGCTATGATTGTATATTTTAATATCTTTTATGACTTGTAGTCTTTCCATCCTTAAAGGACTCATGATATTTTATGCTAAAATAAAGATAGATTTTATATGGAGGTATTGTTTTATTATTTCCTTATTATTACCTCATTTATTGTGTTGGTTAGTGCATATCCTTTTCTTTAAGATTCACTTATCGAACTTATCCATGACCTTCATATTGATGATGTTTCTCCAATGGCTTGCAGTAACGATGAGCGTATAAGCTATGAGGTTTTACTAAATGAAGATGCTACACATTTTTGTAATGGATATGGCTTATGTTATACCTTATTTACATATTCATCACATTGTTGTACCTCATTCTAAGCTCTCTCTTATATGTCATGATAACAAATGTGTCCATCCCAATAGATTCACATTATTTAGATGAGATATTTTATTTCCTACATATAATGATGTTTCTTATGATGAACATTCTCTTAGATCTCATCTCATCTATATAGATATCCATTATATTATTTTCCATAGTGAGACATCTCATGATCATAACACACGTTAAAGTAATAATTCATTAACTTTTTATGTGAATGTAAGTGGCATTTCCTTGGCTCCTTTATCGTTACAAGATCATATTATTTATATTAGTGAGGATTTTTTAGATGATGATTATAATAGTTTGATTGATGCATATTTACTTATGAAATATTTATTTCCTCTTAATTAAAAGTATTTAATGCTAATTATATTTTATTGATAGGTGAATTTAGAATTTAGAATTTAGAGTATTATGATTGCTTGGTTTATATTTGTTACGCCATCATTCTCTTACTGAATTAGTACATTATTTTACTATTTATAAATATGATTATCTCATTTTTATCAACTTGGGTATTAGAGATATTGTTGATCTTTCTCATGACCTATCTCTTAATATAATTTCACTTATTTTTCCTACCATTGATCTCAATTATGTATCAACTCATTTATGTCTTTAATTCCTTTCAATCTTCTCCTAAAGATATGCCTACATTTTATGTTCACACAATTTGACATCCACTTTGAAAGCTAGCTAGAGGCAAAAATTATCTAATTTGACAACTACTTTTACCTTCTATTATGACTTACCTTACCTCCCTCCCATAAATTATCATGATCCTAATTCATAAATTACATAATATTTTATACTTCTTTATTTATTGATTTGTCTTTCAATTTTAAAAATAATAAAATAAAATAAAAAGGTCTAAATTTAAAATCTATTATTATTATAAAGATTTAAATTAATATTTTAAATATTATATTAGGAAGCTTTTAAAAAATTCATAAAAGTGTTATATTAAAAGCATAAATAAAATAGAAACTCTATCTAAAATATATTATTAAAAATATTTTAATTAATATAATAAAAACCTTTTCTAATATATTTAAGAAAAGGGAAAAATAAATATCATTTTATATATTCTTTATTATGAAAAAGTTCTTACTTAGAAAGAGATTGGATTCTTATAAAGAAAAGAAAGTTGTCATAAAAGAGTCAAAATTTTAGAAAGGAAAAATAAAACTTAGCCAACTTTTTAGATTAGAATTTTCCAAATATAAAACTAAAAGATTCTCTTTCCATGTAAGGAAAGTTATAAAAGAAATAAGTTGTCAAATAAGTATAAGGATGAGATAACAAATTTTGGGAGGGGATATGTTTTCCAATTTTGAGAGAGAGAGAGAGAGAGAGAGAGAGAGAGAGAGAGAGAGATGTAAGGAAAGTTATAAAAGAAATAAGTTGTCAAATAAGTATAAGGATGAGATAACAAATTTTGGGAGGGGATATGTTTTCCAATTTTCACATACAGAGAGAGAGAGAGAGAGAGATAGAGAGAGAGATGTAAGGAAAGTTATAAAAGAAAAAAGTTGTCAAATAAGTATAAGGATGAGATAACAAATTTTGGGAGGGGATATGTTTTCCAATTTTAACATACTGAGAGAGAGAGAGAGAGAGAGAGAGAGAGAGAGAGAGAGAGAGAGAGAGAGAGAGAGAGAATGTAAGGAAAGTTATAAAAGAAATAAGTTGTCAAATAAGTATAAGGATGAGATAACAAATTTTGGGAGGGGATATGTTTTCCAATTTTCACATACTGAGAGAGAGAGAGAGAGAGAGAGAGAGAGAGAGAGAGAGAGAGAGAGAGAGAGAGAGAGAGAGAGAGAGAGAGAGAGAGAGATAAGTTGTCAAATAAGTATAAGGATGAGATAACAAATTTTGGGAGGGGATATGTTTTCCAATTTTCACATACACAGAGAGAGAGAGAGAGAGAGAGAGAGAGAGAGAGAGAGAGAGAGAGAGAGAGAGAGAATTACTCTCTTCAAAATAAACCCATAATAATGGATTAGAGGTTGCATTGACTCTTTTGTGGAGAAAGTTAATCAATCTTTATCAACTTTTTAGTCAGACATAATAATTGTAGATCTAGAAAAGCTGCACAACAATAGAGAAACCAATTTATGAGCATGTCTTGTTTTTAACTTTGCATGCATGATACCAAGTCTTGTGTTGTTCAAATCTTCTTTCTGTTTGCATTTCTAGCTAACTATTTTTGGAGCATGTAGAATGACAAGTATTTGTATATGCAATCTAAATATTTTTATATAACATCTCGTTAAAAAACTTGGCTTGACTAATTATGTCTGAGTTTTAACTCTTTCAATTTCATGTTTTGTATTCCCATTTCCATGCTTGTATTTATTTGAACTTGAAGAACTGAAAACAAACATTATACTTTACTACATAGGCATTTTTGGCATTAGCCTAATTGTATTTTATTTTGGAAACTTTATTATGCATGTATAAGTAACTATCTTTCTCTGCTTGGTATGTGCTATCCTACAGAAGTATCAATCTATGAATTTGTATTTGAGGATTTCCATTTCCAACTTCTAATCAGGTTTATAACTTATTACCTCCAACTAGTTTCAATGGATATCCTTTTAGGTACAGTTAGTGAGATCATAGGTTAGTTCTCTAACAAATATAGTTTTGGTCCATCTAGATACTTTGTCAAGATGAGGTATTATCATGAATACACATTATTTAATAAAATCCCATGAACATTTCATGAATGCTCATTCTTTGTCTTCACTTATTATATCATTATATGTATTGTATTCTTTTTATGAGTGCATACAATGAAAATGGAATGAGAAAAATATTGTAAAACCATAAAAGATCCAACCATAAGAAACCTTAGTTCTACAATAAACATCCACTATACACCAATGAAGAAACCTAAAATATGCAAATCACAACAAAATGCAATGATAATACCATTCACATGCTTAGTAGGGTTTCATCTCCGTTGTCTCCTATCTCCATTGATCTTGTTTGATATGGTTGCTGTCAGATTTTGTATGTGCACAAGAGCTCAACAAAGAACAAATTGTGGTTGTGTAGTCGATTGATCACAAGAATATTGATTGCATATGTCATTAGGGTTATGAAAGGATGAAGGAATCCCCTTCTATAGAGAAGACCTTAGAAAATGGAAGGATAGGATTAAGAGTTGAAATGATAATTGGTCGGCTAGGATTAAAGGGTAAGTATAGAAAATGGGAAAATAATAAGAGGGTAGTTATGATAAATGAAAAGTGTCATGGAAGGAAAAAGATAATGAACTAATTAAATAAAAGAAGATCTATTTAATTAATAGAGGAAGTGGGGTCAATAAAATATTTATTTAATTTAGGGAAAGGATAATTTAAATAAATAAAAATATTTATTTAAATAGGGAAAGGCTAGAAGAGGATAAATGAATTAATTAAAGAAATAAAAATCTATTTAATTAATAGGTTTAGGATAAAATAATTAAATAAATAAATATATTTATTTAATTAGAACATGAAAATTTTAGGTGTCTACATTTTGCCCCTCTTTGAGCCTATGCAACATGTCGTGTTGGCTCAAAGAAGATAAGATTCTCTGATATGAATTTTCCCTAGATATGAGAGTGTTATTCCCCCTTGAGAGATTGGGTGAAAGATTCTAAAAAAGTACAGACAATCTCTCGATAAGAAAGAAAGGCTAGAAGGGATAAGGATAAGATGACAGGGTGATGCAAGAAAAAACTGGGCTCAAAAGGGATCAATGGGCAAGAAAACGATGACACGAGGCAAGTACAAACAATTAGGGTTCCATAGCTTATATATGGAGGCCATGAGGGAAATCATCCTCATTTACATGTGTGGCAGTTAAGAGATCTAGAGCAAGGAGTACTCAGAGAGCTTAGGAGAGCAACCAGTAGTCAAGACACCATGGCAGTCAGATTGCACCAGTTTGATCGAGTTTGACAGCTTGAGTGACCCGGAGTCATGGGTGAGTCAGTATGTACCCCAAACTTGCTCGGTCATTTTTCATTTATGATGAATTTATTAGGCTAGGAAGTAGGTTAAAGAAAAAATGCATAATTGGTGTCTATGGTTATGAATGCATCTACGTAGGTTTAGAGTGCGCCTATGGTGTGAGAACACATCTAGGCTAGGTAAAATCGCGTTTGGGTTTGTAATTGCGTATGGGTCATGTTTTTCCACATTTGTGGTATAGGGTGGCATGTAGGTTAGATGGTCATGTCTATGTAGAAAAATGCCACATTTGCATTTAAAATGCATCTATGCTAGATGAAATTGTGTATATGAAGTAAAAGTGCATCTTGGTATATTCTTAATGCATATATGTCCAGGAAGGCTAAAATCAATAATTATGTGATAAACATACAATGTTGATTAGTTAAGTTGTCGAGAGGATACACTTAGATAGGTGCCCCGAATAGGAAAGGATAGGTTAGGGTAGGAATTAGCCACCATGTGATAAACAAGTATTGCCAATTGGATAAACTTCTTACATATTAAACTCAAACAGGTGCCCCTAGGTAGATAGGATGCTAAGAAAATCTAGGATAAGTCATCGAATTGATAAAATCTGATGAGTTCTCTAGCAAGATAGGATAAAGACTGAGTGCAATGTGATAAACATATAAACTAATAGGATGCAGTGCTATGTGATAAGCATACGCACGACGATAGAGCCTGATGATAAATACCATGTGATAAACATAAGCACCACTAGGCTAGGATAAGATAAGATAAGATTAGAAGCACTATGTAATAGACATGACTACTAGGACTGATGCGATTGGTCTAATTGATTATAAAAGTATCTAGCTTAGTTGGAGTCATGAGAGAGATTTCCTATGACATAGCGGCGAAGGCCAAACTTGACTGATGAGGACCAAGAAACTATAGAGGCTATGAGCTTGCGGCACAACCAATTTGTGCCTAATATTCGGGTAAACACATGATTGCTGACTACTCTTGTAGAGAGATGGCACCCCGAGACATGCTTGTTTCAGTTGTCGATCGATAAGATGTCGATTACATTGGAGGATGTGTACAAGATTTTGTGAATTCCTATCACAGGAGAGCTAGTGGTCTATAACTGAGAGGGGGATGTGGATACACTATGATGAGTCTTTGAAGACCCGAAGCTAGAGACCAAGGGAGGTCACATTAGCTAAGAGGTTATGTACTGCAATGGACATGTGCTAGAAGCAGTGGTTGGAGGAGTGATCAGTGGGTTATTGTGTCCTGATAGGGTTACTCAAAGATTAGCTACATGATGGGGGAGATCATTAGAGATGCTCATGACACAGAGGACTAGGTTTGCTTGGGGACCATGTGTTTTGGCAAATTTATACCAAGAGATTCATTAGCTTGTATACCTCAGTGACTGCAGGTTAGGACACAGAGTGACATTGCTGCAAGTGTAGGATTATGAGCACATAGCTATGATGAGGCCAATAAATTTCAAATTTAGAGGACATAACTAGTCATATGTACAAACTTATGGTATGATTTCTCCTTAGCCACGGCTTGGGAAGTTAGAGTACTTACACAAGGATATTTATGTCATTGATACAGTCATATGGTGACCCTATATGGATTGTGAGGCATGGATAGAAGATGACACTAAGCTACCTTTTTTCTTCAGTGCTAGGTATTAGATTGGGCAGACACCTTATATTTTTTATCGACAGTTGGTAGATAGGATATCTAATAATTTTGGAAAGGTACAATAGATGCCATAGGGATCTAGGGAGTTTGCTCACATAGTGCAGAAGCATGTACACTGGGGTCCCATATTGTCCTATGATACTGCGATTGTTGAGTTTCAGGCGATGGTACCTATGGCATGGGATTTATTGCGGGATATAGCAAATGCAGGTATGACACAAGATTATGAGGCATACTTTCTTGCACATCCATTTCCACAACTGATAGGACCAATAGAGCTAGTACCCAGTATAGATGATGATGATGATGACGATGGGGGTGGAAGATGAGGGAGATGAAGGAGAGAGGGTATGAGGAGGAGGGTAGTATGGGGGAGAGGAGGAGAGGATGGAGGACATGATGAGGTAGGCAGACCACCTCAACTTGTGATGGGTAGGGGAGGATAACCAAGACAGGTTGCGGGATAGGTATTGATATAGGGTGCACAGGAACAAGGACATGATGTACAGGAATAGGGACAAGATTCCTTGGATTAGGAGAGAGATGAGGGGATGGAAGAGGCCACTGGTGGAGGGGATGAGGAGGAGGATGAGATTATCATGCTCAGAGAGATTACCTAGGGACAAACAAACAAGATCGATGACCTAGAGAGGGAGGTGACTAGACTATAGAAGGAGGTACGAGAGCCTCAAGACGAGAGAGATAGATTTGACAAGTGATACACAACCACTGAGGAGATCATCTAGATAGCTAGGGCTAGCCAGTAGGGAGACTCGAGATCAGGTTTGTTAGCAACAATCAAGAAGGAAGACTGAGAGGGGGGTGAATGAGTCTTCACCAAGACACCACAAATTAAACTTCCAAAACATTAACTAACAAACCACAACAATAACAGATAAGCAAATTAATATCACAACACATAACACTAAGGTTTTGACATGGAAAACCTGATTAAGGGAAAAACCATGGTGGGAACCTACCCACAATAAGATGATACTCTACAGTAGTATGTGAAAATATTATTATAGTGTCATCAAATTGTGACCCTTGCAATTTTCAACCGTATTTGGTTCTTTGCATCAATAGACGAATCCCTAAGCTTGATTGGAGACTCGAGACATGCTTGAAACATCAAAAACTTGCATTTTCCACCATGTTGCACTACCTATTGTCACTGCCTATCCTAAATTAGGGCAGGATAGGGGTGTGGCATCCCTTTCCCTCCTAGGACAAGGGAGTGGTGACCATGTCCTCATAGGACAAGGGTGTGGTGCCCTTGTCGTAGCCCTATTTTGGGCCTCCTTTGGTCCTATCTTGCATTGGGCTTGTCAATTGTTGAATGGGAAAAGTTCTCCTATGTTGGCCTAAGATGAAAAATTAGCTAAACACCCCTAATTGGAAAGTATATAAGGAGCACTTCCCCTCCTATTTACATAAGGCTGATAAGAAAAACAAAAATAAGTGACAACAAGTTGATCATAAAGCGAAATAAATTGCAAACCATTCAAGCATTCATTGAGCATATCAAGTCTTCTTTCAAGGCTAGGTGTTGCATTCAAGTCAAGGATTCAACCATTGAAGAGGAGATTCCTATCAACATTCAAGACATCTTATTTCACATACCCTTTCAAGAAAATTCATCAACATTTCAATTGAATCCCCTTCTTGAGGTGGATTTTACTTTAGACATTTCCTTTTATTTACGTGCAACATTTTTCAATCACTTGGTTAATTCCAAAACGGTGTTTGACCTGAAGGTTTTCAGGAAGTTATGTAGCGGAAAAAATTCCTACACTAACCTTGAGAGGGGGGTAATGTAAAAACTTTTTTAGATCATCACAACAATTACGGAAAACAGAAATAGATATAATAACATTCAAACCATAACACAGTGATTTACATGGGGAAAACCCTTTCGGGAGAAAAACCCCACACTCCAAAAGCCACCGAATATATTATTCACCAATCAAAACATATTATATACTTCCAGAGAAATCTCTTTGCAGGAGTACCAGTAATTGGAGATTCAGAGGTAACTTAATAGCCTTAAGACTCTTACACACAACCTCTATCTCATGCACCTCATATATAGGAGATACAATACAAGAAACCGTCAAGTGGTATTATAAAACCATGAGCTAAAAACCACCCAATAAAGTGGAGCCAACCTTATCTCTGTTCTAGATGCCCTATGATGTGTCCCTCCCTTTTTATAGCTCATTTATGTGTCTGATGTATTTTATATTTCCTATTTAAGGAGAACAAACTTCTGAAGGCCATAACTTGTGAACCGTACATCTGATTGATGAACCATTTGAAGCCTCAGAAAGATCATGAAGTGCTCTATTGCCTCGTAAGATGCTACGCTACTTACACCCACTTTTCAGGATGTTTCAGGGCCTCTAAAGTCCTCAAAATCAAATTTAAACCTTTCATCGGACCCCTCCAAAACGAAAAATATAATATCCTCAAAACCACCTGTGATCTTGCGAAGTAACTTTATCGGAATGCTTATGTAGCCAACCAAAATCTTCGGGGAGAATTTCGCACTATTTTGTGCTCAAATGAAAACTTACTATAAATAGTAACCTCATGTAAATGAAAGGTTGAGACACCATTTTCCCAACAAAGGAAAACCCCCAATCCAAACAACATTTTCCTCTCTTTTCTATGTGTAGGTTGTAGGTGCGTGGTTGTAATTGCAGGTTTAGGCTTCATTTTCAGAGATGGAAAAACCCTTTTCGATGTGCAAATTTTTTGAAGGACCGGGTGCAACATGAACCTGGTCCTTGCAAATTTTTCTCAGATTTGCAGAGAAGCTTTGTCTTGACATTCTACTGCTAATTCCAGGTGCACAACTTCATCTCGCATCTCTATCCTAGGATATAATTTCTTCTTTGTCATTTCTTCACTTAGTCTCAATATGCTTAATTCAACTAGCCTATTATAACTTTCCTAATGCATTTTAAATTCCCTACAATTCACTTAGTATTCAATCTCTTTCCATTGGGATTGGATCTAGTGAATTCAACTCCTCTTTTAAATGTAATGTGTGTGAAAAGTTGAAGGGAATCCTTTGTGAAACTTTTGTTTCTCTTTTGAGGGGAGTAAATCCTTCCACTTGATTTCTCCTCATCACTTTTCACCATATCACATTTTGGTGAACCCGGCATCTTACATGCTTTAGATTGAAAATTATTGCATACTTTTCATTTACAAGTTTAATTTTCTTGTAATTTACAAAACTTAGTGGTTAATTAATTCAAAACCCTAGTTATTAAAATTAAAATTGAACTTGTATTTTGCAAAAATTGCTATCTATTGTCTTAGATCTGAAAATTACATTGCTTATCAAATTCACTTCTTTCATTGTCTTGTTCAATTTGCAAATCAAAATTTCAAAATTCAATGGCTAGGTCCTAAAACCCTAATTTTCAAATTTAATTGGATTTTGTGCAAATTTGAATCAATTTCAACCAATTTTAGTTTTCTAAATATTATTTAAGGTGGCCCTATCCATTAGGTTTGACCTTTTTCAAAATTGCAATTCAATTTCTTATATTTTTCAAAACCCTAATAAGGTCCCATTTCGACATTCAAACCTTAATTTCACCTATCTAGAGGTTGTAAAATCATTCAATTTTTTGGGTTTAGATCTCAAATCATTGTAGCTTTCATCCCTAAAAGTTTCACAAAGGATTCCCTTCAAATTTTCACACACATTACAATTACAATGGGGAATGCACATGCATTTAGGCACACTGCCTAGAGCTTACTGCTCAAAAGATATATGCCCAGAAGGCTACAACCCTCAGGGAAGTCTCAACAACTTACAAAATGATTCGGACTACAATCAAGAAGGAATAAACTACAATAATAGTATCTACAAATGCTTGATGACAGTTCTAATTAAGCACAATTGTCTACGCTGCAATACCAAACTCAACACTATACCTCGCTGAATGATATATCATTGTTCGCACATTTACCTCTCTTTGATAATGTAGACATAATACCGATACCTAAATTACATAAGCATCTCACTTGTATATACAAATCATTAACCTTGATAACAAGGTCGGCTAAACCCTCAACCCTCAACTCATAATTACAAAAATTATAGTACATGATACGAAGATCGACCATTGAACCAATATTATGATTTACATTACTTAGCATGGACCTAATTCAAATTTTCAAATGATTACATCCACCGATAATCCCACCAAGATCAACCAGAACATGCTACACCACCAAAAATACCGCATAACACAAATTATCACCGGTTCAAAGAAATCACCAAAAAATCACTCAACAATCAATGTGGATTGCCAAAACAAATAGAAGATGAATAGGAAACACCATAAAGCACATAAGAATCATCCAAAACAATTACACAAACATCTCTTTTCAAATCTTCATCTGTCAACATCTCAAAGCTCAAGAACACAACCAATCAACAACTATCATGAGGAAATGATAACTTACAGAGCACCAAATAACGAACCATCGGAAATGAAGATACACAAGATCATCCCAAACAATAATCCAAAATATCAGCACAAGATCTAATCACACCGGAATATATCGGGGTGAACTCACAATAATGGTTCCCACTTCTTTGCCACTTTTGACACTGAGATGAACATTTTTAAAATAATCTTCGACTTCTAACAACTATAACTTTTAAAATATCAAGAATTTGAAGATGATGTAAATTAGTGATTTGTTGCATTTTGTGTGTAGATTCTAAATATATTTTTTTCAATTTTTTTTGAAGATTTTTAAAAAAATTTCCCATCTCCCTCAAAAATTAGTTTTTTACAGCAAACTACATTTCTTAAGAGTGATGTGTCTCTCGAAATATATAATTTTTTTTCTATAAATGATTAAAACTCAATTCTTTCGAATTTTGGTTTGTAACATCAATATCAAGGGCTTGCAGTTGGTTTGATAGTGATATGTTGAATATTTTTCATTTTATTAAGTTTTGAAGTCCGACTAGTTATATTTTAGACATAGGTGTACGTTTGAACACATAACTTGTTCTCTATATATCGAAATTCAATTTTATTTTTTTGTTCGAAAGAAGAAATCAATACCAAGGGAATAGATATTTTTCAAAAAAAAATTGAATTAGTTGACTATATTTCCCAATGCATTGAACAAAGAAGTTCATTTTCGGTGAAAAACCTATATTTAGTCAAATTTAAAAAAACAGTATCATAATAAATTCATAATGTAATAAAATTATAGTTGGTGGAAAGATTTCTTCAAGAAATACCATCCTATAGTTTTTGTGTGTCAAAATTCTTTCATTTGAGCCTCGAACTAGAGATTTCAAGGCCTAAATTCTACATAAAGTTGAAGAGTTTGGGCTGCAAAAGCATAGAAAGGGGGTTCGAATGAACACCCCTTCGAATGAAAGGGGTTCAAATGAACACCCTTCGAATGAACTCCCCTAGATTTATTTTATAATGGTTAAAAAATAGTTAAAAAGGGGGTTCGCTCGAAAGGGGTTTCGAGCGAACCCCATAAAATATTAATAAAATGGGGTTCGAGTGAACCCCAGTGATAACACATGTATGATCAAACTGGGGGATTCGCTCAAACACCCACCCCCCCCCCCCAAAAAAAAAAAAAAATTCCTACCCACAAATTTTGTTCATGGACAAAAGTGGGAACCATTATTGTGAGTTCACCCACCAGAGGGAATACCAACAAAAATACTAGTAGGAACAACATGATCCGGTAAACAAAGAACTGTAAATCCAATCAGAAAATCTTCCCAAACTCGCTGGAATAACTAATAGGAATATATTGACATCAATGACAAGAACATATCCTAGCAGTAGCAATGAACAACCAAATCAAACAATCTTCCAATAATATCCCCCTTTGGCATTGATGGAAACATATGCATATGAAAAACAATCAATGCAAAGAAAGAAGATATCACCAACAAACTCCCCCTAAGATCAAGATAGATGAAGCAATTTTTCACATGATCTCTCCCCCATTGACAACAATACCAAAGATTACCAAAACAAAAAAATCAAACTCTCTCCGCCAAAACAAAAACATGAATCTCTCTCTCACTAGGATACACAACCAAATCATCAGACTACACTAGCAGAGGAGAAACACCAACACATCAATCTAGATAAAAGAGTAAAGCTCTGAATTCCACCGGATTGATGCAACGCAATACATCTAGTTCTCATTGGGTGGGGTGGAGACCCTAACTTGTCTCTCAGATAGACAAATGTATCTACAGGAAAAGGCTTAATATTAATATCAACAATTTGTTCCTTTGTAAATACATATTCCAACTTCACCTTTTGTTCACCAACGTGCTCTCTCAAGTAGTTGTATTTGATTGATATATGCTTAGTCTTTGAATGTTGCATTGGATTTTTAGACATGTTTATAGCACTGCAATTATCATAGTATATAACAGTAGGCTCATCATAAGTAACTCTGATATCTTTAAACATTTGCTTCATCCACACTATTTGAGTGTAATTACTAGCAACAACAATGTACTCAGCTTTAGCAGTAGATAAAGATATTGAATCTTGTTTCTTGCTAGCCCATGAAATCAACTTCTTACCTAAAAATAATGCTCCATTAGTAGTAATCTTCATATCATCAACATCACCTGCCCAATCTGTGTCAGTATAAGAACATAACATGAAATCATCATTCTTTGGATACCATAAACCATAATCTTTAGTTCCTTTAGATATCTAAATATTCTTTTAACAACAGTAACATGACTCTCCTTCAAATCAAATTGATATCTAGCTGCCATATACACAACATGCATAATGTCAGGCTTAGTTTGAGTGAGATATAATAGTCCACCAACCATAGATCTGTATAAACTCTGATTAGCTTTAGGAGAATCATCATTTTTAGACAATTTACAACTAGTCACCATAGGAGTCCCAACCGGTTTGGAATCATCTAATCCAAACTTCTTGAGCAATTCCTTCACATACTTAGTTTGAGATATAAAGCTACCTTTTCATGTTTGTGCAATCTACAAACCTAAGAAAAAATTCATCTCACCAATCATAGACATTCCAAATTCTTTTTGCATGTCATCGACAAATTTCATACTCATATCATCATCACCACCAAAAATAATGTCATCAACAAAGACTTCAACAATCAAAATGTTATCATTTTTAATTTTAAAGTATAGATTACTAACAGTGGCATCTTTGACAAATCCCAATGTTATCAAGTATTTATGTAATCTAGCATACCAGGCTCTAGGGGCTTCTTTCAATCCATAAAGTACTTTCTTCAACTTACATACCATGTCACCATCATCTAACAATGAATATCTATCAGGTTGTTCAATGTAAACTTCTTCTAGATCACCATTCAAAAATACAGATTTGACATCCATTTGATATACCTTAAAATCTTTATAAGAAACATAAGCAAGTAATAGTCTAACAACTTCAATTCTGGCAACCAGAGAAAAAGTTTCTTCATAATCAATCCCTTCTTGTTGTCAATAACCTTTTCAAACTAGTGTGGCTTTATTTTTGACTACTTCACCGACCTCATTCAATTTGTTCCTAAAAAACCATTTAGTACCAATAACATTTTTATCCTTAGGTCTAAACACAAGTTCCCAAGTATTGTTCTTTTCAATCTGATCTAACTCTTCTTCCATGGCTCTAATCCAATTATCATCTTTACAAGATTCAACAACATCTTTAGGTTCAACGTTAGAAATCAAACATATCTCATTTGCAACTAACCTTCTTCTAGTCATTACACCTTTATTCTTATCACCAATAATCGGATTCTCAGAATGCTTCAATCTTACATACCTCAGAGTTTTCTGATTGTTATGATTCTCAGACTTAGGCTCATGAACATCCTCATTGGCAGCAACAATAGTCTTTATCTCTATCAGATCATTATGCTTAGGTTCTTTAGGCTGAATAGGAGCTAAAACAACATGTTGACCTTCATCATAAACTCTGATCTCCTTCCCAAGGTTTTCATTCACCTTGACACATGCACTTTCAACTATCTTTCTCAATCTCTTGTTATAACACTAGTAGGCTTTTCTATTTGTATAATATCCCAAAAAGATACCTTCATCACTTCTAGCATCAAACTTTCCAATACCCTCATCTCTCTTGATATAACATTTGCTCCCAAAGACTTTGAAATATTCCACAGTAGGAACATGAGCAAACCAAAACTCATAAGGAGTCTTACCGGTATCACCTTTGATATGAACTCTATTGAATGTATAGGTTGTAGTGCTAATAGCTTCTCTCCAATAAACCTTTAGAACATTTCCTTCAATCAACACAGTTCGTGCAACATCTAAAGTAGTATAGTTCTTCCTTTCAACAATCCCATTCTACTATGGGGTCCTAGGAGCAGATAACTGTCTTCTGATTCCATGCATCTCACTGAAAGAATTAAACTCACTGGAATGAAATTCTCCACCTCTACTAGATCTCAAATAATTCAACTTCAATCCGGACTCAGTTTCAACTTTATGTTTGAATATCTTGAATTTATCAAATGCTTCTGAGTTTTCCTTCCAAAATACAATCCACATCATTCTAGAATAATCATCAGTTAGTAACATAAAGTATTTATCACCTTGCACACTTCTAACATTTGTAGGTCTATACAAGTCAGTATGCACAAGATATAACAATCCATCTGATGTGTACCTTTTACTCTTGAAAGAAATCCTTGGTTGCTTACCCAACTGACATTCCTTACATACCGGATTAACTGGTTTAACAATCTTAGGTAAATCCCTAACAACTTGAGTAGAATTGATCTTGATCAATGAATCAAAGTTTACGTGACACATCCTTCTATGCCACAACCAACTCTCATCTATTTTAGCAATCAAACAACTTTTGTCATTAGCATTCAAAAGAAAAATGTTACCTTCAGTCTTAGTTCCAGATGCAATTTTTATACCGGATGCGTTCAAGATCTTGCATTTACCATTATTGAATTGTAGATCACAACCCTTATCAACCATCTATCCAACACTGAAAAGATTATGCTTCAAACCTTCAACATACAAGACATCATCAGTGTTATTCTTACCATCAAAAGAAATAGAACCTCTCCCATGGATTACACAAGCTTTGTCATCTCCAAATTTGACTATTCCACCATCATACCTTTTCATTCTTACAAATTTACTTTTGTCATCAGTCATATGGTGTGAACAATAATTGTCAATCACCCATTCACCTTTTTCTTCTACCTTAGCAGCCAAAGCTTTTTACTCAACGAAATGACTAGTGGAATCAATAGGCACAAGACTATCTTCTTTAATGGAAATGAACACAACTTCATCTTCTTTTGATTCCTCATTTGTAACACCTTCGTCTATAGCATAATAATATTTCTTCTAGTTCCTGAACTTCTGATTAGACCTATAAGGCTTATCATGCTTCTCATGCTTCTCATATATATCATTCCTATCAAACTTATCATGTTTTTCATACTTATCCATTCTCTTCGGACATCTAGAAAAAAAATATCCTATCTTATTACAAGAAAAATATTTGAAGGGTAATTTTCTATTATACTTACTAGCACCTTTAGGAAATCTTTGGGCAATCAATGCTTCCTACACTCATCAGGATCATATTTCTGCTTACCAGACACTGATGCTAATGCTTTTAATGTTGTCTCAAACTTTCCATGTGATTCACTAAATTCACTCAACTCAAATGTAGCAAGTTTTCCTACTAATACATCCCTTGTCACAATGGTTACACTCCGGATCTCATCAATAGCAGCAACCTTATGTTTATAGGTAGGAGGCAAAGATCTTAGTACCTTAGCAACAATCTCATCTTCTTCAATCTTTCCACTGACATATCTAATACCAAGGACAAGCTCATTCACCTTGGCAATGTATGAATGTATGTTCTCATAATCTTTCATCTTCAATGTCTCATGTTTCCCTTTCAAACTCTACAACTTAACAACTTTCACTTGAATATCACCTTCATACATAATCTCAAGCTTCGCCCAAATCTCATGTGCGGTCTGAAGTTCCATAGCATTTGTCATTTCTAAATTAGTCAGGGCACTAAGTAATGCTTCCTTTTCTCTGATGTTGTATTCAACTTCCTTAACCTTGCCAGGAGTGGATGGTCCATTCTAAGGAACAACATAATAATTCTTAGTAATCTTCTAATAATCTTCTCCAAGACATTTCAAATGCAGCTCCATTCGTTTCTTCCATATAGTGTAGTTGCTTCCATCAAACTTTGGACTGTCCATCTTGAAAATAATACCTTCAGCTTCCATCCTAGATCTCCTCAAGCGATTAAGATTCTACTGAAGAATCTATCTCTGATACCAATTGTTAGAAGCAATCAAGAAGGAAGACTGAGAGGGGGGTGAATCAGTCTTCACCAGAACACCACAAATTAAACTTCCAAAATATTAACTCATAAACCACAACAATAATAGATAAGAAAATTAACAGCACAACACATAACACAAAAATTTTGACGTGGAAACTTGTTTAAGGGAAAAACCATGGTGGGAACCTACCCACAATAAGATGATACTCTGCAGTAGTATGTGAATTTATTACAATGGGGAATGCACATGCATTCAAGCACATTTCCTAAAGCTCACTACTCAAAAGATATATGCCCAGAAGGCTACAACTCTAGGGGAAGTCTTATTGACTTAAAAAATGATTTGGACTACAATCCAGAAGGAATGAACTGCAATAATAGCATCTACAAATGCATGATGATAGTTCCAGTTAAGCACAATTTATTGGCATTCTACACTCTAATGAGAATTGATGGTGTTGTCATTGATATCAACCTTTAGGCAACCTTGTGGCAACCTTGTGGCATTCATCTGGTAAACCACCGATAGGCACCGACATCGGCATAGACATCTACATACACCGGTAGGCACTTCACGGGCAATGGCAACAATGCATACCGACACCCCTGTCGACAGGGAATAAACTTTTGTTTATTGTATTTAAATGTAATTATCTTTTGTAAAGCTGACATGGCATATTGTAAAAGACTCATATATATGTATGAGATCTTATAGGTCATTTGAAGAAGTATAGTATGGTAGAAGGTAGCATGAATAGATAATGTTTTGTATAAGGAGATATAGTTGACAGCGAAGGTTTTGGTTAAAGAATGAGCTTAAACCGGTACTGAACCTAGGATAGTTGATGCTTATTTGAAGCAGTACATTGTATTGGATTTTCATAATCCATTTTGTAAGTCAGTGAGACTTCTATCTTGTAGATTGAGCAGTGAGCTCTAGGTAGTTTGCCTTCCTACATGTGCAGGCCCCTCATTGTAAGTAATATTTATTCATTGGCCAGTGAGTGAATATTGTGGGTCACAAATCCCACCGAGGTTTTTCCCACACTGGGTTTCCTCATTAAACATCTTGTGTTATGGTGTGTTTTCTATGATATCTTTATTGTTCCTGTTTACTACATTAATTCTTATTTACCGGTACACTGTTTTGGAATGCAAAGTTCTTGATAAGGTTAAATATTCTGCTAACCAGTTAGATATTGATTCACCCCTCCGTCTCAATATCTTTGGTACTATCATTAATCCTAACAATTGGTATCAGAGCTTGGTCCTCTATTTTAAAAAGCCTAAAAACTTGAGGAAGATTCTGACACCGGTACAGATGGAGAACTTAAGAAAACAATTGGAAGGAGCTCTTGTAGACTATGATTTAGAGAAGTTGAAAAATATAAAACTTGAAGATGATCGAAGGACTGCACAGGAATTGATTCAAGGACTTCAGGAGAATCTTACCATAGCTAGAAATAAAAGAAAATAACTTCATGAGAAGATGCAGAATGATAATGATGAAAAGGAAACTCTTAATGAACTTGTGAACAAGTTGAGACAAGAAAACAGTACTATGAGGAATGAAATGCAAGATATGACTATGAGATTTTGTAAAGACATTGAAGATAGAAAGAAGAATGAAGATGACTTGACTAGGAGACTCAATGATGCTGGAAATGAAAATCTAAGACTTAGTCATGAAAATGATATGTTAAAGACAGATCTAATTCACATGCAACATGATAAAACTGAACTTATGAGACAAATGGGAATTCTAGAAAATGAGTTGGCTACTGCAAATCAACACAGAGAAATTCAAGAAAAGTTCAGAGGAACTTGATGATATGTTGAAAAGTCAGAAATATAATGGAGATACTAATGGACTTGGATTTGAAGTTGGAGAAAGTTTTGGTACTGCAAACAATTATGATCATAGTAAACCGGTAAGACAATCTAATGCTTACAAATTTAATGGTAAATTCTTTAACTGTAACAAGTATGGTCATAGAGCAAATCAGTGTAGAGTCAAAAACAATCAGAACATTAATGCACCCACTGGTCAATGTTCCAAATGCAAAAAAGTTGGTCACAATTCAAAAAATTGCAGAATGAATGTAAGATGTTATGTTTGTGGAAGATTTGGGCACTTATCTAATCAATGCAGAACACAAACCAGCATAGGATATGGAAAGGCTATTCAGAAGAATAATGTGACTTGTTATGCTTGTAACAAAATTGGACATTTGCAAAATAAGCAAGACTTCACTGACAAATAATAAAGGACCTGGTTTGAAAGGCAAAGAGAAGGTAGATGAGGTAAAGCAATGATTTTCAAAACAATGGATTAGGAAGAGAGATCAGAATGTTGATGAGACTATTTCTTCACCGATAGAACAGAGTATTACTCCACCGGTAGGAGATTGTTCATCCAACTGAGAAGTAACCCTTTGGGGGTATTGTAGAAAATTGAATATCATGCAAATTACCCTTGGTTGATGGTGAGAAGATAGATTTCTTCTCTACCGGCAGATGTGTTAAGTTTTCACTTAACCAGCGAGCATTTAATATAGTTGTTGAAAGAAATTTCATTATAAATCATCAGTTTTCCTTCATTTCTGATTCATTGAGAATTCAAATTAGCAGAGAGCGCGAAATCTGAGCGAAGGCATTCAAGGTGAAGGAGTGAAGAAATTTATTTCAAGCATTCAAACATTATCAGGCAAATAAAGGTATTTTTCAAATGGCTTCTTCTTTTGCTCCTGAACTTATTGCAAACCCTACTCTCATGGAAAACATAAAATGCCCTAGGCCTGTATTCAAAATTATTCCCGAGATAGCTAAGCAAGATGATTCCATAGGTGCATTTTCAAAGATTCCTAAAGGTGTAGCTTATGCTAAAGACCCTAGGATATATATTAACTGCAATATTGAAGAATTAGGTTCTGAGGAGTTGTTAAAAATATTTAGAACCGTAATTTCTGATGAAAATAGCATTATCAAACCCGAGCACAAGATTATTGAGACTTTAGGTTTTGTGGAAATTTTGAACATCCCTAAATTTCCACAGGAGGTAGTGAGAATTGTTCTAAGTAGGGCACATGGAGAATTTATTTGGTTAGACTTTGTCTGCAAATTCATCCGGCAAGCAATTAGGGCAGCAATCAGTTTACCCTCAACCAGCAACAGACCAGACAAAACTAGGAAGGTTCCTAACAACAAAGTCATGACCTTAACCAGAGCAACATCTGATAGTAGATCTCTGAGAGTAAATGACATCAAGGACATCAATGTGAGATTCATAAGTATGATTTTAGGTTACAAGACTACACATGCAAACAGACTTAATTTAGTTTCTAGTCTTTGCATTAATAGTGCTTATGAAATGGTCAACAATAATGCAAAAATAGATGTGTGTGAATGGCTGAAGGACGAACTTGTAGATAATTTGAGAAAGATAAAAGGTGATAAGAAAGGAGCATTCCATTTTTGCAATCTCTTAGTATGCCTAATTTTGTATTTCATAAAGGAGATCCCCGGTATTGGACAAAAATATTTTGGATATGACATACCGGTAGGCAAACAATTATAGGAAGCTTTCACCGGCATGGGTACTACAAAGGATAGCAACATAATTGAATACTTTAAAACTTTTCAAACCAAAATGAAAACTAGAGAGAGACTAGTGTAGTGTATAAATATGACAAAAAATCTGTTTTGTAATTAAGAAAGATGAGACATGGATGGAAGTTGTATTACCTAGAACTATATGGGTAATAGAGATGGGTTATGAGGTAGATCTAAACATAATTGAGACTTATGCAAAATCTTTGTTAGATGCACCTAAAGAACCAACTGAAGAAGTTTTTGGTAGTGCTGAAACAATTGAAAGTAATGTGCAAACAATGAAGCAAAGGAAGAAAAGAGAGAAATACATAAGAGATGCTTCTAAACAGGTAAAGGAAATCAAAGAAAATGTTATGAACATTGTATATGGTGAAAATGGATAACAACAATAACGATATTGAAAGGCTAAATGAATTTAACCACAAAACCCTAGCCTAACAACAACAAAGATCCACCATAACATATGAAGATTACCTAAGACAATGCAAATCAAATGAAATCACAAAGATTATACCATCACATGTCCAATAGGGTTTGGATCTCCATTCTTCCTATCTCCATTGATCTTGTTTGATGTATTTGCTCTCAGATTTTATGTGTGCACAAGAGCTCAACAAAGAACGGAAATGTGGTTGCAAGTAGGATCGCATATGCCAAGTAGTCAATTGATCAAGTAGTTAGAATGATTGATTAGAATGATTGATTAGGGTTGATAATGAAGGAAGAATCTCCTTATATAGAAGACACTATATGAAATGGAGGGATAAGATTGAGAGGTGTAAAAGATAAATGGTCGGCTATGATTAGAGGGTAGGTAAGGAAAATAATAAAATAATGAAAGAGGTAGGTACTGTATGAATTAAGAGATGAATGACATGTGTCATAGGTAGAAAAGGTTAATGAATTAATTAGATAAATAAAGATTTATTTAATTAATAGAAGAAGTGGGATAATTAAATAAATAAAATATTTATTTAATTTAGGAAAAGGATAATTTAAATAAATAAATGTATTTATCTAAATGAGAAATAAGGTTAGAAGAGGATAAATGAATTAATTAAATAAATAAAGATTTATTTAATTAATAGAAGAATTAAGCTAAAGTAATTAAATAAAAAAAGATATTTATTTAATTAGATTGGACAATTTTAGGTGTCTACAAACATAACTGGTATATCGGCTAGTGAGCTAGAAGGACTACAACCAGAGGCGCATATTTCACCGGTTGGCACATCATCTTACAGTGAAGGTATAACACATGATGACACTAACCCTGAATCGGAAATTCTATTCACCATGAATGTGGATACTCAGGAAGTGAACATTGTTGTGGATAAGGACAATACAAAGGTAAAGAATGATATTGCTGACAGTGGAAACATTGTTGAGCAACTGACAGAGATTGTTGAGGTTGAGATTCAAACAGAGAAAATAAAGCATATACTACAAAGTGAACAACCTTTGGATATTGAGATGAATACTGATGGTATAGATGTTGGCACTGAAAAACCTACTGAGACAGAGATACCGGCAGCTAAGCACACTAAGAAACCAATAGGGAAACCTACAGAGGCCAAGGTACATATTGAGATAGTGAAACTGGTAATCACTGAGAAACCCAAACCATTGCTAGTTGAAATGCAAACTTAAACTGATCACTGGAGGATGATACAAGAAAATTGGTTATAAATGTTGGAAGCACTGAGGTGATTAAGGTAGTTGGTTAGACATCTGGTACTTCATTAAGTGAATTCAGGCCTACTAATGTGACAGAGGTACTCTCGGACTCTATCAAGAAGATATCTGACTATAATGCATTGGCTTACAAAGCAATTGATGATACAATACAAATTCTTAAGATGATTGCACCAAAATATAATATAGATCATGTAAAGGATTCTTTAGGTTAGTTGGACACATTGTCTAAATTTATTTCTAGAAATGTAATAATAGTTGATAAGGTAAATGAGGATACATTCAAAGAGAAAATTGAAAAGGAAAAGGAAAAATTCTTTGAGGACAAAATAAAGAAGTGCACAGAACATATTAACACACTTTTACCGGCACTGAAAACTACAATTTTGGAATATAAGGAGCTATACAGAGGAACATGTAAGCCACATCTACTGACAAAGGACATTGAAAAGGAAATAAGCAGAGTACAGAAGGAGCTAGATGATATTTCTGATAACATAATTGGTTCATCCAAACCTATATCAATTATTGAGCAAGAAATAGCAGGTTTTGAGGAAAAATTGGAGAAATTTGAGAAAGAAAAAGCAAGGACCAAGGCAAATGCCAAAGAGCTTAAGTATAAACTTAGTCCTAAGTTGGATAACCTTATCTCTCTGAGAAATGAGATATCTAAGGCATTACTTCAAGGAGAAAGATCACCAGAGGAGCATATGCATCATCTCACCAGCACAATCCAACAAACCGAGGCAACCCTGAATGATAGTAATAGATTCATGCAGATTTTAAATTTGGTTTTGGCTGACATATTTCAGATTGTAACCAACTGGTTACAAACTTTGAAGTGAAATTTTGCACTAGTTTGACAATTTTTGACAACCTTTGTCATTGATGTCAAAGGGGGAGTAGTAGACAGAGAAAAATGATTATTTAGAGGAGATCATATGCTCAGGGGGAGCACATCTTTTTGGTAAATTTTTTGGACTTCAGTTTTGGAACAGTTTTTGGATTTTTCTCATGAGGTTGCCATCAATGCCAAAGGGGGAGATTGTTGGCATTATACACTCTAATGAGAATTGATGGTGTTGTCATTGATGGCAACCTTCAGGAAACCTTGTGGAAACCTTCTGGCATTCATCTGGTAAACCACCAGTAGGCACTGACACTGGCATAGACATCTACATACACTAGTAGGCACTTCACCGACATCGGCAACAATGCATACCGACACCCTAGCCGACAAGGAATAAACTTTTGTTTATTGTATTTAAATGTAATTATCTTTTGTAAAGCCGACATGGCATATTGTAAAAGACTCATATATATGTATGAGATCTTATAGGTCATTTGAAGAAGTATATTATGGTAGAAGGTAGCATGAATGGATAATATTTTATATAAGGAGATATAGTTGACAGCGAAGGTTTTGGTTATAGAATGAGCTTAAATCGGTACTGAACCTGGAATAGTTGATGCTGATTTGAAGAAGTACATTGTATTGGATTTTCATAATCCATTTTGTAAGTCAGTGGGACTTCTATCTTGTAGATTGAGCAGTGAGCTCTAGGCAGTTGGCATTCCTGAATGTGCAGGCCCGTCATTGTAAGTAATATTTATTCATTGGCCAGTGAGTGAATATTGTGGGTCACAAATCTCACTGAGGTTTTTCCCACACCGGGTTTCCTCGTTAAAAATCTTGTGTTATGGTGTGTTTTCTATGCTGTCTTTATTGTTCCCATTTACTACATTAATTCTTATTTACCGATACACTGTTCTGGAATGCAAAGTTCTTGATAAGGTTAAATATTCTGCTAACCAGTTAGATATCGATTCACCTCCCCCTCTCAATATCTTTGGGACTATCATTAATCCTAACACAGTTGTATGCCTTGCAACAACAAACTCAACACTACACCTCTCTAAATGATATATTGTTGTTCGCACATTTACCTCTCTCTGATAATGCAGACACAATATTGATACCTAAATTACATAAGCATCTCACCTATATATACAAATCATTAATCTTTATAACAAGGTTGGCTAAGCTCTCAACCCTCAACTCATAATTACAAAAATTATATTACATGATACAAAGATTGACCACTAGACCAATATTATGATTTAAATTACATAGCATGGACCTAAT